>NC_086017.1:45889000-46213000 GCF_029281585.2 Gorilla gorilla gorilla
TATGTTAATATATATCATATAGTATTGCTTCTCTGGTAGAACCTGACTTATTTATCTTCAAGTTCTTTGATCTCCTATCCTACTACCTTATGCTCATGATGAAACCAAAACTCTAATTGAATCCAACATTCAATCAACTTTATGACACATATTTAGAGTCATAAAAGATATCCCATTATAAGGCTGAATAACATGTTAGAGATAATAAATAAGAAAGAGATATAGATATTTGATACCTGTATGTTCTTCACAAACTGAACCCAACCATTAGACTTCTCTTTATCATGAAGAACTTAACATCATCTAAAATCAGAAATGTGGAATATTTCTATAGGTGATTATATGGATTTTAAAAGTTAAGAATAAAAACCAACACAGAAGAAAAACACTTAGGATACACTAAATTATCTTTCTAACAAACTACTCAGTCTTCCTAGACAGTGGAACCTCTACTTTGTTTACTGTTTCCTTTCACTTTCTTATCAGACAATATATTGGACTCTGAGAAACACCTTATTTAATAGTTAGAATTCTGTAACTACTATTTAGAAGGTAACGTAAAATACAAATAATATATGTAGTGCATCTACATTTTTTCCTGATGAATGGAAAGCTTAATCAGTCTTAATCAAAATACTACAATTATTCATGCTAGTGTATGAATAATAATGGGATTTGCATTTTAAAGCCAAATGAATGAATCTTTAAAGTGAAAATTTCAGAAATCAGCAATTAAGTCAATTCAAGAGTGGTTAAAAAATGTGCCAAAATTCCGGGGACAGTACAATGGCTCTGCATCCAGGATATAATTATAAATGTGACAGTGAAGGCACATACACAATATTCAAAGCTCCTGGCAGCTTCTCTGTTGACAACCCTACTCCCTCTTTTTCTATCCTTATTCGTGGTAAATGGTCCTTTTTCATCAGAACCAGGTAGGCTTAACAATGAGATGCAGCTCTCCCAGGATCCTAATGAAAGTGCATTCAAGTGATCCTACCTTGCTCCTCAATTTTCTACTTTAGTTTCTGAAATTGACTCAGTCTTTCATTATGGTGCTTTATCCTTAATGCCATTGGCCATACCCTTTTTCCTAAAACTCCAAATAACTTGGAAACCCAGAAATTAAAAAAAAAATAATCCTGAATTACTTATCATGACATAATGCACTTAAAGTAAAATCTAGGTTTATTTAAAAAAAACGAAGAAGAAGAAGAAAACTGAAGGTATCACACGACCAGACTTCAAAATATGCTACAAAGCTACATAACCAAAATAAGTTGGTAATGGCACAAAACCAAACACATAGATCAATGGAACAGAATGGAGAACCCAGAATAAATCCAAGCATTTACAGCCAACTCATTTTCAACAAAGATGCCAAGAACAGATATTAGGGAAGACAGTCTCTTCAATAAATTATGCTGGAAAGTTGGATATTCATATGTACAAGATTAAAACTATACCCCTATATTTTGTAATACACAAAAATAAAAATGGATTAAAGACTTACATGTAAAACCGAAAATTATACAAGTACTAGAAGAAAATATAGGGGAAATACTTCAGGACATTGATTTGGGCAAAGATTTAATGGGCCAAAGATTTTATGGGCAAAAAAAGGCAACAAAAGCAAAAAAATAGTACTATATAAAATTAAAAAGCATCTTCACAGCAAAGAAAACAATCAGCAGAATAAAGAGATAACCTGCAAAACGGGGAAATATTTGCAAACTATTCATCTGACCAGAGATTAATAACCAGAAGTCACCAGGAACTCAAACAATTAATAGATAAAAACAAATCATCTGATTTAAAAAATGGGCAAAACTTCTAAATATACATTTCTCAAAGAAGTTGTAAAAATAGTCAATAAACATAAAAAAATGCTCTACATCCCTAATGATCAGTGAAATGCCAATGAAAACCATACTGAGATATTATCTCACCCCAGATAGAATGGGTATTAAAAAATATTTTAAAAAACACAAATATTGGCAAGGAGAATGGGAATGGAGATGTGAAGAAAAGATAATTCTTATACATTGCTGATGGGAATGTAAATTAGTATAGCCATTATGAAAAACAGTATAAAGTTTTCTCAGAAAACACTAAAAATAGATCTACAATATGATCCAGCAATCCCACTACTGGGTATTTATCCAAAGGAAAGAAAATCAGTTTATCAAAGAGATATCTGTACTTCCAATGTTTATTGCAGCACTATTCACAATAGCCATGATACATAATTAACCTAAGTGTCTATCAAAAGATGACTAGATAAAGAAAATGTGGTATGTATGTATACACACACACAAACACACCCACCCCCCGCCCCACACACACACCTAAGGGAATACTAGTGAGCCATAAAAAAACTTAAATTCTGTCATTTGAGGCAACATGGATGATCATAGAAAACAATATGTTAATTGAAATAAAAGTCAGACACAGAAAGAAAAATACTGTGGGTTCTCACTCATATTTGGAAGCTAAAAAGTTGATCCCATAGAACTATAAAGAATAGTGATTACTAGAGGCTGGGAAGGGGAGAAGAGGGCTTAGAGAATGGTTGGTTAATAAATACAAAATTACAGCTAGATAAAAGGAATAAGTTCTACTGTTCTATAGCACTGTAGGATGACCACAGTTATTAATAATTTATTGTATATGTTCAAATAGCTAGAAAAGATTTTGAATGTTCCCAAAACAAAAAATAATACATGTTTGAGGTGATGAATATAATAATTATCCTGATTTGATCATTACACATTGTATACATGTATCAAAATATCACTCTAGGAGAAGGCAGAGAAGGATGACAAACTGGAAGCCTCCAGTGATTGTCCTTCTGTATTAGTCTGTTTCCTTATTGCTATAAATAAATACCTGAGACCAATTAATTAATAAAGAAAATAGGTTTAATTGACTCATGATTCCACAGGCTGTATAGCAAGCATAATGCTGGCATCTGCTTAGCTTCTGGGGAGGCATCAGGGAGCTTACAATCATAGCAGAAGTTGAAGTGGGGGACCAGCACAACTTACATGGCAGAATCAGGAGCAACAGAGAGAGAGGAGGGAGGTGCTATGCACTTTTAAACAACCAGCTCTCATGAGAACTCACTATTATGAGAAGAGCACCAAGGGTATGGTGCTAACCCATTCATCAGAAACCATCCCCATGATCCAATCACTTCCTACTAGGCCCCATCTTCAACACTGGGGATTACAATTAGACATAAGATTTGGGTGGGAACACAGATCCAAACCATATCATTCTGCCCCTAGCTACCTCACCACCACAAATTTCATGTCTTTTTCCATTGCAAAATGCAATAATTTATTCTCAACAGTCTCCCAAAATCTTAAGTTACTTCCACATTAACTCAAAAGTCCAAAGCCTCATCTAAGAAAAGGCAAGTCCTTTCCACCAATGAGCCTGTAAAATCAAAAACAAGTTAGTAACTTCCAAGATAAAATGGAGATGTAGGCATTGGGTAAATTCTCAATTCCAAAAGGGAGAAATCAGCTAAAAGAAAGGGGATACAATTCCCATACAAGTCCAAAACCAAGGAGAAACACTATGTAGATGCTGTCAAAGCTTATGGCTTTTACCCTCTGAAGCAGTGGCCTAAGCTGTACCTGGACCCCTTTAAGCCATGGCTGAAGCTGGAGTGGCTGGGATTCAGGGAGCAACATCCAGAAGCTCCCCAGGACAGCAGAGCACTGGATGCGGCCCACAAAACCATTTAGTCTTCCTAGGCCTCTGGGTCTGTGATAGGAGGGGCTGCTGCAATGGTCTCTGAAATACCTTTGAGACCCTTTTCCCATTGTTATGGCTATCAGCACTTGGCTTTTTTTTTTTACTTATGCAAATTCATACAGCCTACTTGAATTCCTCCCCTGAAAATGGGCTTTTCTTTTCTACCACATGGTCACATTACAAATTTTCCAAACTTTTTTGCTCTACTTACCCTTTAAATATAAGTTCCAACTTTAGATAATTTCTTTGCTCACACATATGAGCATAGGTTATTAGAAGCAGCCAGGTCACATCTAGATTCTCACTTTCCCCATTGTTATTCAATATTGTACTGAAAGTCTTAGCTAGAGCATTCTGGCAAGAGAAAGAAATAAAGCACACCCAAACTGGAAAAAAGAAGTCCAGTTATCATTGTTTGCAGATCATATAAGCTTATGTTTAGAAAAAAAATCTAAGAATCCACCAAAAAAATTTGAAACCATAAACAAATTCTATAAAATCAACATAAAAAATCAGTGGCATTTCTATACAACAGCAGTGAATAGTCTGAAAAAGAAATAAAGAAGCAACCCCATTTATAATAACCATGAATAAAATTAAATACCTAGGAATTAACCAAAGAAGTGAAAGATCTCTAAAATAAAAACTATAAAACATTCATGAAAGATATTGAAGAGGACACAACACAATGGAAAGATATTCTATTTTCATAAATTAGAAGAGTCAATATTGTTAAAATATCCATACTATCTAAAGCAATCTATAGATTCAGTGCAATTCCTATCAAAATACCAATGACATTTTTTCACAGAAATAGAAAAAATAATTCTCAAATGTGTATTGAACCACAAGACACTCAGAGTAGCTACAGCCATCCTGAGCAAAAGGAACAAAACTCAATGAATGACTTTACCTAACTTAAAATTATACTATAGAGCTATAGTAATCAAAATAGCCTGGTACTGGCATAAAAACAGATACATAGACCAATGTAACAAAACAGAAAACCCAGAAACAAATTCACATACCTATAGTGAATTCATTTTTCACAGAGGTACCAAGGACATGCATTTGGGAAGGTCTCTGCAATAAATGGTGCTGGGAAAACTGGATATCCATATGCAGAAGAATGAAACTAGACTCCTTTCTCTCACCCTAAATAAAAATCAAATCGAAATGGATTAAAGGCTTAAATATAAGAACTGACCAGGTATGGTGGCTCACGCCTGTCATCTCAGCACCCTGAGAGGCCGAGGCGGGTGGCTTGAGCCCAGGAGTTAGAGACCAGCCTGGACAACATGGTGAAACCCCATCTCTACTAAAAAAATAAAAAAAAGCAGAAGCCTACCTCTAGTCCCAGCTATTTGGGATGCTGAGGTGGGAGAATCACCTGAGCAAGGGGAAGTCAAGGCTGCAGTGAGCTGTGATTGTGCCACTGCATTCCAGCCTGGATGATGGAAATGACACTCTGTCTCAAAAGTAATAATAAAAATGTAAAAAATAAATATAATAACTGCAACTATAAAACAATTACAAGAAAACAGTGGAAAGATTTCTAGGACATTTGTCTGGGCAAGGATTTCTTAATACCAACAAGCACAATCACCTCAAAGCACAAATGAACAAATGAGATCACATCTTCTACACAGCAAAAGAAACAATCAACAAAGTGAAGAGATAACCCACAGAAGAGAAGAAAATATTTGCAAACTACTCATCTGACAAGGGATTAATAACCTGAATATATAAGGAGCTCAAAAAAGAATATATAGAGAGCTCAACTCTATAGGAAAAAATAATCTTACTTAAAATGTTCAAAAGATCTGATTAGACACTTTTCAAAAGAAGACTTATAAATGGCAAACAGGCATAAGAAAAGGTGCTCAGCCTCACTGATCATCAGAGAAATGCAAACCAAAACTACAATGAGATATTATATCACCCAGTCAATAGCTTTTATCCAAAAGACGGGCAATAACAAATTCTGGAGAGGATGTGGAGAAAATGGAATCTTCATACACTCTTGGTGGGAATATACATTAGTACAACCACTATGGAGAACAGTAGGGAGGTTCCTCAATAAACTAAAAACAGAGCTATCATAAGATCCAGCCATCTCACCACTGGATATAGACACAAAAGAAAGGAAATAAGTATGTCTAATAGATACCTGCACTCTCATGTTTATTGTTGCATTGCTCAAAATAGCCAAGACTTAGAAGTAACCTAAGTTTCCATCAACCGATGAATGGATGAAGAAAATGTAGTAGATATCCACAATGGAGTGCTATTCAGACATGAAAAGAATGGGATCCTGTTCATTTGCAACAACATGGATAGAACTGGAGGATATTAAAAATAAGCCAGGCAAATAAAGACAAACTGCATGTTCTCACTTATTTGTGGGAGCTAAAAATTAAAGCAATTGAATTCGTGGAGATAGAGTGTTGAATGATAGTTACCAGAGGCAGCAAAGGCTAGTAGGAGTGTAGGGTGGAAGTGAGAATGATAATGGGTAGAAAATATAGTAATTGTACAGTTTAAATAACAGTACAGTTATTTAATATAACTATATTATATGTATATTAATATATACTATATTATATAATATATGTATGTTAATAAAAATATTAATATAAAATAAGTTATTAATATAACTGTAATATAAGTAACTGTCAGTTTTAAATATCTAAAAGAGTATGATTGAATTGTTTGTAACACAAGGGATAAATGCTTAAGGTGATGGATACCCTATTTACCCTGATGTCATTATTATGCATTTTATTCTTGTATCGAAATATCTCATGTACCCTATAAATATATACATCTACTATGTACCCACAAAAATTAAAAATTAAAAAAATCACTCTGTCACTCTGTACTTCTGTACGATTATTAAATGTCAATTTAAAATAAAATGTAAATATTTAGCTGTATTTTAATTATGAACAAGATTTGCCCATTATGAATTAATTCTCTATTATTTAAACTTTATAAATCTTTAGGCTAGCCCATAAGTAGACCAGTTGTGAAACTGTGTAAATGTAGTTAAAGTAACTTTAGCCATTCAATCAATCATTGATGGGCTTCATTTAAGTGAGTTTTTCCTTCATCCTTTTAGTAAACAATTCTTTGTTTAGAATAGTGATTTTATGTTGAGTCTGCTTGAATAAACCAAAGTTGTTTCCCAGAATCCTTTCATTTGCCATAGTCCTGGCTTAGAGTTGGCCGAAAGAAAACTTTGCACAAGATTTAAAAGTCAAATATGAAACAGTCAACTTGTTTCCTGATGTGGTTTTGGTTAGATATGGTGGCATATGCCAAGGGGCCAACTATTGAAATTTTTTTCACTCTCCTCTACCCAACATGCAGCTTATCTCAAATGTCAGCCCTGCTGACCAGTGGTAATGCCAGCCCACTACACAGCGCAGAGCTAAATAGCCTTCTGTAGACTTGTTCACACACTACCATACCTCAAACTCTCAACCAGGTGTGCCTGGTTCCTCAGATCTTCCTGTAAGCTCCAACTTGTTCATTCATGTTAAAGCTTTACAATGGCTGGTAGTCATTTTTCTTTGAATCTCCAAGTATTTTTTTCCATACTTTAACTCTTTCATGTCTTCCCACAGTTGTTTAAGGTCTGTAATGTTCTATAAGTCCCTGATTTCATAATAATTATAGTGGTTCTGCTTTCTTGTTTGAAGCCTGTCAGAAACACTTGTCTGCATAATTGGTTCCTGGAAACAGAAATTAAAAGATGAGAATCTGAAATATGTTTTCTTAGCTGATTATCCTGTTGGATTAATAACCCTGTTGCCAGTAGTAAAGGAAACACTAGTAATCTATGGCACAAGGTGAAAAAAAGGTATTAAAATTATTATCTGTCAGTAGCTGCAAACAAGTGACTATGGAAGGAAAAGCTTTGCGTGATTAAATGGTTAATATCATGGAATGTATTAATGAAAAGAGTTTATTTTGGTGGGCTTATTGCTTCTAAGTGCACTGAAGAACGTAGAGAAATGAAATTTTGAGTTCTGGGATTTAAAATTCCAACTTAAAATCTGCTGGGACAGAAAGTTTTTACAAGTGCTCTGAAAGAAAAGTCCTTTGTCTTCTGACTGCAGGAATGCAATTGCTGAAAAACAGGTCCAAAAACTGACCTTTCAGGTAGCTTAATTAAACTCAAATTGGATCAGACTCTTTCAGCCTCTCTTACATTAAACCTTGGTATTGATTGAGAAAGAATGGATGGGATCGTTAAAATCAGAATGGGGAAATATGAGATAATTTAATTGTTTCAGTAAGTCGTTTGCCAGCAGAAATATAACTTCCTCCTCATTGAGGAGTTTAGTCTTCCTTTGCCTAAGGAAGCTTTATTAGTCCCCCCTGAGATAATTGCCTTCAATGGAATTTTGGTCCTCCAAAATTATCCCTGCTCCTTCTGCATTTTTTCTACTCAGTACCTAGTAGGCACTAGGGGGCAAGGTAAAAAGTGGGACCTGTGAGGAGATACAAAACACACCAAAACAACTGAAAAATTTTGCTAGCACATATCCACAGAAATCTCAAGAATATGTATAAATTTGCATCATAAGGATGTTGCATTGCGGGGGAAGGAATATAATATTGGAGCAGGCAGAATTTGTTGATATTGGTACATGAAATAAAAATTCTGAAATCAATGTGCTATCTTGAGCAGCAGGAAGAGGCTCCAATATTTTCCCTAAGAACAAAATATTAGGAGGAAGGTGGAGGAAACTAGGAGAGCCATCAGATCTTGATGCAAGTCTTATCTCTATGGAAGAGAGAAGAAAGGGAAGAAGGTTGAGCAGGCAAGGAAATAAATTTAAGTAGAAAAAGTCTCAGAATGTGGTGTGGTTCTCAGAAAAGCTTGGTAAATCTGATCACAAGTCCTTTTACTAACATAATCTATTACAGGAGTCCCATGTCTTCCAGGAATACACCTGCTCTTGTATCTCTGCCACACTCAGTCTTTGGCTGTGAGCAGTCCATGAAAAGTGTGGTTTCCATGTGAACACAGTGATAAATTTCAGAACACAGCAGTGGGAGTTATAGGTCAATTATGTTCCCTGCAGCTGCAGACCTGAGAGGCCCAGTTTCATGGCTGCCATACGATGAAGTGATTAAAATGTTTAATTCACTAAGAAAACATAATAATTCTTAAAATGTATGTTTTATTCTCACAATATATAAAGAAGAAAATATCATTGAACTAGAGAAAGACATTTCTACCACAGTAGATTATACCACACTTCTACTAGTTATGGCTAGATAAAGTAGACAAAAAATCCAATAATGGACCCAACTATTAGCCCTAAATATTCTTCTCAATCACACTTGTCATATTTATAAAAATTGGTCATATACTAGTTTAAAAATCAATCCACAATAAATTTTAAAGAATACATATCATACAGGTGACACTTTCTGGCAACAATGCAATTAAATTGGATGTTAATGACTAAAAATTGAAATAAAAAATCACAAGCAAGTATTTGGAATTTTAAAACAATTTTAAATAACTCATGGGCCAAAGAATAAACTATAAAGGAAATAGTAAGGTAGACATGGAGAAGACAAGCATGTCTATCACCAGGGAGTAGACAGGTTTCTCCTCAGCCTCAGATAACTAAGAATCTTTATCTTTTTCTTTCATTTTACAGATCCCAAGTCCTTGTTCTGCAGGGTCCTCATCAACACTGAGCAGTTGAGCAAGTATGGAGACAGGTACTCCTTTCCTGAGATGATCATGTTTGTCCCTGGTGTAGCAGGTAAATAACTGACCCTAGAATTCAAATTCTTACACCTGGGTTCAAATTCCAATCACATCACCCAAATTTTGTGAACAAGGACAGATGACTCCATGTCATTGAATCTCAAGTTTCTCATTTGTAAAATGGATTAATAAAAGTGATATCATTGAGTTGCTGTAAGGCAACTGTAAGTTAGAGCCTTTAACTTGCTGTAAGTTAGAGTCTTTATACAATAGGAGATATTTAGAAAATGCTAAGTATGCATGATTTTCTTTTCCCGGGTTTGAATTCTTAGTATTTGGCTATACAAGCTAGATGGATCCTTATTCATGTATTCAGTTCAGCCTTGTACCGAACTGAGGTTCATCTTAAGTTTAAAAAGCTTTTGAGATTAATTTAGTAACCTGACCAATATCTGTGTACTTATTTCCAAGTTCTCACTTAGTTGAGGGACAAAATCTCAGCTTAATCATCTCTGTCATCAAAAGATGTGGCTGGGCACAAAGTAGAAATTTGAAGCCTAAATACTGAATAGATGAACGAACAAATGGTTTCTAAAAGTGTACTTGTATGTGGGAACTGCTAGTAGATATTATTAGACTTTCCTCTCCACCTGACTGAAATTCAATTTTGAGGGTTCATACTCTTTGATCAAAACCCTCTCAAGTTCCTTCACACTTGGATAGAATATACTGAGGAGTTTCAAAGAGGAAATTTATTTTTCATGAACAGATTTTTTGATATCCACTCTCAAAAGTCTCTGAAGTTAGTGAAAATACAGTGAGACCCTCTCTCTAAGCACCACTACCTTATACAAAATCCTTTATATTTGATTTAGATTCAGTTTGTGCTAGGACTTTAAAGTATATTGGTTTAGATCAGTATTTCTCCACCTTAACACTATTGACATTTGGGGCCAGATCATTCTTTGTCGGGGGGAGGTGGCTGTCCTGTGCATAGTAGGATGATTAGCACCTTCCCTGACCTCTACCCATTAGATGCCAGTAGCAACCCCACCCACCCACACTGCTATGACAGCCAGAAATGCCCAAACATTGCCAAATATTCCTCTGGATGACAAAAGCGTTCCCTGCTTAGAAACACTTCTTTAGAATGATTTTTGCTATAGTATAGACATAAGCTTTCTTAAAAGTTGAAGTGAGTGGTATATCATCAACCCTGTAATCTACTCTATTGTTGAAATTTATGATTGTTTAAGTTAATGTCTCAATCCAATCAGAAAACTCTCACCCTAAACTGGCAAGTGCTACTTTTTGCCAAATTATCATATTGAGGGTACTAAGTCTTTAACAAAAAGTCACTTACTGACTGTAGATTATGATAGCTTCTACACTCTGTGTGTGTGTGTGTGTGTGTGTGTGTACACATCATACATAAATGAAGGCATATATCACAATTAATTTATATTCTTGAATACATTGCTAAGTTTTAGTTATGTCATCTGTTAATCCTTTAGAAGGATTGGTCTAACATTTTCCACTTCAATTATGTTTCTGTAAACAATTTTATGCAAAGTTACTCAACACATCTATAGTCTAAAAGGTTACAATGTTTTGCCTCTTATTCCACCTAATCTGATAGAAATATTACAATATAATGTTATCTTTACACATTTGATGACACACCTCTGCATATACTTTTAATTTTTACCCTACTATTCCACTCTGTTTTTGTCCTTATTATACTAGGGTATAATATAGTCCAAATTATACTAGGGTATAATTTGATTTTGTTTTTGACCCATTAAGAGTATCTGTCATTTAATAAGAAAAATGAACCTATTTATTCATGTTATAACAGGTATGTTTTGGTTTACTTTCACCATGTTGTTCCATTCAAGTTTCCTCTGAATTCATACTCTTTCAATGGGGAATTTATTTACTTTGCTCTTACCAACTCTACTGCTTTAGAACTTATATTTTTTATTCTTAATTCTACTAATAGTCACCAAAGTTTTTCTATCAGTTTCTAAGAGTGTTTTATAATTCTTTTAATTTTTACATTATATATTTTGTTTTATAATATCAGGTGCATATGAATTCAAATAATGTATTTCTGGTGAATTACTCTTTTGTTATTAAAAATGTCTCTCTTGTATCCATTAAAAATATTTCTACCTTCTAAGACTTTTTCTCTCAACAACTTCCTTTGATTAGTAAGTTTTGCACTGCTTCTGATTTCCCATTACTATTTTTCAGTGAAAATTTTTTATTTTATTTAATTTTGTTTTTATTGCATATTTTAAGATATAAGGCACTATGTTTTTATATACATACTTGCAGTGAAGTAATTACTACAGACTAATAAATTAACATACCCACCATCTCACATAGTTGTCTTTATTTTCTTTTCTTTTTTTGTGGTAAGAGTACCTAAAATCCACTCTGAGCACATTTTCAGTACACAATAAAATATTATTAACTATCATCCTCATGTTGTACATTAGATCTCTGCACTTATTCATCCTACATAACTGAGATTTTGTACCCTTTAACCTACGTCTTCCCATTTCCCCCATCTCAACCCCTGTTAAATACCATCCTACTCTCTTTCTGTGCATTCAATGTATTTATTTATTTATTTTAGATCCCACATATAAGCGAGATCATGTAGTATTTTTCTTTTTGTGTCTGGCTTACTTCACTTCACAGAATGTCCTCTAAGTTCATCATCCATGTTGTCTTAAATGCTAGGATATTCTATTTTGAAGCTGAATAGTATTTCATTAAGTATATGTGTAGATATATATATATATCCCAAATTATTTATATCTGTTCATGGATACTCATATTGTTTGCATGTCTTCACTATTGTGAATAATGCTGCAATAAACATAGAAATGCAGGTATCTTTATAAGGTGGTGATTTCGTTTCTTTTGAATATACACCCAGAAAAGGGATTGCTGGATCATATAGTAGTTCTATTTTTAATTTCATTAGGAATCTCTATACTGTTTTCCACAGTGGCTGCACCAATATACATTCTCGCCAACAGTGTAAAAGGGTTTCCCTTTCTCCAAACTCTCGCTAACACTTATGTCCTGTCTTTTTGATAAAAGCCATCCTAACAGTTGTGAGCTGATATCTCATTATGGTCTTGATTTGCATTTCCCTGATGATTAGTAGTGTTGAGCATTTTTCACATACCTGTTGGCCATTTTTATGCCTTCTTTGAAGAAATGTTTATTTAGGTCCTTTGCCCATTTAAAAAAACAGGTTATTCCGTTTTTCTGCTATTTAGTTGAGCAGATTCCTTCTATATTGTATTTTGAATTAACTCCTTATCAGATATATAATTCACCAATGTTTTCTTCCAATCTGTAGGCTCCGTTTTTATTTTGTTGATTGTGTCCTTTGCTGCACAGAAGCTTTTTAGTTTGATGTAATCTCACTTATTTATTTATGCTATTGTTGTTTGTTCTTTGGTATCATATCCAAAAAATAATTGCCAAGACTGACGCCTAAGAGCTTTGCCCCTATGTATTCTTATAGAAGTTTTATGGTTTCAGGTCTTATGTTTTGGTCTTTACTCCATTTTCAGTTCATTTTTGTATATTGTATACAATACAGGTCCAATTTCATTCTTTTGCATGTAAATATCTAGTTCCCCAGCATCATTTGTTGAAGATACAATCCTTTCCCCATGGTATCTTCTTGGTGCCTTTGTCAAAGATTAGTTGACTGGATATGTGTGAGCTTATTTCTGGGCTCTCTATTCTGTTCCACTGGTCAATGTGTCTGTTTTTGGATTATCACCACATCGTTTTGATTATTATAGATTTGTACTCAATTTTGAGATTAGATTAGCTTGATGTCTCTAACTTTGTTCATTTTCTCGAGATTGCTTTGGCTATTCAGGGTCTTTTGCGGTTCCAAATGAACTTTAGCATAGATTTATTGTTGTTGCTGTGAAAAATATCATTGAAATTTTGATAGGGATTGCATGGAATCTGAATAATATTTTGGTTAGTATGGGCATTTTTAACAATATTAATTTTTCCAACCCATGAATACAGGATAACCTCCTTAGTTAAATTTATTCCTAGTTTTTGTACATATTGTGAAAGAGATTGTTTTCTTAATTTTGTTTTCAATGGCATGTTCTTAATGTACAGAAACACTAGTAATTTTTGTACGTTGATTTTGCATTGTGCAACTTTATCGAATTCATGTGTTCTAATAAATTTTTGATGAAGTCTATAAGGTTTCCTATAGATAAGATTGTGTTATCTGCAAACAGGAACAATTTAACTGCTTTTTTTTCCAATTTAGATGCCTTTTATTTCTTTATTTTGTCTAATTTCTCTGGCTAGGACTTTTGGTACTGTGTTGAATAGAAATGGTGAGAGTGGGCATCCTTGTCTTATTCCTGATCTTAGGCAAAAAACTTTCAACTTTTTTCCATTCAGTATGTTTAGCTGTGGGTTTGTCATATATGGCCTTTATTATGCTGAGATATATTCCTTCTGTATCTAATTTGTTGACATTTTCCCTCTTATTTTTAATTAACATGTAATAATCGTACATATTTATGAGATACAGAGTATTCTGATACATGCACGTAATATATAATGATTAAATCAGAATAATTAGCATATCTACCACTTAAAACATTTATCATTTCTATTTGTTGTAAACATTCTGAATCTTGTCTTATAGCTTTTTTGAAAATATACACTAAATTATTGTTAACCATATCCACTCTACAGTGCTAAAGAACCCTAAAACTTATTCCTCCCATCTAGCTGTAATTTTGCATCCCTTAACCAACCTCTTCCTATTTTTCCCTTTCCCTACCCTTTCCAGTCTCTAGTAACCATAATTCTACTCTCTAATCCTATGAAATTGATGTTTTAATACCTATATGACTGAGAACATGCAATATTGATCTTTCTGTGCCTAACTTATTTCACCTAACATAACATCCCCCAAGCTCATCCATGTTGCTGTGAATAACAGGATTTCATTTGTTTTATGGCTAAATAATATTCCACCCTGTTTATATATATATACCCCTTTTCTTTATCCGTTTGTCTGTCGATAGACACTGAAGTTGATTCCATATTTGGCTATTGTGAATAGAGCTGCAATGAATATAGGGTTACAGATATCTCTTCAATATACTGATTTATCCTTTAGATAAATATCTAGTAGTGAGATTGATGGATGGTATAACAGTTGTTGAATTTTATTTTTCAACTTTCTAATTTTTAATTAACTTTAGACACTTATCAAAACCAGAAATACATCATTGAAGTAATTCTATTAATGAAACATTCAACTTTATTTGAATTGTACAAGATTTTCTATTAATGTCCCCTTTAGAATTCTACTTAGGTTCAACATTGCATTCAGTTATTTCTCCTTTAGTCTCTTTCAATTTGTTTTTTTTTTAATTCAAGAGGATAGTTTTTAAATGTATATTTATTATCATAATTTCTAAGTTTTGTTTTCAATTACTCTAGTTTTTTATTCTTGCATTTATATTTCTGCAGTATTTGTTTTCTGTTATTTTATCATGGCCTTTTAATATTTACAGTTGTCCTCTAGATATTTGAAAGAAATTTATCTTATTTGCAGTTCTATTAGGGGTTAAATTTGGTTAAAATTATCTCCCTGATAGTTCTCTAATTAGCCATATTACATAAAAACTTTTCTTACTGTTCATCCATTTATTAAGGTATTTCATCACCCTGCTCCAAGTTTTTATGGGTATGATCCGGGGGCTTTAATACAAGTTATTTTATTCATTTATTATTTTATGATGTAATTTATGCTTTGTATTTACTTTGTTTTCAGTTTTGCTCCCTGTTGCTTATGTGTTTTAAAACCTAGAGACTGTCAAACAGAAAGTTTTCCATAATTAATTGTTGATTTAAATTATCATATTTTCACCAGTTTTCTGGACCTGAATCTTTCAAAATTTGTTTTGAAACTTATCCATTAATCTTTCCCTGTCATAGTTTCTCCAATTTTATTTTTTTTCCTTCCAGCTCATTGGCATTAAGACTTTTAAAGATATGTTGAAATAATCAAATATTTCAGGCAATATTACATATTTATAAGCACTTTCTATTGTGCTAGCATCTGAAATATAATTTGGCTAAGTTTAAAATTATTCCATCATCAATACCTACCCCTCCCAAAAATATTCTTTACATTGTTTCTATATCTCTCACAACTTGGGTTGCAGAGCAGAAGTCAAATGTTTTTAATCCTTTTCTAAAGGTCTAGATGAATGTAGAATGATTTCCTTTTAATTTTATAATTCAAGCATTTTACCTGACTAATTTTAGATGTGAGTTTTCTTTTCAGTAATTTTTCTATTGCTTGGTTGCTCCTTTCACACTTCACACATCTTTCCTCAACTGAGAAATTTTTTCAATTCTATTTTTGAATAATTTTGTGATCTTGCCATACAAATCTCTTGTTCATAACTCCGAGTTTCTACAGGTTAGATTTCTGTTCTCTGTTTATCATACCTGTTATTTTCTGTCATTGGTTCTTTTTGTCATTTTTCTTGTATATTCTGCAAGAATCTACCAGTTTGACCTGCATGTCATTCATTCACTTTTTTATTTGTTTGTTTCTGTATATTCTAACTCATATGTGAGGGCTAAAAAAGTTTATCTCAAGGTGGTAGAGAATAGAATGGTGGTTACCAGAGGCTAAGAAGGGTAGGGGAGAAAATGGCGTGAAGAGAGGTTGGTTAATGGATACAAAGATACAGTTAGGTAGGTACAGTTCTAGTGTTCAATAGCACAGTAAGGTGACTACTATTAATAAGATGCTGTTGTATATTTTAAAAATAGCTAGAAGAGAAGATTTTGAATGTTTCTAACACAAACAAATGTTAAATGTTTGAGGTGATGAATATCTCAATTACCCTGATTTGATCATTAGACATTGTAGGCATGTATCATTCACTTTTAATTGAATCAATTTGATTCTCTATTAAATCAAAATCAAGTATAGAAGAAAGTTTTTGTGTTTTTAGTTTTGAATATCTTTCTTGATATTATTTAGCTACTTTTGTATTTCATACTGATATTTCCCTTTGGAACATGGTCTGCTTACCACGTGTTAGCAATAGCAGTAATAGTTTACAGCATGCTAAATATACACTGAGGATGCTGACTATCCATTGAGGACATTATATCCATTACCTTATGCAATTGTCATTATAAGCGTAAAATGTAGGTTTTGCAATTGTCCACATTTTACACATTAGGTGTCTGAGTCACTGTGTAACTTCACTTGTTCAGAGAAACCCATCTCGGAAATGGAGAATCAAGAGAGACATTGATTCAGGCCAATGTCAGTATCTGATTTCAGCATAGCAATACTGAGTGTTCAAAGTATCTATTAATTTACCTGACATTTATAGTTAATCCTTAGACTGAAATGTCTGTGTCTTCTGAATCATGAATCATATTCATTTTCCTGTAGTATTATATAAATACCTGTGTAGTGTTTTAAAAGTTAATACTTCAATCGGGTCAATTTTTTTAGACTTAATATTTGCAACACAAAGGAGACAGACTCTACCATTAGCTAAATTCCCTGTCTGGTGGTTCACAATGCACACACCATGTGTCTAGAACTAGAGAACAAACTGACATACACAGCACCTAACATGTGACCATTTCTGCTTCACGGAATTGAGTGACCACCTTCTTCCCTCCTGTTTGCTTCTTGGACACTCTGATCCAATGAAAAATATGACAAACTATGCTCTTCCATATACACTACTTCCAGAGTTCTTTTCTCTGTCTTTACCTACAGTATAGGAGCTCCACATCTCAGGATAAATGTCACCATGCCAAAATTCCTCCTACTTTATATCTTGTTTTGTTTTTGTTTGTTTATTTGTTTGTTTGTTTAGATTTGCTGTTGCACAATGAATATAGAAAAGAGGAGCAAGGCACAAATGAGAGAAGGAAAAGAAGGAATATTCTTGCTAACTCGAAAAATCCATTCCTTTGTAATGGAATGAAAGTTTTTTGTTTGCTTGCTTTTTGGTTTTTTTATTATACTTTAAGTTTTAGGGTACATGTGCATAACGTGCAGGTTTGTTACATATGTATACATGTGCCATTTTGGTGTGCTGCAGCCATTAACTCATCATTTAACATTAGGTATATCTCCTAATGCTATCCCTCCCCTCTCCCCCAACCCCACAACAGGCCCTGGCGTGTGATGTTCCCCTTCCAGTGTCCATGTGTTCTCATTGCTCAATTCCCACCTATGAGTGAGAACATGCGGTGTTTGGTTTTTTTGTCCTTGAGATAGTTTGCTGAGAATGATGGTTTCCAGCTTCATTCAATTCCCTACAAAGAACATGAACGCATCATTTTTTTATGGCTGCATAGTATTCCATGGTGTATATGTGCCACATTTTCTTAATCCAGTCTATCATTGTTGGACATTTGGCTTGGTTCCAAGTCTTTGCTATTGTGAATAGTGCCGCAATAAACATACGTGTGCATGTCTTTATAGAAGCATGTTTTATAATCCTTTGGGTATATACCCAGTAATGGGGTGGCTGGGTCAAATGGTATTTCTAGTTCTAGATCCCTGAGGAATCGCCACACTGACTTCCACAATGGTTGAACTAGTTTACAATCCCACCAACAGTGTAAAAGTGTTCCTATTTCTCCACATCCTCTCCAGCACAAAAGTCAGCATCTGACTTTTTAATGATCGCCATTCTAACTGGTGTGAGATGGAATGAAAGTTTTTTAGTTTTCTGATTCATACCAACTGATGAAGACTCTCTCCCTTAACAAAACTTGAGTCAGGCTGCTGTGAGTTCTTTATGACTAGACCCAACCTTGGGTTACCCTCTCTATCCTTGTAGAATCAAGTATGAGCAAGAATCCTGCTAAGGTAGTTTGGTGAAAATCCCCCATCCTCGATATCTGACCACCCTCAATAGCTGATCACCCTGGCCTACCTTCGGCAATAATTCTGTCAAGTTGGTGTAGCCAGGAACTCCCTTATCCTTGATATTTCCTTTTATTCATTTTCCATCCACTGATTCTGACCCTGCTTGTTGGCTATAAATCCCCATTTGCCTTTGTTGGAATCAGAGTTGAGCCCATTCTCTCTCCCCCATTGAAAAATTCCATTGCAGTTTTCCTATCACTACGATCCCCTTTAATAAAGTCTGTTTTACTGTATTTAACAAGTGTTGTAAATGTTTTTTTCTTAAACACAGCCTTAAACTCTAAACAAAGAGGAGTCTTGCAGTATATTTACTATATTTCATGAGTTGATAATTTAATATCAAGTGATTTTTTTCCTTCGGCATTTTCGACTTAGGTTGATGATCAGACTGTGTTTTTATTGTATAGTCATACACCCCATAATGGACTGCATATATAATGGTGGTCCCATAAGATTATAATGGAGCTGAAAAATTCCTATTGCCTAGTGATGTCTTGATGATCCTGTCCCTGTGTAGTCCTAACAAAAAGTTGAAAGAGGAAAAAAATTAAAATTAGATAAAAGCTTATACAATAAAAATATAAAGAGAAAAATAGTTTTGTACACCTGTGCAATGTTTGTGTTTTAAGCTAAATATTATTACAAAAGAGTCAAAAGTTAAAAAAATTAAAGTTTAAACAGTAACAAAGTTACAATAAGCTAAGGTTACTCTATTATTGAAGAAAGAAAAGTATTTTTTATAAATTTAGTGTAGCATAAGTGACAAAGTTTATAAAGTCTACCGTAGCATACAGTAATGTCCTAGGCCTTCATATTCAGCCACCGTTCACTCACTGGCTCTTCCAGAGCAACTTCCAGTCCTGCAAGCTCCATTCATGCTATGTACCCTATATAGGTATACTACTCTATCTTTTATGCTGTATCTTTTAATGTACCTTTTCTATGTTTAGATATACAAGTACTTACCATTGTATTACAATTGCCTACAGTATTTAGTTCACTAACATGCTGTACAGTTTTGTATAGGAGCAATAGGCTGTACCATACAGCCTAGGTGTGTAGTAAGCTATACCATCTAGAGTTTGTGTAAGTACACTCTATGATGTTCACACAAGGAAGAAATTGCCTGAGGAGGCAGGTATTTTTCAGAACATACTTTCGTCATAAAGCAATGCATGGCTGTATTACTTTTTTTAAATCAGTTCTATGCCTTCAGACTATCAGAAATGCTGCAGCAGACAGTATAAGCCAGCCAATAGCTAAAAATAAAGTTTTATTCATTTTTTCTCTTACAAAACATGACTTTAAAAAAATAAAGAAAATGATGGTAACCAGATAACAGTAACTACCATTTATATGTGAGTATATATTTTGAGTACCTTTACATAACTATAAATATATGAAAAACTGGATATGTGAGCGATAATATATATTTAATAAAAATGGGAATATGTACCTTTCTATTTTCAATAAATTGTATTTTTCTACTGCCAACATCATGTTCAAATATGCTTCCTTACATGGATACTTTAAAAATACACTACATAGAAGTAGTCAAACTTTGAGTGATGAGAGGGACATGATTGAATTATTCTAGCTCTGAAGTTAGATAGTAAAAGGAAAATTCATGTCAATTTTATGCTACAAGTTTAAATTAAAGCATTAAAACTATTGTGTGCTGCAGAAACTGAAAAAGAAGCAAGGATGTACCAAATACATAAAATAAAACATATTTTATAAAGATATCTATATATTTCAAAAATGTTGCACCAAGAAATTATATATATTTGAACTTTAATTGATAAAGATCAATGATAGTGAATTAGGTACTACAGCAATAATTCCAAGATACATAATGGACCACACTTCCCCTTAAAGATACAGACCTCAATCACACAGGAAGTTTTTCCAAAGTATGAATTCATCAATACCTCCCACCCCGTTTTACTCCATACGCACAAAGTTCTGGTATTTCTTGGTATGGGGTGCTGACAGTGACTTTTCCCCATACTATCCTAAGCCTCTCCCGTCACCATCACCTAGCCTGCCCTGACATAGCATTCATTACTGGGAATGCTAGTAAGGGAAGATATCTATCATCCTCAGGAGTGATGTCACTCAGACATCACAGGTAAGATTTTCTGGATGCTAAGAAGTGATGATGATTCATTTGGACCTTGAGGAAGTCACAGATCACAAGTGAGGCATATACTTGAAAAGGTAATTACAGTGCATTATGCTCAAGGGTTCCATTTGGAATGATGGAGGAAGTGCTCCTCATCCTGCTTTGGAGACAGCAAAAGAGTTCACAGAGAAGTTATCGTTTCAATGTAGTCTTCAGTAAAGTTTGAGAATTTTCCAGCTATATCCAGGGAAAGGAAGAGCACTGTAATATCATAATTGTTGCCCTTTCTCCTTCTGTGAAATGACATGAAATAATGAGGCAAACAGTAAATGTCACCATTCAATCATAGCTACTGTTTATTATAGAGTATTTATTATGTGACAAGCATTGTGCTCAGGACCTCACTGTGTTGGTAATCTTATGATTTCCTCTCCTACCACTCTCTACTCTTCATTTTCACCCTATTCTGTGTCCCTGAAGATTCCTTGCCCTTGCACTTCTATTTGAATCTTGTCAATGAGGAGCACAGGTAGGATATTAAAGGAAGAGAGGAGAATGAAGCCAGGGTATTTATCACTCTATTCCCTCCCTGTGGGGTAATTGTGGTCTAACTGGATCTGTCATTCAGAGGTCACAATTCCACCAGCCAGCCCTCTCCATATATCCCTCATCTCGGTTCCAGAAACCACTACCTCACTGCCCAGCACTTTTCTAGCCCCAAGCTTCTGAAATTTTTCTCCTGATTTCCCTTCACCCTACTTACACTTTTGAAAATAGTTCCTTTGTTATATTCTTCTTAAATTACCCAATTTGATGTCATCTAGCATCAGGAACCTGCTCACATTATCTCACGTAACCCTTCCTATAATGCAGCAGTGTAGGTCCTATCATCCCATTTTTTCCCCCATTTGAGTTAGAATTTCTTTGGAAAGTGTTTCTAAGAACAACTGCTCTTTTTGTCAACTTATGATACATGTCACCAACCAGAAAAAGAAATATTACTATAGCTATCATTATTCAGATTCCAACCATGAGCAATCTCTTTAAATAAAAACTTAATCCTCAAAATGTGCATTTGAGATAAATTATCCTAGTTTTTGAACAGACAAAATTGTAACTAGACCCAGATTCTTCTGCTCACTGCTCAAAAGCCAAACATAAGCAGCAAGGGTTGATGGGAGGAAGTGCAGGTTTAATCAGAGAGCCAGCAAGTGGAAGATGGTAAACTAGCATTCTAAAGGACCACCTTAAATTTTAAATTGTACCATAGCATTTTAAAGGGAAACTTGGTATGGGAGACACGCAGGAGTGGTGCAAGGTGCAGGGTCTGTGTGTCCATTCTGATGGCTATCCTGAGTAATCACCCATCTCGAGGCCTGATTGTCATGTTATCTTGACTTTGGCCCATGGTGGTGGACTTAATTGTTTGCCACTCCCCGTAAGTGGGAGGATTCCACAGGGGCTCTGTGCCTGATTTGTTTCTAGATTAGCCTCTGGAATTTCTTAAACAAGAACATAATTGGATAAACATGCATTGCTGAAGGGAGTGCCTAGAGGAGGAAGAATGAAGGAGTGAGAGGGGAGGGAAGGAAGAAAATGAAAGTGAGTGATTAAAATATATTATTAAAACTGAGGTTCCTGGTTACAAAACTGGCTTCAAGAGGTTAAGTAACTTCTTTATAGTTACATACCAACTATGCAGACGGATTCAAACCCTCTCTCTCAGGATTCAAAATCAGTGTTGTCATCTCCTCCACTAACCAATGAAAATTCCATTATGAAAAAAATTGTGAATGGCATTAGGTAAATAAAATTCACTAATAATTTATATTCAATTCATTTATTCACAAAGGATAAGAGAAATTTCATATTTTTTATATGTTCTTCTCAGCAAATTTTTTACATTTAATATACAGCAACCCTAAACCTCTCTCAGAATTTTTTTTCATGGTGTTACCAAAAATTCATGGATCATTTTATTGTATCCAATTTCAGACTGTTGAAAATTTTTATCTCATTTTATCTTAAAAGAAAATATACAAAAAAGTATATAAAATAAATATATAAGTTGAATAAATGATAGCAAAGCCAAAAAAAATTCATGTTACTACCACTCAAGTCAAGAAAAAAATGTTTGTTATCAAAGTTTCTCTAGTCCTTACCAATTGCAATTCATCCCCCAGAGGTAACCATAATTGTTCATTTATACCCATTATTTAATTGCTTTTAAAAAATATTTTTGGCCGGGCGTGGTGGCTCACGCCTGTAATCCCAGCACTTTGGGAGGCCAAGGCAGGTGGATCACGAGGTCAGGAGATCAAGACCATCCTGGCTAACACGGTGAAACCCCGTCTCTACTAAAAATACAAAAAATTAGCCAGGTGTGGTGGCGGGCACCTGTAGTCCCAGCTACTTGGGAGGCTGAGGCAGGAGAATGGCGTGAACCCAGGAGGTGGAGGTTGCAGTGAGCCGTGACCACACCACTGCACTCTAGCCTGGGTGACAGAGCGAGACTCCATCTCAAAAATAAATAAATAAATAAATAAATAAATAAATAAATAAATAAATAAATATTTTTATTGCCTGTGTATCCATCTCTACATGATCTACTTCTGCTTCACTTTGCCTGTTTTTGAAATTTACATAAATGGAATCAAATTGCTTGTAGGCTTTCACAACTTTTCTTTGTTTTCTTGATTAATATTATGAATGCAAGATGCATTCATATCATTTAATAGAACAAAATTTTTATTTTCATTGTACAGAATTTCATTTTACAAATATACCACAATACATTGATTAATTTTCCTGTTTATAGATATTTGGGTTTTTTCCTATTTTTGCCTATTTCAAATAAAACTGCTGTGAACATTCTTGACATGTTTCTTGATGACGCATGTACGCATTTCTGGTAGTACATATCTAACAATGGAAATATTAGGTAATCAAGTGTACATATATAAACATTGACAAGCAAATTTCCAAAGTAGAGGTATGAATTTATGCTATATGCCCAGTTCTAGTTGTTCCACATTTTTACCAATCCTGGGAATCTTCAGTTTTTGCTAATATTAGATGTTCTGGTAGGGGTAGGTGTATAATGGTATTCTACTGTGATTTCAATTTGTATTTCACTGCCTATAAATTCAGTTGGACACCTTTTGTTTCTTAAAATTTAGATTTCCTCTTTGTTGAAGTGCCTCTTCAAGTTTTTTTTAACATTTTTTAAAATTTTTATGGCCTGGCTTTTCATCACTTATCTATAGCAGTTTTATGGATATTCCAGATATTTGTCCTTTGTCAGTAATAATATGTGTGGCAAATATGTGTAATAATATGTATGACAAATGCTTTTTCTCACTTTGTGGCTTTATCTTTGCAAAATATATCAAATGTTGTATCGTTAAATTTATCACTCTCTATTCATGGTTAGTGGTTTCAATGTGTCGTTTTTTAAAAAATCCTACCACATCCCAATGCTACTAAGGCTTGTAAAAGCCTTTAATGTCTGTGTCTTTCATTGACCTGGAATTACTTTTCATGTATAAAGTGAAATAGGGAATCCAAAATCTAAATATAATTAAAACTTATCCTGTCAGTAAAATAAAATAAAATTTAAAATGTAAACACCATTTAATCACCTTCTAACTCATTTTTTTTCCATGGGAATTTTAGTCTAACATTTTTTTTACTTATTGTTACTGCCAGTGAAACCCGCAAGGGTCTGCGGCAACCTCAATTCTTGCCTCCTCAGAAGATAGAATTTGACTGAAGGGCATAAGGCAGAAGGAGAGACTGAGGCATGTTTTTGAGCAGGAGTGAAAGTTTATTAAAAAGCTTTAGAGCAGGAATGACAGGAAGGAAAATATACTTGGAAGAGGGCCAAGTGGCTAATTTGAGAGATCAAGTGTGTGTGGGGTTTTATACGTTGGCATGCTTCTGGGGTCTTGTGTTACTTTTCCTATGATTCTTCCCTTGGGGTGGGCTGTCCACATGCTTAGTGGCCTGCTGGCATTTGGGAGGGGAGCATGCACGATATGTTTACTGGAGCTGTACACATGCTCACTTGAGGTGTTTTTCCCTCACCAGTTCAGTGTTCCTAAAGGAAGGTCATCCACTATTTTGCCTCTTTGTGTGCATGCTTGAGCCCACTCACTGAACTGAGATCTTATTGGGAAGCTGCTGATAACCAGTTTCCAATTTTTCTATCTACTGAGAGACTGCCTTTCCCTGATCCCAGCTATAACTAATTACTATTTTAGAAACAACTGCCTGACCATCACCTGATGGTTGCCTGACATTCCTGAGTTGAGGGAAGGAAGCCCACTCCTGCCTTGCTCATTCCTGACTAGCTACCTACTATAACATTCTGATCCCCACTAGACATTAGTTTTACAATTTTGTACAATTTTGGTTCATTTACATTAGCCCCATATTTGTCATTTTCTGTTTTTAATTCCTTTGGCTTTTCAGGCCTCACATTTGTGTTCATTTTTTTTCTACTTGAAATGAATTCTTCAAAATTATCTTTTGTAAGAATCTTTCCTTAGTCTTTGTTTATTGTAGATGTTTGTATTTGACTTTCATTCAGTATATTTTCTCTGGATATAAAATTCTAGGTTGCAGTTATTTTATTTCAGGATTTTAAAGACAGCCTTTCTGTTTTCTGATTTTTGTAGTGACTGTTGAGAAATCAGTCACTAAATATGAAATGAGGGTGTCACCAAACTGTGGCAGGGGCAGAGAGGGTGTTCCACACCAAGCAATTCTCCAATAGCTACGTGTACTATAATTCAATTCAGTTCTAACATTAACCAAAGTTAGCACAGACCCAGACCCCACAGGTTAAGGGCTTAGTCCCACAGGACTGCCCCACAACAGATGACAGTCTCAGGTAATAGGTTTCCAGGCTACCCACACTCTGTCTGACTTGGCTACAAATCAGAGATTCCTTCACTTCCCCCTCAGGTTCCATGTTTTGCTAGAATGACATACAGAACTCAGGGAAACACTTTACTTACATTCACCCAATTATTATAAAAGGATACAACTCAGGAACAGCCAGATGGAAGAGATGCATACAACAAGTTATGTGGAGAGGAGCTTGGAGTTTCCATGCCCTCTCCAGGCACACCACCCTCCCAGAAGTTCCACATGTTCAGGAATCCAAAAACTCTTCAAGTCCATCCTTCTGGGTTTGGTTTTGTTGTTTTGTTTTGTTTTGCTGAGATAGGGTCTTGCTCTGTTGTCCAGGCTGCAGTGCAGTGGCACAATGATAGCTCACTGCAGGCTCAATCTTCTGGGCTCAAGCAATTCTCCCAAGTAGCTGGGACCACAGGTGCATACCACCACACCTGGATAATTTTTGTATTTTTTGTAGAGATGGGTTTTTGCCCAGGCTTGTCTCAAACTCTGGGCTCAATCATTAGCACATGTCAGCCTCCCAAATTGCTGAGATTACAGGCATGAGCTACTGTGCCTGAACCCTTTTGGTGTTTTTGGAAGCTTCATTCTATACAAGCATGGTTGATTAAATCATTGGCTATTAGTAAGCAGTTCAATCTCCAGCCCATCTTCCCTCCCTGGAGGTTGGAAAATGGTAGAGAAAATGGTAGAGGAGGTTGGAAAATGGCTGAGGGTTTGAAAGTTCCATCCCTGCTAATTATATGTTTGATCCCCTGGTAATCATTATCAATTCTGAGCTTATCCCAGGGCCCTCAACCATCTGGTCATTTCATTAGCATACAAAAGACACATCATTTCAGAGATTCCAAAGGTTTTAGGAGTTGTATGCCAGGAAATGGGTTAGGGGAGACCTAAATATATAGTTGTTATTAAAGCACAATATTATAACCTCTAATCTATATGTTTACCTTTGCTTTTTTCTATGATTTACTCTGCATAATTTGTTATGATCTGCCCTCCAATTTTCGAAACCTTCTATCTGTTGTTGCTATTTATGTTATTTTTTTAAAATTTGGAATATTATGTTTTTTACTATTTCTTAAGTTTTATTCATGTGAAAACTCTACAAATTATATTGTATAAAAGCTAATGTCCAGGATTTGCAAGTTTTATTCTAGTTATGCAAGATGTTAACATTAGGGGAAGCTGAATAAGAGATATATGGGAACTCTCTGTATTGTTCTTACAACTTTTCTGTAAGTCTGAAATTGGTTCAAATTACCTTTTGTTTTTTTTAAAGCAATGTATCATACTAGATAGTAATCCAGCATGTGTGATTAATGTAACTTTAAAAATGATAAAAATATACTGACCCAAAGAAGACAGCAGGTGCTCATTAGAAGTGTGAAATTCTCATTAATAATTCAACTCCATATACAGAAACCATTACCACAGTAGAAAGAAGGGACCCAAATCAGTTATAGATTTCAAAAAATTCTATAAATCTAAAGCAAATGTCTCAGACCAGAAACTTCTTTTATGTTTTCCTAGAAAATGTAGAACCCAGAAGCTATAGCCCCTGCACTTCCTTCTTTTTATTGTTTTCCTTTACTTCTCTTTCTATTCTTCCTTTTATTAACATTAAGTATAGTTAGATAGAAATTACCATAGCAGATTTTTTTCCTCAAGTAAGTAATACTCAAAGCTTCCAGTATAAAAATATTATCTTGCAAATGTGCTAAATGAAGCATAATTAAATTTGCCATGGAATCATTCCAAAGCAGTGAGGGTGGGCCCTCCTGTCTGTAATGTACCCCCTTCCATCCTCTCTCTTACTTCATTTCCTGTGCTTTTATTTCTTTGAATTGTTGGCTCTGCCTAAATGCAGAACAGAGTAGACTGTAGAAATAGTTCTTGGCCCACTTCAGAAACCAGCATCAATTTAGCTGAAGCATTCTTAATCTGTTTTCTGGATAATGTAGTCCATGAATCTGGAAATCTGTTTCCATCTCCCTACTCTGATTAGAAGCTTTTAGTTAACCCTATCTTTCACCTTCCCTTGCCTGGCTCAGGTTGCTTCAGTCTGCACATTTTCAAGTGCACTAGAGGGATGTCGGAAGTTAAGCAAAAGCCTGGTGTATGACATCATTATCTGATTTTGGAGCTTAAGCAAGCATCACCTACTCATATACAGAACATGCCCAGGTAGGCACACGTACAAACACACACATATACACACAGGGACCAGAGAATGGCTTCTAAGGGGCTAACTTCCTTCCCAGAAGCCTCCATTTCACACTTCAAGTAGCAGCTGTGTCTCCACTGCAAACCAGGGATTCCGGGTCTCTGTTCATCTCATAAGGAGCACCCATCTGCTCCCGCAGACACCCAGGAGCCAGGGAGAAGTCTGCTTCTCCCGCCTTATTGCCAGTTCAATGAGCCTTCTGAGAGAGAAACAGCTCATTTCTCTTAATCAGTAGCAATGACTTTCAAGAGTCTGATGGCACCAATTGATGAAGTAAGTCAAGAGGGAGAAGCTAATCATGAAGGATGTGCCTTGTGCCGGGTGTGTGTTATTTATAGAAACCTCAGCAGACAAGAATACATTAACATTATTAAGCTAAATCTACCCTGTGATTCTGTGTTCTTGTTACTGACAAATTCTCCCTTCACTGCTTACTATATTATTCTATAATAATCAATGCTATATTTATTTTAGTTAAAATTGTGTGCTGAAATAGAGTGTTTCTCATCTTTTTTTCTCCTCTAAAAAACTGTTGATCTGGATGTCCCTAGCAAGTCATAGAAAGATGAAAAATGTTTAAAAAAAATAACATGTGGATAGAAACGTCACCTTTTCCTAAGTAAAATGATTATTTTTACATTTAAAATGATATTACTTTGCAAAGGGCTATCATAACAATGCAATCTATTTAACAGCAAAGATATGTATGAAAAGAAGGATACAGACAATTAAGTAGAAACTTAAAGGCATTAAGACCCAGAGAGGAAATTTAATAACTCTAACAATGGGACGCAGAGCCAATCCTATTTCCAGTCTAGGGTGCTGTTCTCGTCATGAAAATTTGCAAATTAGTTTTGTCATTTCGGTTCTCATTTCTCAAAATACAAAACCTACAACACAAAAAGTTCTCAGTACAATCAAATATCCAGTCAGTATTTAAATTTCCATAATTGCCTAATTAATTAATTAGAACAGTTTGCTTTTGCTTGTCTGAATCATGGCATGCATTGCGATTGGTTATTTCCAAAGTATTTTAAATCTGTAGTTTCTTTCTCCATCTTTTTCTCTTTCTTTTCTATCAATGCATTTATTGAGGAAGCCAGCTTGATGCCCTTTGGAATACACCACAGTAGGGACTTTGCTGGTTGCACCCCTGTGGTGTCATGTAATATTTTATTTGAAAATTAGTGTTTAGATTTAGAATTTTCATCAGAAATGAGTTTGATTTTTTTTGGCAAAACTTCTTTATTGGTGATGTGTATTTTCATTAGGAAATGTTAGCACTTTTGTTCTAGGAATCGTTGTTCATTATGGATTGTTAAATGTTGATATTCTCATTCTATCATTCTCTCTTCATGCATTAGCTGGATCCCATCTTTAAGAACTTTCCTGTATAAACTCTTTCACTACCCAGATGCATAGTTCAAAAAGAAGAGGCAAAACTAATGTTGATTCTTTCTCTTTATTTATGAATTTTTCACATAATGTTTCCTAGCATCTTCTAAAATTAGCTAATGATATTTTACTTTTGAAATATCATTATGAATTCAGGGATTTAAAAGTGTTTGGTGAGTTTCAAACAATTGCAGTCGTGGTTCCTATTCCTCACCTTTGATCAGTGATTCTCATCATTGTGATTTCTTTTTATAGATTTATATAAAATTATTTATAAAGTTTATATATAACTTTAATTAAAAGTAATAATTGCACATATTTATGGAGTACTGTGTGATGTTTCCAGTGTGTAATGTTTACATTGTGTAATGATCTAATCAAGGTAATTAACATATTTACCATCTAAAACATTTATTTCTTTGTGGTCAGAACATTCAAAATCTTCTAGCTATGTTGAAATATACATTATCATTAACTATATCACAATTCTGTGCAAAGAAGACTAGAACTTATTCCTCTGATCTAACTGACAGAGTACTCATTTACAAACCCCTTCTCATCTTCTCTACTTTCCGTAGTCTCTGGTAACCATGATTCTACTCAACTTCTATGAGATCTACCTTTTTTAGATCCCATATGTGAGTGAGATCATGTAGTATTTGACCTTCTGTGCCTGGCTTCTTTCACTTAAAATAATGTCCTCTTAGTTCATCCATGTTGTTGCAAATGACAGGATTTCATTCTTTGTTATGGCTGAACAGTATTCCATTGTGTATATGTACCACATTTTTATTTCATTTGTTCATTGATGGATACTTAGATTGATTCCACATTTTGAAAGTTGAAATAGACATGGGAGGACAGACATCTTTTCAACATACTCATTTCATTTCTTTTGGGTATATACCCAATAATAGGATTACGGGATAATACGGCAGTTCTATTTTTAATTTTTTGAGGAACCCTCATATTGTTCACCCTAATGTTTGTACTAATTTACATTCTCATCAACAGTGTACAAGAGTTCCCCTTTCTCCACATCCTGGCCAGCATTTGTTATTTTTTGTCTTTTTGGCAATAGCCATTCTAATTGGGATGTGATCATATCTCATTGCGGTTTTGACTTTCCAGCATCATTAACTGAAGAAAGTATCCTTTCCCCAATGTGTGTTCTTGGTGTCTTTGTTGAAAATCAGTTAACTGTAGATGTATGGTTTATTTCTAAGTTCATTATTTAGTTTCATTAATCTGTGTCTGTTTTCATGACAACATCATGCTGTTTTAGTTATTATAACTTAGTAGTATATTTTGAAGTCAAATAATGTGATGCCTCCAGCATTGTTCTGTGTACTCCGGATTGCTGTGGCTATTTAGGAATTTTTTGTGTTTCCACAGACATTTTAGAATTGTCTTTTTTTCTATTTTTGTGAAGAATGTCATTGGTATGCTGAAAAAAAAATTGCATTGAATCTATAGATTGCATTGGGGAGTATGGATATTTTATTAATATTAAATCTTTCCATTCATGCCCATGGGATATCTTTCCATTTATTTGTGTCCTCTTCAGTTTCTTCCATTAGTGTTTTATAGTTTTTATTGTAGAGATCTTTCACCTCCTTGGTAAAATTTATCTCTTTTCTTTTAGCTGGTATAAATGGAATTGTCTTCTTGATTTCTTTTTCGGATCATTCACTATTAGAATATAAAACACTACTGACTTTTGTATGTTGATTTGTATGCTACATCTTTATTGAATTTGTTTATCAAATTCAAACTTGATAAAAACAATTTTTTGGTGGCATCTTTAGGTTTTTTTTATATATAAGATTATGTCATTTGCAAACAGGGACAATTCAACCTCCTCCTTTTCAATTTAGATACTCCTTATTTCTTTCTCTTGCCCAATTTCTCTGGCTAGAACTTCCAGTACTATGTTTAATGCAAGTGGTAAATGTGGGCATCCTTGTCCTGACCCAGGTCTTAAATGAAAAGTTTTCAATTTTTCCCTGTTCATTATGATGTTAGCTGTGGGTTTATCTTGTATGACATTTAATACATAAACTAAAAATAAAATGTCAGGCCCCTCAGCCAACTCAATGGACCTTCTTTTGGCCACGGGGACCCCAGAGAAACTTTAAAAACTGAGTTTCTGGTCATGATGAGATAGGAGGTTGGACAGGCCTTGTTATACTCATACCCTTTTATGGTTTAGACAAAAACTGGTCAGTATTAATGTTAAAATAGAGATTATAAGACTGACTGGAATGGACTCTTTGTGGTAAGAAGATAACAAACTGTAAAAACACTTAATGCCTTGCCAGGCAAGGGTTAATTCATGCAGCCTTACACTTGAAGAACAAACTACGTTCTAACTGCCACAAGGATTTTCTTTTTCTCTAGCAGCTAAATAAGCACTGGCCTCAAGATAAGCAATATTTAAACAATTTCCAGCTCAATTTCAGATGCTAACTGACCCTCTATTCCACAGGCCACAACTACAGCTTTGATTGGATAAGAGACTGATTTCAGTAATTTTCTGTTGATAAGAAGACCACTGACCATGGACTAGTTCTGTCTGGTTTACAGAGGCTGTGCATTTGAATATCTTCATGTCTCTGCTTCACCTTTTGATCTATAGGGCCTAAATTTAGTACATCTAAATGTTAAGTCTCCACTCCTAGGTGAAAATGGGTCATATGTTGTAACATGCACATTTGTCTAGTACATGTTTTAGAACTACCTTCATGAATAATCATAGCTTATCCTGTTACCTACTGAATATGTATACGTAACCAACCATTCGAGCATAAATTTCTGTCTCAGCTTTCCTCCTTTGAAGTGCTTATCTCATGTCTTTGCCTAAGGCTATGCTTCCCATCCTACGGATGGCCACCTTGCAAGCTGTAACCTTTGATATGAAATAAAGTCTCCTCTCCATATAAGACCTTGTTATTTTTCAGTTAACATTATGTTGAGGTGTGTTTCATCCATACCTAATTTGCTAAGAGTTTTATTATGAAGGCATGTTGAATTCTATCAAATATTTTTCCATGTCTATTGAAATGATCATGTTGTTTTGACCTTAATTGTTTCAATGTGATGTATCATGTTTATTGATTTGTGTATAGTGAACCATCCTTGAATTCCTGGGATGAATCCCATGTGATCATGGTGATTTTTTTTAAATGTGTTGTTGAATTTTATTTGATAGTATTTTGTTGAGGATCTTTGCATCTGTGTTCATCAAGGATATTGATTGGCATGTGGTTTTCCTTTCTTGTCATGTCCTTGTCTGCTTTCACCGTCAGGGTAATGCTGGCCTAAAAGAATGAGTTTGGAAGAAATTTCTTGCTAGAAGTTGTGTATTTGTTCCCTCCAAATCTCATGTTAAAACTTAATTCCCAATGTGGCAACACTGAGAGGTGGGCCTTTAAGAGTAGACTGGGTAATGAGGGCTCTCCCCTCATGAAGGGATTAATCCAATAATGGATTAATGGATTAATGAGTTAATGGATAAGTGGGTTACTCTGGGAGTAAGACTTTATGAGAAGAAAAAGAGAATCCTGAGCCAGCAATTCAGTCCCCTCGCCATGTGATACTCTGCACCTCCTCTGGACTTTACAGAGGGTCTCCACCAGCAAAAAGGCCCTCACCAGATGAAGCCTTTGACCTTGTACTTCTCAGCCTCCAAAAATGTAAGAAATAAATTTGTTGGGCAGGGCACAGTGGCTCACCCCTGTAATCCCAGCACTTTGGGAGGCTGAGGTGTGCAGATCACCTGATGTCAGGAGTTTGAGACCAGCCCAGCCAACATGGGGAAACCCCATCTCTACTAAAAATACAAAAATTAGCCAGGCATGGTTGCATGTGCCTGTAATCCCAGCTACTCAGAAGGCTGAGGCAGGACAATCACTTGAACCTGGGAGGTGGATATTGCAATGAGCTGAGATCACACCACAGCACACTACCCTGGGTGACAGTGAGAGTCTGTCTCAAAAAAAAAAAAAAAAAAGAAAAGAAAAGAAAAAAATTATCTTTATAAATTACCCAGTTTCAGGCATTTTGTTGAAAGTAACAGAAAATGGACTAAGACATCCTTCCTCTTTATTTTTCTGGAAGAGGTTGAGAAAAATTGGTATTAGTTCTTTAAGTGTTTGGTGGAATTCAGCAATGAAGCCATCGGTCTCTGGGATTTTTGCCTTTTTTTTTTTTGATGGGAGTTTTTATTACTGATTCAAACTTGTTTCTCATTATTGGTCTGTTTAGGTTTTCTATTTCTTCATGATGCAATTTTGGTAGGCTGTAGGTGTTCAGGAATTTTTTCATTTCCTCCAAGTTTTTCCAGTTTTGTGGCATATAATTGTTCAGAGCTGTCCCTTATTATCTTTTGAAGTTGTTTGGTATCATTTGTAACGTTTTTCTTTTTATTTCTGATTCTATTAATTTGCATCTTCTCTCTCTCTTTTTTTACTTAGTCTTGCAAAAGGTTTGTTCTTTTTATCTTCTCAAAAAAAGCCCAAATGTTTATTTCATTATTAATACTGATCTTTTGGAGTTTTGTAAGTCTCTTTTGTTTATTCCTGCTTTGATATTTACTTCTTTTCCTCTACTAATTTTGGTTTAGTTCATTCTCGCTTTTCTACGTTTTTCTGAGGTGTAACATTAGGTTGTTTATTTAAGATTTTTCTGCTTTATTGATGTAGGAATTTACTAATACGAAATTTCCTTATAGAGCTCTGCTGAATCACATAGGTTTTGGTATGTTGTGTTTCCATTTTTATTTGTCTCAAGAATTTTTTTTAAACCTTTTTGATTTCTTCATTTATCCTTCAGTTATTCAGGAGTATGTTGTTTAATATCCATGTATTTGTGTACTTTCCAAAGTTTCTTTTGTTACTGATTTATAGTTTTATTCCATTGTGATCAGAAAAGACACTTGACATAATTTTGATTTTTAAAATTTGATGAGTTTTTTTTAATGTCTAAAATATTATCTATCCTGGAGAATGTTCTATGTGCTGTTGAGAAATATGTGCTTTCTTCAACTATCATACGAAACATTCTGCAAATGTTTTTTAGGTCCATTTGATCTAGAGTACAGTTTAACTTCCCTGTTTGTTGATTTTCTATCTGCATGATGTGTTCATTGCTGAGAGTAAGGTGTTGAAGTCTTCTACTATTATTGTATTGCAGTCTATTTCTCCCTTTAGGTTTATCAATATTTGCTTTATACATTTTGGTGCTCCAATGTTGAGTGCATAAATATATTTACAACTATTATATCCTCTAGTTGTATTGACCCCTTTATTATTATATAATGTATTTTTTGTCTCTTTCTATGGGTTTTGCTTTAAAGTCTATTTTAGCTGGCATGGGTATAGATATTCCTCAATTTCCACTTGCATGGAATATCATTTTCAATCCCTTTACTTTCAGTGTATGTGCGTCCTTATAGGGAAAATGGGTCTATTGTAGGCAGCATATAACTAATTCTTGTTTTCTTATCCATCCAGACAATCCATGTATTTTACTTGAAGGATTTAGTCCATTTACATTCAGGGTAATTATTAATACGTAAAGACATATTACTGCTCTTTTGTTCATTGTTTTCTATTTGCTTGTAGATTCATTCCTCCTTTTCTCCACTTTTACTATCTTCCTTCGTGGTTGTATGATTTTCTGTAGTATGTTTTCATTCCTTGCTTTTTATTTTTAGTGCATCTATTACAAGTTTCTGTTTTGTGGTTACAATTAGACTTACAAAAAAACTTATAGTTCTAACAGGTTATATTAAACTGATAACAACTAAGTTTGTTTGCTGAAATAACCAAAACAAAAAAAAATTTACATTTTTACTCTATATTTTGTCCCATTTTTCATCCCCATGTTTTGAATTTTTGATGTCAGAATTTATGTCTTTTTACATTATGTATTCCTTAACAAGTTATTATTGTTGTTTTTAATAGTTTTGTTTTTAAATTTTCATACTATATATAAGTGATTTACATGCCATGATTTTTGAGACCTTTTGAGAGTCTTTGAAAGCTTCCTTTTTATCTACTATGAAAAGATGTTCTGAATGTATCTGTGTATGTCATGCCCCAGAACTGCTTTCAGCTAAGGTTGTCATTGTTTCAGTGCCTAAATCTAAGACATATGTATATGTAAGAAAAAGAAAAGGGATTCATAGTGATATCTTTATTTACTAATTAGAACTCAATAATTTTCCATTATGTCATTTTTTCATAATGGCAAACCTCATTTGCAACAAAATAACTTTAATTATTCATTTGTTTTATTCAACAATATGTACATAGCAGTATCAGAGAAGCGATATCAAGTTTACTATTTTTAAAGAATATTTTTAATTTTTGTGTGTACATAGTAGGTATATATATTATAAGACACACGAGATATTTTGGGACAGGTATGCAACACATAATAATCACATCATGGACAACTGGGTATTCATCCCCTCAAGTACTTATTCTTTGTATTACAAACAGTCCAATAATACTCTTTTAGTTATTTTAAAATGTACAATTAAATTATAATTGACTATAGTCTCGATGTTGTGCTCTCAGATAATAGGTCTTACTCATTCTCTCTAACTGTTCTTTTTTTTGTACCCAGTAACCATCCTTACCATGACCTCACTTCCCCACAAGCTTCCCCCAGCCTCTGGTAACCATCCTTCTATTCTTTTACCTCCATGAGTTCAATTGTTTTGATTTTTAGGTCCCACAAATAAGTGAGAACATGCAATGTTTGTCCTTCTGTGCCTGACTTATTTCAGTTAACATAACGACTGCAAGTTCCTTCCATATTGTTGCAAATGACAGAATTTCATTCTTTTTTTATGACTGAATAGTACTTCATTGTGTATAAATACCACATTTTCTTTATCCATTCATCTGGTAATGTACACTCAGGTTGCTTCCAATTCTTGGCTATTGTGAACAGTGCTGCAACAAACATGGGTGTGCAGAAACCCTCTTCGATATACTATTTTCCTTCTTTTGGGGCATATACCCAGCAGTGAGATTACTGGATCATATGGTAGCTCTATTTTCAGTTTTTTGAGGAACCTCCAAACTGTCTTCCATAGTGGTTACACTAATTTACATTCCCATTAACAAATTTGTTGAAAATGAGTTCACTGTAGGTGTATGGATTTGTTACTAGGTTCTCTATTCTGTTCCGTTGGTCTATGTGTCTGTTTTTATATGAATAATATGCTGTTTTGGTTATTTTACTTCTGTAATAGAATTTGAAGTCAGGTAATATGATTCCTTCAGTTTTGTTCTTTTTTCTCAGGATGGCTTTGGCTATTCTGAGTCTTTTGTGGTTCCATTTAAATTTTAGTATAGGATGTTTCTGTTTCTGTGAAGAATGTCACGGTATTTTGATAGGGATTGAATTGCATGTAGAGATTGCTTGGGTGGTCAGGACATTTCAACAATATTGATTCTTTCAATCTATCAACATGAAATATATTTCCTTTTTTTGTGTCCTCTTCAATTTTTTTCATCAGTATTTGATAGTTTTCATTGTAGAGCTCTTTCACTTCTTTGGTTAATTCCTAGGTATTTAATTTTATTTGTGTCTATTGTAAATGGTAATACATTTTTATTTCTTTTTTCAGATTATTCACTGTTGGCATATATAAATGCTACTGATTTTTGTATATTGATATTGTGTCCTGAAACTTTACTGAATTTGTTTATGAGTTCTAATAGTTTTCTGGTGGAGTCTTTAGGTTTTTACAAACATGAGCTCATATCATCTGAAAACAAGGACAATTTGACTTCTTTCTTTTCAATTTGAATGCCCTTTATTTCCTTCTCTTATCTGATTGCTCTAGCTAGGACTTCCAGTACTGTGTTGAATAACAGTGGTGAAAGTGGGCATCCTTGTCGTGTTACAGATCAAAGAGGAAAGGCTTTCAGTTTTGCTCCATTCTATATGACAGTAGCTGTGAAACCGTCATATATGGTTTTTATTATGTTGAGGTATGTTCCTTCTATACCCAGTTTTTTGAGGATTTTTATCAAGAAGGGATGTCGGACTTTACAAATGCATTTTTAGCATCAATTGAAATGTTCATATGCTTTTTGTACTTTATTCTGTTGATATGATGTATCACAGTGATTGGTTTCCATATGTTGCACCATAACTATGCTTGCCTCACTGGAATAAATCCCACTTGGTCATGATTAATAATCTTTAATGTATTCTTGAATTTTGTTTCCCAGTATTTTGTTGAGGGCTTTTCCATGAATACTCATCAGAGATACCGGTCTGTAGTTTTCTTTATTTTCTGTATCTTTGTCTGGTTTTGGTATCAGGGTAATAGTGGTCTTTAGAGTGAGTTCAGAAGTGTTCCATCCTCTATTTTTTGGAACAGTTTGAGTGGGATTGGTATTAGTTCTTTAAATGTTTGGTAGAATTCAGCAGTGAAGCCATGGGTCTTGGACTTTTCTTTACTGGGAGACTTTTTATTATGGCTTCGATCTCATTATGTGCTATTGGTCTGTTCATTGGGTCTTGTTTTTTCATCCATTCAGCCACTCTCTGTCTTTTGACCAGAGAATTTAATCTATTTGCCTTCAATGTTACTATACATAACCATTTTGTTGTTTTCTGATTGTTTTTGTGGTCTTTTATTTCTTTCTTCCTTTCTTCTTTTTAGTGAAGGTGATTTCTCTGGTGCTATGCTTTAATTTCTTCATTTTTATTTTTTGTGTACCCACTGTGTGTTTTATTTTAAACTGATGACAACTTAACACTGATGGCATAAACACACATGCAAAACGCAAACTAATGAAAACTCTATAATTTGACTTTGTCCTCCTGTTGTTTAACTTCCTGTTGTTTCTCATTATGTCTTCTTTTACTGTCTATGTCTTTAAAAGTTGTTATAGTTATAATTTTTCTTTGGTTTATAATTTATTATTCCTCTTAAGTCAAGAGTTCTTGACATACCATAATTGCAGTGCTGTAATATTCTGTGTTTTTCGTGTGCTTACTATTAGCAGTGAATTGTATACCTTTATATGACTTCTTCCTGCTCATTAACACTTTTTCTCTCAGATTGAGGAACTCCCTTTAGCATTTCTTGTAGGACAAGTCTAGTGTTGATGAAATCTCCCAACTTTGCTTTATCTGGGAAGATCTTTATTTCTCCTTCATGCTTAAAGTGTATTTTCATCAAATATACTATTCTTGGGTAAAAGATTTTTTCCTTCAGAAGTTAAACATGTCATGCCACTCTCTCCTGACTTGTAAAGTTTCCACTGAAAAGTGTGCTGCCAGATTAATTAGAGTTCCATTGTATGTTATGTGTTTCTTTTGTGCTTGCTGCTTTTAGGATCCTTTCTTTATCCTTGACATTTGGGAGTTTAATTATTAAATGCCTTGAAGCAGTCTTCTTTGGATTTAATCTGTTTGGTGTTCTATAACCTTGTACTTGAACATTGATATCTTTCTCTAGGTTTAGGAAGTTCTCTGATATTATCCCTTTGAATAAACTTTCTACCCCTATCTCTTTCTCTACCTCCTTTTCAAGGCCAATAACTCTTAGATTTGCCCTTTTGAGGCTAACAACTTTCACACTAATAATTGATTACCAAAAACAATGCGTTTTAGTTGCAGTTTTATTTTCAGTTGGGTTGAACAAGTCCAGACAATGTCACTGTAGCATAAAAGTTGTTTGGAGGTGAAGATATTTGAGAATGGGCTCCTCTCTTTAACTCCTTTATCTCCCTAAAATCACAGCCTCAGATAAAAAATGCTCAAAAGATCTCTATCATCATAAATCCCTTTCCAGGAGCAACTAGAGAATATTGATTCTTTCATTGGAGACTAGAAGTCATAGGCTAGAGGTAAACATCACACTTAAAACTTAGACTGTAACAAAACTATCATATCGCCCATCTATTCTCCTAAGGACGCATTTATCTTTTCTACTAAGGACATATTTATCTGTCCTAAAGTCATTTTTTCATAAGTACCCTCTCTCCTCAACCCCCTCCTTTTTTTTCAGATGGAGTCTCACTCTGTCACCCCAGGCTGGAGTGCAGATATATACGTACACATATACATGTACATATATACATGTACATATATACATGTACGTATATACATGTACATATCTATATGTACGTATATACATGTACATATCTATATGTACGTATATACATGTACATATATATGTACGTATATACATGTACATATATATGTACGTATATACGTACATATATATGTACGTATATACGTACATATATATGTACGTATATACCTGTACATATATATGTACGTATATACATGTACATATATATGTGTACGTATATACCTGTACATATATATGTACATATGTACATATATATGTACACGTATATATGTACATATGTACACATATATGTACACGTATATATGTACATATGTACATATATACGTATACATATATGTGTACATATGTACATATATATACTTTAAGTTCTGGGTTACATGTGCAGAATATGCAGGTTTGTTACATAGGTATACACATGCCATGGTAGTTTGCTGCACCCACCAACCCGTCATCTACATTAGGTATTTATCCTAATGCTCTCCCTCCCCTAGCCCCCAACACCCCCAACAGCCCCCGGTGTGTGATGTTCCCCTCCCTGTGTCCATGTGTTCTCATTGTTCAACTCCCACTTATGAGTGAGAACATCTTAGAATAATTTGTATAATTGAAGTGTGTGATGCTGATTTTTAAACCAAATCTAAAGAAAATTCAGATAGTATTTAATCAAACACACCCTTGCAAATTAAAAGGAAAAGGTCAACATTAACCAATGGAGAACATCCGGTGTTTGGTTTTCTGTTCCTGTGTTAGTTTGCTAATAATGATGGTTTCCAGCTTCATCTATGTCCCTGCAAAGGACATGAACACATCCTTTTCTATGACTGCATGGTATTCCATGGTGTATATGTGCCACATTTTCTTTATCCAGTCTGTCATTGATGGACATTTGGGTTGGTTCCAAGTCTTTGCTATTGTGAATAGTGCCGCAATAAATATACGTGTGCATGTGTCTTTATAGTAGAGAGATTTATAATCCTTTGGGTATATACCCAGTAATGGGATTGCTGGGCCAAATGGTATTTCTGGTTCTAGATCCTTGAGGAATTGCCACAGTGTCTTCCACAATGGTTGAACTAATTAACACTCCCACCAGTGGTGTAAAAGCATTCCTATTTCTCCACATCCTCTCCAGCATCTGTAGTTTCCTGACTTTTTAATGATCATCATTCTAACTGGTGTGAAATGGTATCTCATTGTGGTTTTGGTTTGCATTTCTCTAATGACCAGTGATGATGAGCTTTTTTTTGTTTCTTGGCTGCATAAATGTCTTCTTTTGAGAAATGTCTCTTCATATCCTTCACCAGCTTTTTGACAGGCTTACTTTTTCTTGTAAATTTGTTTAAGTTCCTTGTAGATTCTGGATATTAGCCCTTTGTCAGATGGATATATTGCAAAAAATTTCTCCCATTATGTAGGTTGCCTGTTAACTCTGATGATAGTTTATTTTGCTGTGCAGAAGCCTTTAGTTTAACTAGATCCCATTTGTCAATTTTGGCTTTTGTTGCCATTGCTTTTGGTGTTTTAGTCATGAAGTCTTTGCCCATGCCTATGTCCTGAATGGTATTGCCTAGGTTTTCTTCTAGAGTTTTTATGGTTTTAGGTCTTACATTTAAGTCTTTAATCCATCTTGAGCTCAATTTTTGTGTAAGATGTAAGGAAGGGGTCCAGTTTCAGTGTTCTGCATATGGCTAGTCAGTTTTCCCAACACCATTTATTAAGTAGGGAATCCTTTCCCCATTGCTTGTTTTTGTCAGGTTTGTCAAAGATCAGATGGTTGTAGACGTGTGGCATTATTTCTGAGGCCTCTGTTCTTTTCCATTGGTCTATATATGTGTTTTGGTACATGTACCATACTGTTTTGTTTACTGTAGCCCTGTAGTATAGTTTGAAGTCAGGTAGCATGAGGCCTCCAGCTTTGTTCTTTTTGCTTAGGATTGTCTTGCCTATATGGACACTTTTTTGGTTCCATATGAAATTTAAAGTAGTTTTTTTTCTAATTCTGTGAAGAAAGTCAATGGTAGCTTGATGGGAATAGCATGGAATCTATAAATTACTTTGGACAGTATTGCCAGTTTCATGATATTGATTCTCCCTATCTATGAGCATGGAATGTTTTTCCATTTGTTTGTGTCCTCTCTTATTTCCTTGAGCGGTGATTTGTAAAGATGTCCTTCACATCTCTTGTAAGTTGTATTCCTAGTATTTTATTCTCTTTGTAGCAATTGTGTGTGGGAGTTCACTCATGATTTTGCTCTCTGTTTGTCTATTATTGGTGTATAGGAATGCTTGTGATTTTTGCACATTGATTTTGTATCCTGAGACTTTGCTGAAGTTGTTTATTAGCTTAAGGAGATTTTGGGCTGAGATGATGGAGTTTTCTAAGTATGCAATCATGTCATCTGCAAACAGAAAATTTGACTTCCTCTCTTCCTATTTGAATACTCTTTATTTTTTTATCTTGCTCCATGAGATCTTCCTTTTTTAAGCTCCCACATGAGTGAGAACATGTGGCATCTGTCTCTCTGTGCCTAGTTCATTTCCCTTAATAACTTCTAGTTCCATCTATATTGCTGCAAATGGCATGAGTTTATTCTTTTTCATGGCTGAATAGTATCCTGCTGTGTATATATACCACGTTTTCTTTATCCTTTTGTCCATTGATTAACACTTAGGTTAGTTCTAAATTTTTGCTATTGTGAACAGTGTTGCAATAAACATGTGGGTACACTATTCCCTTGACATACAGATTTATTTCCCTTTAGATAAAGACAAAATACAGGGATTGTGGGATCATATAGTAGTTATATTTTTAGTTTTTTGAGAAGTCTTCATGCCATTTTCCACAGTGGTTGTACCAATTTACATTGCCACCAATAATGCATGATTTCCCTTTTCCCCACATCCTTGCCAGAATCTAGTACTTTTTCTCTTTTTAATAATATAATTCTAACTGGAGTAAGATGATTGATATCTCACTGTGCTTTTGATTTGCATTTTTCTGATGCTTCATAATGTTGAACATTTTTTCATGTATCTGTTAGCCATTTGTATGTCTTCTTTTGAGAAATGTCTATTCATGTCCTAAGTACAGTTTTTCAGGAAATGTTTAAAAATTGTTGAGTTGTTTGAATTCCTTGTATATTCTAAAGATTAGTTCCGAGTCAGATGAATAGCTTGTAAATATTTTCTCTCATTAAACTGTTTTTCTCTTCAGTCTCTTGATTGTTTCCTTGCTGCACAGAAGGTTTTTGTTTAATATAGCTCCATTTTGTTATGGTTGTCTGTGCTTTTGAGTTCTCAGGTGTGAAATTTTTGCTACACTGCTATCTTGAAGTGTTTTCCTTATTTTTTTCTAGTAGTTTATAGCTTCAGGTCTTATTTTTAAGTCTTTAGTCCATCTTGAGTTGATTTTTGAATATGTGGAAAGACACGGGTCTAGTTTCATTACTCCGTGTATGGATATCCAACTTGCCCAACACCATTAGTTGAAGAGGGTGTCCTTTTCCCAGTGTATGTTCTCTGTGCCTTTATTGAAAACCCATTGGTAGTAAGTGGTTGGATTTATTTCTTGGTTCTCTGTTCCTGTTCTATTCGTCTATGTGTCTGTTTTTATACCAATGCCATGCTCTTTTGGTTACAATGGCCTTGTAATATATTTTGAAGTCAGGTACTTTGATGCCTCCTCCAGGTTTGTTCTTTTTGCTCAGGATTGCTTTGGCTATTTGGGCTCTTTATTCATTGCACACAAATGTTAGAATTTTTTCTCTAATTTGGTGAAAAATGGCATTGCTATTTTAGGAGAGATTGCACTGAATCTGTAGCTTGCTTTGGGCAGTATGGTCATTTTAATAATATTAATTCTGATCCATGAGAATGAGGTCTTTCTCCATTTATTTGTGTCCTTGTAAATTTCTTTCATCAATGTTTTGTAGTTTCTCTCATAGAGATATTTCTTCTGAGTTAAATGTATTCATTGGTATTGTTGTTAGCTACTGTAAATGAAACTGCATTCTTGATTTCTTTCTCAGTCATCTCATTATTGATATATAGAAAAACTGCTGATTTTTATGTGTGGATTTCATATCCCACAAATTTACTGAATTTATCAGATCTAGGAGATTTTTATGGAGTTTTTAGGTTTCTCTAGATATAAGATCATATCATCTGCAGACAGAGATAATCTTACACACTCTTTTCCAATGTGTATGCCTTTTGTATCTTCTTCTTGCCTGATTGTTCTGGCTAGGACTTCCAGATATTTTTGAATAGGCATGGTAAAAGCAGGCATTATTGTCTTGTTCCAGATCTTAGAGAAAGAGCTTTCAGCTTTTCTCTATTCAGTTGATGCTATCCGTGGACTTAACATGTATGGTGCTTATTATTTTGAGGTAAGTTTCTTCTATTCCTAGTTTGGAGAGTGTTTTTATTATTATACTTTAAGTTCTGGGGTACATAAGCAGAATGTGCAGGTTTGTTACATAGGTACACACGTGCCATGGTGGTTTGCTGCACCTATCAACCCATCATCTACGTTAGATGTTTCTCCTAATGTTATCCCTCCCCCAGTACCCCACCCCCTGTTAGGCCCCAGTGTGTGATATTCCCCTCCCTATGTCCGTGTGTTCTTATTGTTTAACTCCCACTTATGAGTGAGAACATGCAGCAATTGGTTTTCTGTTCTTGCAATAGTTTGCTGAGAATGATGGTTTCCAGCATCATCCATGCCTCTGCAAACGACATAAACTCATTCTTTTTATTTTTTTATTTTTTGTACTTGTTTTTATTTTTATTTTTTTTTTATTATTATTGTACTTTAAGTTTTCGGGTACATGTGCACAATGTGCAGGTTAGTTACATATGTATACATGTGCCATGCTGGTGTGCTGCACCCATTAACCCGTCGTTTAGTATTAGGTATATCTCCTAATGCTATCCCTCCCCCCTCCCCCACCCCACAACAGGCCCCAGTGTGTGATGTTCCCCTTCCTGTGTCCATGTGTTCTCATTGTTCAGTTCCCACCTATGAGTGAGAACATGCAGTGTTTGGTTTTTTGTCCTTGCGACAGTTTGCTGAGAATGATGATTTCCAGTTTCATCCATGTCCCTACAAAGGACATGAACTCATCATTTTTTATGGCTGTATAGTATTCCATGGTGTATATGTGCCACATTTTCTTAATCCAGTCTATCATTGTTGGACATTTGTGTTGGTTCCAAGTCTTTGCTATTGTGAATAATGCCGCAATAAACATACGTGTGCATGTGTCTTTATAGTAGCATGATTTATAATCCTTTGGGTATATACCCAGTAATAGGATGGCTGGGTCAAATGGTATTTCCATTTCTAGATCCCTGAGGAATCACCACACTGACTTCCACAATGGTTGAACTAGTTTACAGTCCCACCAACAGTGTAAAAGTGTTCCTATTTCTCCACATCCTCTCCAGCACCTGTTGTTTCCTGACTTTGTAATGATTGCCATTCTAACTGGTGTGAGATGGTATCTCATTGTGGTTTTGATTTGCATTTCTCTGATGGCCAGTGATGGTGAGCATTTTTTCATGTGTTTTTTGGCTGCATAAATGTCTTCTTTTGAGAAGTGTCTGTTCATGTTCTTCGCCCACTTTTTGATGGGGTTGTTTGTTTTTTCCTTGTAAATTTGTTTGAGTTCATTGTAGAGTCTGGATATTAGCCCTTTGTCAGATGAGTAGGTTGTGAAAATTTACTCCCATTTTGTAGGTTGCCTGTTCACTCTGATGGTAGTTTCTTTTGCTGTGCAGAAGCTCTTTAGTTTAATTAGATCCCATTTGTCAATTTTGTCTTTTGTTGCCATTGCTTTTGGTGTTTTGGACATGAAGTCCTTGCCCATGCCTATGTCCTGAATGGTAATGCCTAGGTTTTCTTCTAGGGTTTTTATGGTTTTAGGTCTAACGTTTAAGTCTTTAATCCATCTTGAATTAATTTTTGTATAAGGTGTAAGGAAGGGATCCAGTTTCAGCTTTCTACATATGGTTAGCCAGTTTTCCCAGCACCATTTATTAAATAGGGAATCCTTTCCCCATTGCTTGTTTTTCTCAGGTTTGTCAAAGATCAGATAGTTGTAGATATGCGGTGTTATTTCTGAGGGCTCTGTTCTGTTCCATTGATCTATATCTATGTTTTGGTACCAGTACCATGCTGTTCTGGTTACTGTAGTCTTGTAGTATAGTTTGAAATCAGGTAGTGTGATGCCTCCAGCTTTGTTCTTTTGGCTTAGGATTGACTTGGTGATGCAGGCTCTTTTTTGGTTCCATATGAACTTTAAAGTAGTATTTTCCAATTCTGTGAAGAACGTCACTGGTAGCTTGATGGGGATGGCATTCAATCTATAAATTACCTTGGGCAGTATGGCCATTTTCACGATATTGATTCTTCCTATCCATGAGCATAGAATGTTCTTCCATTTCTTTGTACCCTCTTTTATTTCATTGAGCAGTGGTTTGTAGTTCTCCTTGTAGAGGTCCTTCACGTCCCTTGTAAGTTGGATTCCTAGGTATTTTATTCTCTTTGAAGCAATTGTGAATGGCAGTTCACTCATGATTTGGCTCTCTGTTTGTCTGTTGTTGGTGTATAAGAATGCTTGTGATTTTTGTACATTGATTTTGTATCCTGAGACTTTGCTGAAGATGCTTATCAGTTTAAGGAGATTTTGGGCTGAGACAATGGGGTTTTCTAGATATACAGTCATGTCATCTGCAAACAGGGACAATTTGGCTTCCTCTTTTCCTAATTGAATACCCTTTATTTCCTTCTCCTGCCTGATTGCCCTGCCCAGAACTTCCAACACTATGTTGGATAGGAGTGGTGAGAGAGGGCATCCCTGTCTTGTGCCACTTTTCAAAGGAAATGCTTCCAGTTTTTGCCCATTCAGTATGATATTGGCTGTGGGTTTGTCATAGATAGCTCTTATTATTTTGCGATACGTCCCATCAATACCTAATTTATTGAGAGTTTTTCGCATGAAGGGTTGTTGAATTTTGTCAAAGGCCTTTTCTGCATCTATTGAGATAATCATGTGGTTTTGTCTTGGGTTCTGTTTATATGCTGGATTACATTTATTGATTTGCGTATGTTGAACCAGCCTTGCATCCCAGGGATGAAGCCCACTTGATCATGGTGGATAAGCTTTTTGATGTGCTGCTGGATTCGGTTTGCCAGTATTTTATTGAGGATTTTTGCATCAATATTCATCAAGGATATTGGTCTACAATTCTTTTTTTTAGTTGTGTCTCTGTCAGGCTTTGGTATCAGGATGATGCTGGCCTCACAAAATGAGTTAGGGAGGATTCCCTCTTTTTCTATTGATTGGAATAGTTTCAGAAGAAATGGTACCAGTTCCTCCTTGTACCTCTGGTAGAATTCGGCTGTGAATCCATCTGGTCCTGGACTCTTTTTGGTTGGTAAGCTATTGATTATTGCCACAATTTCAGAGCCTGTTATTGGTCTATTCAGAGATTCAACTTCTTCCTGGTTTAGTCTTGGGAGGGTGTATGTGTCGAGGAATTTATCCATTTCTTCTGGATTTTCTAGTTTATTTGCACAGAGGTGTTTGTAGTATTCTCTGATGGTAGTTTGTATTTCTGTGGGATCGGTGATGATACCCCCTTTATCATTTTTTATTGCATCTATTTGATTCTTCTCTCTTTTCTTCTTTATTAGTCTTGCTAGCGGTCTATCAATTTTGTTGATCCTTTCAAAAAACCGGCTCCTGGATTCATTAATTTTTTGAAGGGTTTTGTGTCTCTATTTCCTTCAATTCTGCTCTGATTTTAGTTATTTCTTGCCTTCTGCTAGCTTTTGAATGTGTTTGCTCTTGCTTTTCTAGTTCTTTTAATTGTGATGTTAGGGTGTCAATTTTGGATCTTTCCTGCTTTCTCTTGTGCGCATTTAGTGCTATAAATTTCCCTCTACACACTGCTTTGAATGTGTCCCAGAGATTCTGGTATGTTGTGTCTTTCTTCTCGTTGGTTTCAAAGAACATCTTTATTTCTGCCTTCATTTCTTTATGTACCCAGTAGTCATTCAGGAGCAGGTTGTTCAGTTTCCATGTAGTTGAGCAGTTTTGAGTGAGTTTCTTAATCCTGAGTTCTAGTTTGATTGCACTGTGGTCTGAGAGACAGTCTGTTGTAATTTCTGTTATTTTACATTTGCTGAGGAGTGCTTTACTTCCAACTATGTGGTCAGTTTTGGAGTAGGTGTGGTGTGGTGCTGAAAAGAATGTATATTCTGTTGATTTGGGGTGGAGAGTTCTGTAGATGTCTATTAGTTCCGCTTGGTGTAGAACTGAGTTCAATTTCTGGGTATCCTTGTTAACTTTCTGTCTCGTTGATCTGTCTAATGTTGACAGTGGGGTATTAAAGTCGCCCATCATTATTGTGTGGGAGTCTAAGTCTCTTTGTAGGTCACTCAGGACTTGCTTTATGAATCTGGGTGCTCCTGTGTTGGGTGCATATATATTTAGGATAGTTAGCTCTTCTTGTTGAATTGATCCCTTTACCATTATGTAATGGCCTTCTTTGTCTCTTTTGATCTTTGTTGGTTTAAAGTCTGTTTTATCAGAGACTAGGATTGCAACCCCTGCCTTTTTTTGTTTTCCATTTGCTTGGTAGGTCTTCCTCTATCCTTTCATTTTGAGCCTATGTGTGTCTCTGCACGTGAGATGAGTTTCCTGAATCCAGCACACTGATGGGTCTTGACTCTTTATCCAATTTGCCAGTCTGTGTCTTTTAATTGGAGCATTTAGTCCATTTACATTTAAAGTTAATATTGTTATGTGTGAATTTGATCCTGTCATTGTGATGTTAGCTGGTTATTTTGCTCGTTAGTTGATGCAGTTTCTTCCTAGCCTTGATGGTCTTTACAATTTGTCATGATTTTGCAGTGGCTGGTACCGGTTGTTCCTTTCCATGTTTAGTGATTCCTTCAGGAGGTCTTTTAGGGCAGGCCTGGTGGTGACAAAATCTCTCAGCATTTGCTTGTCTGTAAAGTATTTTATTTCTCCTTCACTTATGAAGCTTAGTTAGGCTGGATATGAAATTCTGGGTTGAAGATTCTTTTCTTTAAGAATGTTGAATATTGGTCCCCACTCTCTTCTGGCTTGTAGAGTTTCTGCCGAGAGATCCGCTGTTAGTCTGATCGGCTTCCCTTTGTGGGTAACCCGACCTTTCTTTCTGGCTGCCCTTAACATTTTTTCCTTCATTTCAACTTCGGTGAATCTGACAATTATGTGTCTTGGAGTTGCTCTTCTAGAGGAGTATCTTTGTGGCGTTCTCTGTATTTCCTGAATCTGAATGTTGGCCTGCCTTGCTAGATTGGGGAAGTTCTCCTGGATAATATCCTGCAGAGTGTTTTCCAACTTGGTTCCATTCTCCCCATCACTTTCAGGTACATCAATCAGACGTAGATTTGGTCTTTTCACATAGTCCCATATTTCTTGGAGGCTTTGTTCGTTTCTTTTTATTCTTTTTTCTCTAAACTTCCCTTCTCACTTCATTTCATTCATTTCATCTTCTATCACTGATACCCTTTCTTCCAGTTGATCGCATCAGCTCCTGAGGTTTCTGCATTCTTCACGTAGTTCTCGAGCCTTGGCTTTCAGCTCCATCAGCTCCTTTAAGCACTTCTCTGTATTGGTTATTCTAGTTATACATTCGTCTAAATTTTTTTCAAAGTTTTTAACTTCTTTGCCTTTGGTTTGAATTTCCTCCTGTAGCTCGGAGTAGTTTGATCGCCTGAAGCCTTCTTCTCTCAACTCGTCAAAGTCATTCTCCATCCAGCTTTGTTCCATTGCTGGTGAGGAACTGCGTTCCTTTGGAGGAGGAGAGGTGCTCTGATTTTTAGAGTTTCCAGTTTTTCTGCTCTGTTTTTTCCCCATCTTTGTGATTTTATCTACTTTTGGTCTTTGGTGATAGTGATGTACAGATGGGTTTTTGGTGTGGATGTCCTTTCTGTTTGTTAGTTTTCCTTCTAACAGACAGGACCCTCAGCTGCAGGTCTGTTGGAGTTTGCTAGAGGTCCACTCCAGACCCTGTTTGCCTGGGTATCAGCAGCAGTGGCTGCAGAACAGTGGATTTTCGTGAACCCCGAATGCTGCTGTCTGATCATTTCTCTGGAAGTTTTGTCTCAGAGGAGTACCTGGCTGTGTGAGGTGTCAGTTTTGTGGTGGGAATGTGGAGCCTTGGAGTCTCTCACTAACCTCTTTCCTAAGTCCAGGAACTTATCTTGACTCCCAGCCCTGCCTGGCCAAGCTGGCTACCTAAATTCCTTCTTTTTTGCTTTTGGTGCTTTCTGTTGCTTTTCTTTTCAACCCAGTGCTGTTAGATGTTCTATTCAAAGTGTGAATATCTGCTTGTTATTTTGATTCCTCCCTGTGACAGAGGCACATACTAGCTGTATCTACTAAGCCATCTTGAACCCCCCTTTATTATAATCTTATGGGACCACCATCATATATGTGGTCTGTCATTGACCTAAACATATTATGCACTGCATGACAATACTGATGTATGCTACTACATAAATGAAGCTTGAAAATATTATGCTAAATGAAAGAAAACAGTCACAAAATACATATTATATAACTCCATTCATATAATGTGTCCAGAACAGGGAAAACTGTAGAAACAAAAAGTAGATTAGTACTGTGATTAGGTAGATTAGTACTGTGATTAGTACTGTGATTAGATAAGGGCTGTGCAGGATGGGGAAAGAAAAGAGGGCTGGGAAGTAGTAGCAATTTTGATTTGATAAAAAAAGTACTAAATCTAACTGGTGAGATTACAAACACCTACAAATATACTGAAATCCACTGAGTTGTGTTATTTTAAATGGGTGAATTCTATGGTATTTGATTTATATCTCAATAAAGTTGTTACCCCTAAAACAGCATTTTACTGTATTTATAGCTCAGACATTTCAATTAGGTATGTTCCTCAAATTCCAGCTGGCTATTTTAATTGAAACTTTTTACATGGTCAGAAAACTCTCACAATGTCTTGCCAGGTGATTAAAACAGCTTGATTTCTTTGCTCATAACAAGCTTCATAGGAGTTTTGTTTAATTAAAAATTACTTTTGGTTAATGGAGTTTTCTCTATTTGTGTTCTTTAGCCACTTATTGAAAGTACTAAATCAGAGAAACTCAGACAACTTTTCACCTTTATCCAATAAGCTCTACATTTGATCATTTTCTCAAGTGGACAAGCAACCACTTTGCTTTTTACCTGAATCTTTAATAATTCCTTCAAAAATTGAGAAAATGCTTCTTTTATTCAAATATATCATTTAGCTCTGGCAGATATGGTTTAGCTGTGTCCCCACCCAAATCTCATCTTGAATTGTAGTTCCCATAATCCCCACATATCATGGGTGGGACCTGGTGGGAGGTAATTGAATCATAGGGGCAGTTACCCCCATGCTGTTCTTCTCATGATAGTGAGTGAGCTCTCACAAGATCTGATGGTTTCATAATGGGCTTTTCCCCTTTTTGCTCAGCACTTCTCCTTGCTGCCACCATGTGAAGAAGGATGGGTTTGCTTCATCTTCTGCCATGATTGTAAGTTTCCTGAGGCCTTTCCAAGCCTGTGGAACTGTGAGTCAATTAAACCTCTTTTCTTTATAAATTACCCAGTCTCGGGTATGTCTTTATTAGCAGTGTGAGAACTGACTAATACACAGACAGATAAAAAACTGTAACCATGCATTTCAGTATGCTTTTGAACTAGCTACCAAATATATCTTTAGCAACATTCCATGGAATGTATTTACCCTGATTATGTCTCAGGAAAACAAGGAACTTTTTGTCTTTGCTGAGAATACAGTAACAAGCCAATGGGGAAAGAAAGAACTTCATGGTGTTGCAGGCATGAGTAGAAATAGGCAGGCTGGTGATGGGTCAGAAAGAAACATCTAGAGAACTAATCACAGTGGGCTCACAGCCCACTTCTGCAATCTTACCCCCTTACCTTAATATTTCCATTTCCCTTACTAGAAAGCATATGCCACATAACCAAAAGTAGCTATGGTATCTTAGAAAAGCATTTCTCTCCAGATGTCACCAAGATTTTTACCTCTCTCTTAACTCTATTTTTAATCTATTAATATGCCTAGAATGGCTATGGACAGGAATGGATAGCAAGAGATGTCCTATGATTATTAATATTTCAGAGAAAGTGCTAGAGACAAGGACATTGAGTATTATGAGAGGGATAAGATGATGCCTCCATTCCACCTCATAATTTCTAGCCACTGCCTTAATTTCTAGTATAGGGAAGTGTGACATTTGAGATAAAATTCAACTTGTTCTGAACACATGCCAACTGTTTATGGAACAATTTGTGGACAGATATATTAACCATCCTTCCACAAGTCAGGACAAGAAAGCTAAATTGTAGAATTGCAGAGTTACATTAGGACAAATGCCTAATTTCTGTTAAGGGTATATAGTATTTAAGTCACTACGCTCCTATCAAGACCAGTTCAAAAAACGTAATGTTTATTAGTAGACCAAAGTATTATATTCCTATTAATCACCTCTCAAATAATTCACAAAAATAAAATAATATTACATAACACTAAATGACAATAAAAATTTTATTCTGAAATAATTTGAATTGCAAATATGCTGCAACCTTGGGAATGGATAGGTGAGTAATCTGGTGACATGAAGCATCTGGTTTTTCTTGATTTATAAATCTTCCCCTGGAGTTTTTATACTACTCCATGGAGACACATTATGGAGAACCATGGATGTAGCCTACTTGAAATTTAACACTTGTAAACAGGGTCTTATTCAGAAGGTCACCATCTGCAATTAAACATCATTTTAAAATCCCAGAGGAAATGAAATTTTAAGTGTGACATTCTTTGGATCATTTCTACAGTTTATTAAATTGCAAGAAATAAACATTCTAATTTTTATTCATTTTCAGTTATTCTGCTTTTTAAAGCTGTGAGTAATGTATTAGTAGTACTTGGTATTTTCTGGACCACAGTTTTCCTTTCTTAACATTTATATTTGGATATCCTGAATCTGTCTCGTTCTTGCTACACACACAGTGACTGTGAAGGATGGGTCAAAGATAGATACTAAATTCATGGTGCAGACATAATTAATTATCCATATGGTAAAAGATGAAATTATATCTTGGCTCACACCATACATAAAAATAAATTATCTAAATGGCAATACTAAAATCTCTAACTTTTTAAACAAAAATATGTTTAAGAAATCAGGTTATGATTAAATTCATACAAAAAAGTTTCTTCGGAAAGCAAATATCAACTTGTTCTGATTCTGATCATGATGAATTATTGGATGTATCTGTCCTCCCTCACACTGTAAACAATTATAAAATACACAAAGTGTACAATGCAATTGTTTGAAGACACTGGAGGGCAAAAAGGATAGTACTCTGATCCCTGGAATACCATAGGAGATGAGTTCCACGTCAGACTAATTTTCTTTCTGGGGGAATTTTTAAATGTCACCACAGGGAAATGAGTTCTAAACAGAGAGCAGTAGTTTCACTAGTGGAGGAAACAAAGATCAGAGTTAGAAGGTAAAATGATGGCTAGAATTTCTGGGACAAGATACTAGATAGGAAGGAGATGTACAGAGAGGGAGCCTCATAGTCTGATAGAAGTTTCCTTGCACTGTTGAGCAAATATTTAACTACACAGTAATCTCCCCTTACCTACAAGGGGTACATTCCATGATCCCCAGTGGATGCCTGAAACTCAGATAGTACTAAACCCTACATATACTATGCTTTTTCTATGCAAAGATACCTATGGTGAAGTTTCATGTATATATTAGGCACAGTAAGAGATTAACAATAACTAATAATAAAAGAAAACAATTATAACAGTATTCTGTAATAAAGTATGTGAATGGTCTCTCTACACACACACACACACACACACACACACACACACACACACACACATACTCCCTCTCTCTCTCAGAATATTTTATTGTACTGCTCTCACCTATTTTCAGACTCCAGTAGACCTCAGGTAATTGAAACACAGGAAGTGTTTCAAGGGGTGTCAAGGGGGACTACTGTACATGTGCAAAGCAGTATTCTGTGACGCCTATCAAAGAAGGTGGTGTATGAGTGAAGCAAATACGTTAAAAGACATACAGGACCATAAACTTTGGAGTTACAACCAGATATAGTTTAAAAAACCTAATTGAACACCCTAGGCATTCAGTTAAAGACTCCAAAAGCCCACACATTAGAAGTAGAGGTACCTTGGCCCAAGAATAAAGATAAGGATAAGGAATACTGTAGACTTACTTTATAAAAGCTAAAACCAGACTTTGTCAAGATCATGCTAAGCTACCAGTAAAGTAACCATCTTCCAGAATGAAAGTCAATATTTTTTAAAATGAAAAAAACAAAGTTATATGCTCAAAAATATAGCATTGACAATGACAAGCATGCAATCAATAACTATTACACATATGAAAAACTGGATAATGTGGCCCATAGGTAGGGGAAGAAATAGTAAATAGAGAACCTAGAGATGACAAAAAACTGACAATAGCAAATGATGAGGCTATGGGGCAATAGGAACTCTAATTCATTTGATGGTGCAAATGCAAAATGGTACTGCCACTCTGAAAGACAGTTTGGCAGCTCTTACAAAGCTAAGTAGAGTCTTATTATATGATCCAGCAGTCCCACTCTTAGATACTTACACAATTGATTTGAAAACTCATGTCAAAACAAAAATCTTTCACATGAATGCTTACAACAGCATTATTTATAATCAAACATTGGAAGCAACCAAGATGTTCTTCAGTGGCTTAACAGCTAAATAAACTAGTACATCTACCAATTGGGTATGAGTAGGCTATTATTCTGCAATAAAAAGAAATGAGCCATGAAACCATGAAAAGACATGGAGGAATCTTAAATAGATATTGCTAACTGAAAGAAGACAATTGAAAAGGCTCCAACTTGTATGACTCCAATTACATGGCATACTAGCAAACGGTAAAATTATAGAGACAGTAAAATTATAAGTGGTTGCCAGGAATTCAGGAGGAGGTAGGGATTAAAAAGTGAAGCACAGGGAATTATCAGGGCAATAAAATTATTCTATATCATTTTTAAAGTTGCATACAAGACATTATGCATTTGACAAAACCCATAAATCTTTACAATACAAGGAGCAATCCTCAGTGTTTGCAAATTTAAAAAATAATTTAGGAGGTTGGAACATCTCAGGAAAACATGCAGACTGAAAAAAGAATCTAACTGTATTACAGATATATGTGCCAAACTCTCTGAAGGAGATTGGGATAAAATGTACTGACCTAAGTAACTTTGGAAATGAGTGGAGTCTGTAAGACTGAAGGCAAAAGGAACTGTACTTAAGCACTATATTTTAGTTGATATGGTTATTTCCCAGGGGTGTACAGGTTAGCAATTCTGATCCTGCTACACATGTATTCCAGAACAGAACAATCAAGTAGATGGATGGCAGAAGGTGGGAGCCAATCTTCTTACTGTTGGAGTTAGAGTTCATGGAAAATCAAGGATTCACTTGATAATGGATTAGTTTAACACACAAGTGTGAATTCATGTTTAACTTAATATATTGATGTGGATAGTTATTAATTACTTATAGGTATGTGCATAAACACAAGTTAGTATAAACACATTTAGTTTTAGGTTTGTCACTCTATCAGTAACTAGCACTTTGAGTACCCAGAGCTTGGGTTCTAATATTATTCCCTGATAATAGGGACTAGTACTCCTTGGAGAAATGGCTGATTCCAGGACTGGGGCAGAAAATATACAAGATAAGCCTGGAGCATAATTTTCATATCTGTGTCCTTCTTCAGCTCTTTGTGCATCTTTTAAGACAGTTATTTTAAAGTATTTATTAAATCAAATTCTGGGATTCCTCAGACATGACATTTTTTGTTCCTTCAGGTGGGCTATACTTTTCTGAGGTTTTTTAATGCCTTGTGATTTTTTAAAACTGAAAACTGTCTATTTCAATCTTACATTGTGTTAACTCTGGAAATTGTATTCTTCCTCTGCTTCCAGAAGATGTTGTCTTTTTTATTGTTGAAGGGTATCTCTGTGCTGAGGATTTGCCTGAGGTGAAAGCTTAAAGTCATCTCAGGACTTAGTTCTGGGTCTACGTCCTTGCATGGGCTTGCATGGCGGCTTTCTAAATGCCCTGATATGTGTGGTTGTTTTTGAATATTCTAATCTTTAAATGCATGACTTCTAAAAGGGGAAAAGGGGGTAAAAAACAGTGGGAGTTAAGACAGTGATATCCGAGATAGTGGTAGCTAGCCTCTGTGCCTGAACCTGAGTGATCAGAAACAACAGTCAGCAATCAGAACTCGGAAACTGAATACACGGAGGACAAACTCTTGCTTGTCCATCTTGGCTCCAGCAAGACACACCAAAAACAGGCATGACTGCCTAACGCAGGGCTAGGGGGTGGGTAGCCGCTACTACCCTAAAGGTTGAAGTTGGCTAAATTAAACAGTTTACTAACCATGTTTTCCCCTGGAAGCTGCAGGCTTTCAAATAGACTCCAGATTTCCAAAATAGTTACATCAAACAGTTTCTGCCAGTACAACTGTTTTCTGTGTGGAGAATCAGATTCTTGGTGCTTCCTACTTCACCATCCTCCTGATGTCACCCCAGATAAGATTTTAAGCAGTGCTAAGTTGTACGATTCTGAGAGAAACAAAAGATACAAAATGAATAGGACATCTTAAACTACATGTTATACAGAAGGATTAAGAAGAGAGAGCCAAATATAAAATCTCTTTTCTATTCTCCTCTGTATTATTAATAAAAAACAATTAGAACCCAAGACAGTGATCTCTTCTCCCATCCAATGACTTTCCTCATAATTTGAGTTGGTGTTAGCATCAAGCGCCATTGCCTAGTCGTTATCCAATACTGGTTTCAATTTGAAATTAATTGTCCATATGCCTTGGTTTGTTGTAATGTACTTCCCTTTTTACTGATGCATATATATTCTAGAGACCAGATCTGAGGCAAAGAGACACAAGGGAGCTATGTAACACACTGAATGAAACCATTAAGAGAACTGCTTTTATCCGGTCCTGAGTAGGTACGACAATCCATCATCACACTGTTTAGTAAGTCTCTCATACCTCATCATCCTCAACTGGTGAACATGAATCAGAATGATAAATCCTTAAGATTAAATATCACTTCCTCAAAGAACAGCCAAATGTATTCTCCTAGCCAGATGGGGAGATAATGAGCGTTCACATTTACTACAGAGAGGAATGTATTACTGTCTGATCATCACAGTCCAAAGGGCAATCTAAAATCTACTGGAGTGTTAAAAGGAAACATTCAGCTCACCAACACAATTATAAGCTCAGGGACGTTATTATTTGCCAAGCTGGAGTTTTTATGTTCTGCGTTAACATGATCTCCTTTTACTCATCCACTTAGTAGAGCTTAATGTGTAGAGAAGTCAGAGCCATACTAGGAGGAGAAAAAGGTCACTGATATTCATATTGCAAGTCATTACCTAACTTCATGATTTTTCAAACAACAATTATTAAAATAAAATAATAGAATAGAATGAAAGGAAATAAAATGAAATGAATGGAGCTGAGTAGAAAACAGGACAGAATAAAACACTCAGATATCAAATACATAAGGACACTGCTTCTTAAAACTTCCTGATTAGATATTTGTAAGAATGATATCTTTTCGTGAATCATGATATTAAAAATTTGAAAAAACTGTTTCCTATAGAACTAGATTTTGAGATTGGGTTCAATCAATTTGGGGAAGGAGAATTTGAGATGATTACCAGGAAAAGGTGAGAGTATAAGGAAAGCAGTTTATTTTTAGTAACAATAGAAATGATAAAAATAATTATTATTTGTAACAATTGTACATGAGACATATATATGAAAGGCCTTCATAACATATTTAGCACTGACGGGCATATCAATCTTTCCTTTATCTAAGAAGGATTTTTGTTGTTGTCACTTTTAAAAATATTAATAACAATACTTGGGTCTTTTCCTTTAGGCCTGCCTATGACTATGTGTGTTTGATAGACCACACAGGTGTATGCACAGTTAGTGCAGAAAACACTGTCATTATGCAAATGTGACAAGTGAAACACCTAGTCAGAATAAATCTCCTTGATGCAAACATATCTAACAGGAGGTTTACATGGTTTTGCCTCCTGAGAGCATAGAATGCTTAATTTTAATTGTCAAGGAAGAACCATCTATTTCGGAAGTCTACGTAGAATTCTTCTTAGAAATCTACATAGAATACTAAAGGTATGTAATCATTAATTTGTGATATAAGTTAATGAAAGATTTATTAAGAATATCTGAGATGCTTTGCAATAAATGCATAGAATTTACCATGCACAGTTACATTGCAGTACAAGAAACATAGTTTCTGCAAAGAAACTCTGGTTTTCTCACCCAAGAACTGCTAATAGTCCTAAATGGAAAGGCTAGGAGAACAGTCTTTCTTCTGTATGGTCTCTGTCTACTTAAGAGTGCTTGCTCCATGCTCTTTTTGGTTAGGGTGGCTGCATCTTCCTCTGGCTCAATGCTGTAATGTGTTACCATAGAGATTTCTTAGACATTGCTGGATTACAGCATGTCAGGATTACACATGCTGACTCTTTGTAACCTAACTGCACCTGACTTCAGACTCTTTAGGGCTGCCATTCTTCTGGCCTAGAATCAGCCAGTGTTCTTACACTCATTGACTACTGGGAAAACATTTTAAAGTGAATTTGATGGGAAGTGTCTTTTCCTACTTACAGCCCAAACAACAACAACAAAAAACAGATCTTAGCAAGTACAAATATGTGGATTCCATTACCCTTTTTGTTAAGTGAACTTTAGATAACTGTAATGAAATAATAACACTTGGGTCACTCCACATGCAATATTTTATGTGGTCACACAATTTACATCGCTTTTTATTATTTATTCAAACACTGGGAGAAGTCTGAGAAATGACAGACATCATCATGGACAATGGGAAAGGATTTGGGCAGACAGGGAAAGAGAGAAAACTGCAAATGACAACAACTTCAGGCTTCACTCTAAACCACTCACGTAACACAAGCACATCTTCTATACTGACAAGATCAATGTAGGTACTAACTATGCCCGAGGCATGGGGCAATATAAAAATGAATAATATTTGGGCTCTCCATTCATAGAATGTACATTCTATAAGGAAAGATGGGCCAAGTGCATAATTATCTGAAGTGCTACGTTGAAAATGATACACCAGTGAGCAGGGCTGCAAGTTGAGTGTTGGGTTCTTGCACATCACACTTCTAATAGCTGCCAGCAATCCCAATCTGATAGCAAAAACCATTTCAGCACATGAGCATAGAAAATATTTCAACTTATTCACTTTCAAGTGAGACTTTATTTCAGTTAGAAAGGAGAGCAGGTAAGAGATGAGATTAATTTTTGTTTTCTCATTAAGCCAACCTATTGTGAAATTCATTGAAGGAAGACAATATGATAAGTTAATGCACATATCTTTGTAGGTCAATTTATTACTAGAGAGTGGGATTATCAATCCTCAGGCCTACATTAGCAGGGACTTGATCATACCTTCTGAGTCTTAATTCCTTAGAGAACAAGAACTTCCTCTAAAATAGTACTGTTTAAAGCTCACAAAACAATCAAACTTCTATTTTTCACACAGCTAGTACCCTTTCACCTACTTTTGAGAACAATCAGTGTGACTGACAGGTGGAGAAGCAAATATTGAGCAACAAAATTGGAATTCTCACTGAAATTGAGAAAGAGACAGATATGCTAAAAGGCCCCCGCTGGGACAAGCTCATTGTAGTAAGAGGGACACAGATGAAATACAATTAGTGATATAAAATGAATGTCTGAAATGTAATGTACAAGTGATTATATGATTTTAGAGCCAGCAACTGAGTCTCCTTTTTGTGAAATCCCGAGTGGTACTTAGCTTGCACTTTAGACATTCCCGAAGTGCATCTGAGAGACTACATATATCCTCCTTGACTTGGAAAAAAAATAATCTTTAACACTGATAGGGTATCCAGTAATATCTTAGCTAGCTGGGAGAAATAAGGGCTGGAGTCAAGGAATATATCCAGTAAACGAAGTCTGTATACAAGTTAATGACTTAAAATTGAAGCCTCCCCTTACATTCCTTGTGTAGCAGATTGAAAAACCCACATGTGATGAATCAGGAAGAGAAATCCTATAAAATGTAACCCTTATCTTTTAAAAAATGAAAAAGGGAAGAATGAAAGGAGTCAGATATTTATTTTCCTCCTCTTTAAGCATCTCTGTATAACTGACCTTATTATGAATCATTTCGATTTGATCACAATATGCTTTGGTTAAAATACTTTTATATTAACCTAAAGTCTATACCACAAGTACAGACTTCTTCCCAATTTTGGCTACATATTTCATGGAGTGTTACTGGATATGGTGGTAGGTATAAGATCAAATACATGCATGAACAAACATTTTAGGCAATTCCAGAAGTTTCACAGGTTCTAAACAGGAACTGCAACTTTTATTTTTAGCTTTTCTCACTGTATAGGCAGAAATCCAAGTCCACTGGCACCTACTCTGCAATAACCTTAGTATCTGCTAATTTTGTACTTAATAAAGGGTTTCTTGTTCCTCTGTAACAGTTTCTTGGAGTTACTCATTTACAAATTAATTCCACATCCAAGGTGAAGATATATCTCCCTTATTGTCCTAAACGGGATTACTTGAAATTTTTTGCAAGTTTAGAAATATTGTTATACGTTACAGTTCTTTTAAATTTTTCTTCACATATATGAAGAAAACACACACACACACACATACACACACATATATGTGTGAGGGAGAGTAACAGAAGTCAGCTATAACTCATAAGTAGCAAAAAGTTCCTTTATCTCATTCAATGACAGTGAAATTAAATAGCTCTTATGGGCTTTTATGACACATTTTTCTATTATTTTCATAACAATCTCTCTCTGCAAACTTCTACTATCACCAGGCACTTCTAATCAGGGTATTCTCTTTCCTTCAAATGTGTAACCCTAACTATGTCCTACATCCCATTGCATTGTTGTCAGCCGTGAGACCTCCATATCTGCAGAGAAATTCTCCCCAACACAGGAGCGCACTAAAGTCTGGGCCCATTCTAAATTCTCTGCACGTAAAATGGCCAAATGATTGCAGTGGCAGTGACCGTAAATCTTGCTTGTCATGGTTATCAGTAAGTGTTCCTGTTTTATTAGTAGGGACAGAATCTAAAGTGCATCCTAAGATCAGGTTCAATGCTAGACCTGCACATTCATTCTGGATAAGATAAAGAGAAAAAAGCTTTTTGTTTTGCCATAGTTTGTGGTTCAGTTAGCATCTGTTTCTTTCAAGCCCATAGAATCAAAATCAGAGATGACTTCTCTGAATAAATGTGTTTTTCAGAAAACAATAATTCTGGTCAGATTGCTTATTAAGGTAACACCTGGCACAAACATGAGACTACAGTGTTAACTAACCACACAGCCCACCTGAAATCTGTCCAGAAAAATGTGAAATGGCCCCTGCTAAGAAACCATGAAGCAATGAGTCACAAACACACAGCTAACACCTAGGGAGACATAAACACAGATGTCATCTCCTCTTCCTTCCTTCCTTACTGCTTTTAACTCACACCCACCAAGGAAAGACAGTGATGAGATTTTTCACAGATGTTATGTGGGTAGGATGGGATTAGGTTATTTGTTGGAATATTTTTTCTTTTTTCTTTTTTTGTATGCGTATGTTTGTGTTTGTTTTATTTAACGTAACACCACAATTTCTCTAGAAATAACATTTATCTTCAGTCTCCATTTGATTATTATTCCTTAAAATAATTTAAAGTGAAGGAGTAAGCATGCTTAAGTTGATATTGGCTACATTGTTATAAAGATTTTAGATAAGGAGACACAGACAAATAATGAGAAAGATGAAAGAAGAGAGAAAAGAAAATAGAAGGAAAAAAAGAAGGAAAAAGTGAAAAAAAATTAAAGGAATGTCAAAAACAAGAGTAAACAAAGGATAGCATATCATTTTGGTGCCTAAATTATGAGCATTTTCCTGGCACTGTTGAGGCAATATTTATTATTACTATTATTCAATAAATAGCATGCCTTCTTCCTGCAATCTCAATCTGAATTTTAAAATTCTGGGATTATAATTGCTTAGTGAGCTCTTCTATCCATATTCCCATGACACCCAGACAAGAAGTCCATTTGCCCTTTCGTGCTACATTACAATTATGAATATGCTTTAAAAATCTGAACTACAGTGACTTATTGTTGTGGGTTGAATTTTCTTGCCCTAAAATTCATATTTCTAACCCTTAGTCCCTTAGAATGTGGCCTTATTTGCACACAGTGTCTTTTACAGAGGTAATCAGGTTAAAATGAAGTAATTAGGCTATGTCATCATCCAATATGACCAGTGTCCTTATAGAAAGGGGAAATTTGAAGACAGACATGCACATAGGGAGAATGTCATGTGAAGATGAAGAGAGAGATTGAGGGGACATTTCTACAAGCCAAGAAAAGCCAAAGATTGCCAGCAAACCATCAGAAGCTAGGCTAGAGGCATGAAATGGATTTTCTCTGAAAATTTTCAGAAGAAACCAACCCTGATGACACATTTACTTTGGATTTCTATCTTTCAGAACTGTGAGACAATACATTTCTTTTGTTTAAACCACCCAGTTTGCGATACTTTGTTATGGCAGTCCTAGCAAACTAAGACACTGGTTTTACTCTCTTTATGTTCTTTAGGACTTACCTACCACCAACAAAGGATTAAATGCTCTATGCAGTTAGAAATAGAGTAGAAATCAAGATAAATGTCTTCAGTGAGATATAGAAGGGCCTCCACTTAACAACATCCCACTTTAAAATCTTGATATTCCAGAGAGAAAACATGCAACCATTGAAATGGTAACAATCGGGCAAAAATTGAAAAAAAGAAACAAACATGACACCAGCCATATAAATTATGGAATAAAACTCACAGCTTTACTTGTTCTGAACCAGTGTACACATCTTAAATGTTATCAAGATACAAAATACAACAAATGAAATTGTGTAAGTCCCTCCTCGTGTTGAGACCTTTCCCTGTCATAATCAAAGCGTGCTATGGCATTATGTCCCCAGACCCACACAACAACATTTTTGTAGTGAGATGTTTCATACTATACCTTCCCTAAGAGGTAGAATGAATATGTAACAAAAAAGCATGATTTGCATGGATAGGCAGGTAAGTATTTACCTCTTGAATGCTAAGAAGGGTACTAATCTAAAGCTCCTTATCCCAATAATTCTATCACAGTGCATTCTGGAAAATTATGCTTTTTGCTTCCTTTTATATGAAAATACTAGTCCCAGAGTTGTACTCAATTTCAATACGCATTTTAGATGCAATCTCTATTTAAGAAGCAGCAACACTTAACTCATAGCTATCATAAAATAAAGGGCTCCTACCACTAAAGAGACTTGATTGGTCCTCGTGATAGGTGGACTGGGATTAAAAACAATTTAACCAGATTTTTCAGATAAAGGCTACATTAGCAGACATGAGAATTTTAGTAATTAGAAATTTAGTAATTATATGTGATTATTCCTAAGGATACAATAGATATCGCTTATTGAGTACTTACTGTGTACCAGTTATTGGGCTTTGCATATATAATCTCATTTAAATCCTCACAAAACCAGAACATATTTTTTCTCTACTAAACTAATTTTGTCATAACAATTATGTTTGAAATACATAACTGGATTAATTAGTTTTATTTTCAGGATTTTAAAATAATAGTTAAGCGATATTGTCATTCTTTTATGCAAACCCAACTATCCACCTGCTGCTCTTTGGAAGTCAAAGCTAGACAATGCACATGATTTTCAGATATCTGTGTATACTTATCAACCACCTGATTAATAGTCCAAGACTATAGTCTTAGCCTAATCACAGAATATTTCCTGCCACTTTTTATCAGAGGAAAATTAGTATTTTCCAACAGTACCCTTAGCCAGCAGACATCACCTGCAGAGCATTGTGGTAAACTCCATAATGAATAATTCGTAAGATTAGCTGTAAAAGAATATTCTATTCCCCTAAAATCTCATCACAAATTTAGGATTTTAATTTTTAAAAACATTTAGTACTATACAAGCCAGTGGGAGGTACATTCAAAAGCAAATATGTTTCACAAGGATTTAAGAAGAATATAACAGGACTGTAACAACCAAAATATTCAGCTCTATTCTTACCTAGGATAAATTAAAATGATTGATACAATAAAGAATGTATACATTCAAAATAGAGTAAAATAATAGGAATGTTAATTTACATTTTATAAGGATTTGCTGCTTATTCTATGCTTGATAACTACTTTGTGAGATAGTTAAAACTATAATGATTCTCCTATTATTTTACTTGAGAAAATGAAGACCCATAGTTTTCAAATAACTTGCCCAAAACAACACAACCTCTAAGTTACTGACATGCCAGCCTACTTCTAATAAGGGTTGTGGTAATTCCCAAGCACCTCAAAGATGTATGAGACCTAAATATGACCAGATGGAGACTTCACTGTACAGAAGAACTCAAATGGCACCACTTTCAATGCTTTTGAACTAAAAGTATTATTCTAAAACACCCCATGAGGTTGCCAGGTCTGTTTACACAGAGCAGCTGAAGAAAATGTATCTAAAGACTGTTTAGTTAGTTTTTATAAATTTTTATATATTATGTTTTTTAATATATTATTTATTTTAAGTTCTGTGGTACATGTGCAGGATGTGCAAATTTGTTACATAGGTAAACGTGTGTCATGGTGGTTTGCTGTACCTATCAACCCATCACCTAGGTATTAAGCCCCACATACATTAGCTATTTTTCCTGATGTTCTCCCATCCCCTCAAACTCTCTCTCCCACGACAGGCCCCAGTGTGTGTTGTTCCTCTCCCCATGTCCACATATTCTCATTGTTCACTTCCCACTTATAAATGAGAACGTGCAGGGTTTGGTTTTCTGTTGCTGCATTACTTTGCTGAGGATAATGGCTTCCAGCACCATCCATGTCCCTGCAAAGGACATGATCTTGTTCCTATTTATGGCTGTGTAGTATTCCATGGTGGTATGTGTACCACATATTCTTTAACCAATCTATCTTTGATGGGCATTTGGGATTATTCTATGTCTTTACTGTGGTGAATAGTGCTGCAATGAACATACACGTGCATGTATCTTTATAATACAATGATTTCTATTCCTTTGGGTATATACCCAGTTATGTGATTGCTGGGTTAAATGGTATTTCTTATTTTAGGTCTTTGAGGAATTGCCACACTATCTTTCACAATGGTTGAATTAATTTACATTCCCACCAACACTGTAAAAGCATTCCTATTTCTCCACAGCCTCACCAGTTGTTTCTTGATTTCATAGTAATTGCCATTCTGACTGGTGTGAGATAGTATCTCTTTGTGGTTTTGATTTGCATTTCTCTAATGATCAGAGATGCTGAGCTTTTTCTAATATTTGTTGGCTGCAAAAGTATGTTCTTTTCAGAAGTGTTAGTTCATGTCTTTTGCCCACTTATTAATGGGGTTATTGTTTTTTTCTTGTAAATTTGTTTAAGTTCCTTGTAAACTCTGGATATTAGACCTTTGTCAGATGGATAGATCGCAAAGATTTTCTCCCATTCTGTATGTTGTCTGTGTGATCCGATGATAGTTTCTTTGGCTGTGCATGGCTGTGCAGAAGCTCTTTAATTTGATCTCATTTGTCACTTTTTGCTTTTGTTGCAATTGCTTTTAGCATCTTCATCATGAAATATTTGCCCTTACCTCTGTCCTGAGTGATATTGCCTAGATTTTCTTCTAGGATTTTTAAAGTTTTGGGTTTTACATTTAAGTCTTTAATCTGTCTTGAGTTAATTTTTGTATAAGGTGTAAGGAACAGGTCCAGTTTCAACTTTCTGCATATGGCTAGCCAGTTCTCCCTGCACCACTTATTAAATAGGAAATTCTTTCCCCATTGCTTTTGTCAGGTTTGTCAAAGACCAGATGGTTGTACACATGTGGTCTTATTTTTGAGTTCTCTATTCCATTGGTCTATGTGTCTGTTTTTGTACCAGTATCATGCCGTTTTGCTTACTGTAGCCTTGTAGTATAATTTGAAGTCAGGTAGCATGAAGCTTCCTTTTTCTTTGTTCTTTTTGCTTAGGATTCTCTTGGCTATATGGGCACCTTTGGTTCATATGAATTTTTAAATAGTTTTTTTCTAATTCTGTGAAGAATGTCAATGGCAGTTTGAGGGGAATAACACTGAATCTATTACTTTGGGCAGTATGGCCATTTTTGCAGTATTGATTGTTTCTATCCATGAGCATGGAATGTTTTTCCATTTTGTGTCCTCTCTTATTTCCTTCAGCAGTGGTTTGTAGTTCTTGAACAGGTCCTTCACTTCCCTTGTTAGCTGTTTTCCTAGGTATTTTATTCTCTTTGTAGCAATTGTGAATGGGAGGTCACTTATTATTTGCTTCTCTACTTGTCTGTTGTTGGGGCACAGGAATGCTTGTGATTTTTGCACATTGATTTTGTATCCAAAGACTTTGCTGAAGTTGATTATCATCTTAAGAAGGCTTTGGGCTGAAACAATGGGGTTTTCTAAATATAGGATCATGTTATCTGCAAAGACAATTTGACTTCTTCTCTTTCTACTTGAATACCCTTTATTTCTTTCTCTTGCCTGATTGCCCTGGCCAGAACTTCCAATACTATGTTGAATAGGTATGATGAGAGAGGGCATCCTTTTCCTGTGCCAGTTTTCAAGGGGAATGCTTCCAGCTTTTCCTCATTCAGTATAATATTGGTTGTGCATTTGTCATAAATGGTTATTATTTTACTGTATGCTTCTTCGGTACGTAGTTTGTTGAAAGTTTTTAACGCAAATAAATATTGAATTTTGTCAAAGGCCTTTTCTGCATCTATTGAGATAATCATGTAGTTTTTGGCTTTAGTTCTGTTTATGTGATGAGTTACATTTATTGATTTGTGTATGTTGAACCAACCTTGTATCCTGGGGATGAAGCTTACTTGATCGTCATGTATAAGTTTTTTGATGTGCTGCTGGATTTGGTTTGTCAGTAATTTATTGAGGATTTTTGCATCAATGTTCATCAGGAATATTGGCCTGAAGTTTTCTTTTTTGTTGTATCTCTGCCAGGTTTTCATGTCAGGGTGTTGCTGGCCTCATAAAATGAGTTAAGGAAGAGTCCCCTCCTTTTCAATTGTTTGGAATAATTTCAGAGGAAATGGTACCAGCTCCTCTTTGTAACTCTGGTAGAATTCAGCTGTAAATCCACCTGATCCTGGGCTTTTTTTTTTTTTTTTTTGGTTGGTAGGCTATTTATTACTGCCTCAATTTCAGAACTTATTGTTGGTCTATTCAGGGATTCAACCTCTTCCTGTTTCAGTTTTGGGAGGGTGTATGCATCCAAGAATTCACCCATTTCTTCTAGATTTTCTAGTTTATGGGTAGATAGGTATTTATAGTATTCTCTTACAGTTGTTTGTATTTCTGTGTGGTCAGTGGTGGTATCCTCTTTATCATTTCTGATTGTATCTATTTGATTCTTCTTTCTTTTCTTCTTATTAGTCTAGCTAGCAGTCTATTTTATTATTTTTTTCATAAAAAAGCACCTGGATTTGTTGATTTTTGAAAAGATTTCATGTCTCTATCTCCTTCATTTCTGCTCTGATCTTGGTTGTTTCTTGTCTTCTGCCAGATTTGGGATTTGTCTGCTCTTGATCCTCTAGTTCCTTTAGTTGTGTTGTTAGGATGTCACTTTGAGATCTTTCTAGCTTTTTGATGTGGACATTTAGTGCTATAAATTTCCCTGTTAACATGCTTTAACTGCATCCCAGAGATTTTCATACATTGTCTCTTTGTTCTCATTAGCTTCAAAGTACTTCTTGATTTCTGCCTTGATTTCATTAATTACCCAGAGATCATTTAGGAGCAGGTTGTTCAATTTCCATGTAGTTGTTTGGTTTTTATTGAGTTTCTTAATCTTGAGTCCTGATTTAATTGTTCTGTGATCTGAGAGACTGTTATGATTTCACTTCTTTTACATTTTCTGAGAAATGTTTTACTTTCAAGTATATGATCAATTTTAGAGTAAGTGCCATGTAGCACCAAGAAGAATGTATATTCTATTGTTTTTAGGTAGAGAGTTCTGTAGATACTTATCAAGTGCACTCAATTTAGAGCTGAGTTCAGGTCCTGAATATGTTTGTTAATTTTCTGTTTTGATGATCTGTCTAATTTGGACGGTGTGGTGTTAAAGTCTCCCACTATTATTGTGTGGGAGCCTAAGTCTCTTTGCAGGTCTCTAAGAACTTGTTTTATAAATCTGGCTGCTCCTGTATTGGGTGCATATATATTTAGGTTAGTTAGCTCTTCTTGAATTGAACCCTTTACCATTATGTAATTCCTTTCTTTTCTTTTCTGATCTTTGTCTGTTTGAAGTCTTACTGGAGTTCCCTGGATTTCCTGAATTTGAATGTTGGCCTCTCTTGCTAGACTGGGGACATTCTCCTGGACATTTTCCAACTTGGTTCCATTCTCCTCGTCTCTTTCAGGTACCCCAGTCAGTTGTAGGTTCCGTCTTTTTACATAATCGCATATTTCTCAGAAATTTTGTTCACTTCTTTTCATTCTTTTTTCTCTAATCTTGTCTGTCTTATTTTAGCAAGATAGTCTTCAAGCTCTGAGAGTCTTTCCACCACTTGGTATATGTAGCTATTGACACTTGTGATTGCATTGTTAAGTTCTTGTGTTGTGTTTTTCAGTTCCATCAGGTTATTTATCTTCCTCTCTAAACTGGTTATTCTGGTTATCAGCTCCTGTAATGTTTTATCATATTACTTAGCTTCTTGCATTGGGTTAGAACATACTCCTTTAGCTCAGTTAAGTTCTGAAGTTCTGAAGCCTACTTCTGTTAATTCATCCATCTCAGCCTCGGCTCAGTTCTGTGCTCTTGCTGGAGAGGTGTTGCAATCATTTGGAGAAGAGGCACTCTGGCTTTTTGAGTTTTCAGCATTTTTGCATTGATTCTTTCTCATTTTTGTGGGTTTATCTACCTTCAATCTTTTAGGCTGCTGACCTTTGGATGGGATTTTTTGTGGAGTCTTTTTTGTTAATGTTATTGTAGTTGTTGCTTTCTGTTGGTTTGTTTGTTTGCTTTTAACAATCAGTCCCTTCTTCCATAGGACTGATTTGGTTTGCTGGGGGTCCACTCCAGATACTATTTTCCTGGGCCCCTCCTACACTTGGAGGTATAACCAGTGGAGGCTGCAAAACAGCAAAGATGGCAGCCTGCTCCTTCCTGTGGGCACTGTGTCCCAGAGGGGCACCCACCTAATGCTGGTCGGAACGCTCCTGTATGAGGTGTCTGGAAACCCCTATTGGGAGGTCTCACCCAGACAGGAAGAATGGGATCAGGGACCTGCTTAAAGAAGCAGTCTGGCTGTCCCTTGGCAGAGAAGGTGTGCTACAATGGGGCAAATCCCCCTTATCTGGACTGTCCAGACTCTCCAGAGCCAACTGGAAGGAAAGACTAAGTAAGCTGAACCATGAAGGTCGCAGCCACCCCTCCACTCAGGGGCTCCCCCAAAAGGAGGTCAGAGTTCCATCTGTAAACCCATGACTGGAGTTGTTCAAATTCCTGTGGGAAGGCTTCACTCAGTGATGAGGGATGAATAATGGTCCCACTTAGAGAAGCAGTCTGGCCACCATCTGCCACAGCCACTGTGCTGCACTGTGGGGAATGCCTCCCAGTCCAAGCCTCCCAGTCTCCCCAGCACCGGCAGGGGAAAACAGCCAACTGGAGCTACAGAGATGGCGGCCACCATTCCCCCCAAGAACTCAATTATCTTAGGCAGTCTCCAGCCTGCTGCCACTAAGCTGGCAGGGATTCCAAGCCAGTGGGTCTAAGCTCGTGAGGTTCCGTGGGAGTGGGGCCAGCTAAACAATGTCACTTTGCTCTCTGGTTTAAGCCCTCTTCCTTCAGAAGTGGATGATTTCCTGCCTCATCAGAACTCCTGGGGCTGGAGTATGCAAAACAATTCCTGCAGGCCAGGTGCAGTGGCTCACGCCTATAATCCCAGCACTTTGGGAGGCTGAAGTGGGCAGATCACTTGAGGTCAGGAATTCTAGACCAGCCTGGCCAACATGGTGAAGCCCTGTCTTTACTAAAAATGCAAAAATTAGCCGGGTGTGGTGGCTACTTGGGAGGCTGAGGCAAGAGAATCGCTTGAACCTGGGAGAAGGAGGTTCCTGTGAGCTGAGATCACACCACTGCACTCCAGTCTGGATGACAGGGCAAGACTCTGTCCCAAAAAAACAAACAAACAAAACAATTCCTGTGTCTCAATGCCTGCTCCTGCGGCCACTGACCTGAGCATCTGCCAAGAGTCTGCATAGCTCTGTTTGGCACCCAAGGCCCTGGTATCATGGGCTCATGAGGGGATCTCCTGATCCATGGGAAAAATGTGGTTTTCTGGACAGGGTAGCACAATCACTCACTGCCTCCCTTGGCAGGGAGGGAGCTTCCCTTGTCCTGCCACTCCTGGGTGGGCCGTCACCCCACTCTGCTTTTCCTCTCTCTTTGTGGGTTGTGCCAATCACCTAGTCAGTCCCAGTGAAAGAACCCAGATACCTCAGTTAAAGATGCAGAATTCACTCACTGCTATGGTTCTTCTCAGTGAGAGCTACAGACTGCAGTTGCCACTAATCAGCCATCTTCACTCCTCTTCTAGTTTTTATAAATTCTGATCCCAACTGAACCATAGCTACCATTTCTCCACATTCTCATTAAATTCAAATAATGTGAAAATTCTGGACTGTGAATAGAAATAGACTGAAGAAACAAGAACTAGAAAGCAGGTATATCCAAGCACCAAGAAGCAAGAATACACTAAGATGATAATTTTTTGAGACAGAGTCTTGTTCTGTTGCCCAGGCTGGAGTGCATTAGTGTGATCTCAGCTCACTGCAACCTCCGCCTCCCGGGTTCAAGAGATTCTCTTGCCTCAGCCACCTGAGTAGCTGGGATTACAGGTGTGCACCACCATGCCTGGCTAATTTTTGTATTTTTAATAGAGACAGGGTTTCACCACATTGGCCAGGCTTGTCTTAAACTCCTGACCTCAAGTGAGCTTGGGCTCCCAAAGTGCTGGGATTACAGGTGTGAGCCGCTGCTCCCAGCCTAAAGATGACATTTTAAACCCAAGATACACACAGAAGCTAGAGCTGAGGATGGGGAATGAGACTAGCTAGGGAAACACTCATGACTAAGGGTTGTGGGCCATGGTTGGATGGAGAATAGAAAGTTAGTTAGTCACACAGATACTTTCTCTGTGTGAGTAAGGGAAAATAAATACTGAGAAGTCCTAAACCTAGGCAGCTTCCCTTGTGAGCAATGTTCTAAACATATTGTTAGTACTGTCTGCTACTACGAAGCCAAACTTCGAACCAGAGTGTAAGAAAGAAACATTTTATAGAAGCTATGTCAGATGGTTTGGGATCTCTCCAGAGACTGTTGTGATTATATTGTTTTCTTGCTTTATTCTTTTTAATAGTTGGTAAAGTTTGCTGTTGGATAAGATATTTGAATCATGTGAGTCTGTTTTGCTAATTCAACCCTTGTGCTGACGTACCAATTGTGAGTAATTAATAGGTTTTACTTTGCGCCAGGCACTGTGCTAACTAAGTCTTTCTGATGACCTATTGGTATAGTAAGGAAAACAAGCAATTTCAACGTTGTGATGAGACAGAAATCAATATAGGTTATCAAAGAAAAATGAAATTCCCCCAAATCTGAAATTTTAAATTCCTTTAAATTATTAGTTCCTCTCACAGACCCAGGTGATTAATTATTGCTTGGTTAATTAACACTTATTTGATTGCATTGCTTTTCTTAGTTTATAATCTCTCAGAAGGAAGGCATTTTGGCTGTATACTTCTTTTTGTGTACTGCCAAGTTCTCTAATATAGCCATCCATTTCAATTAAGAGTTTAATAAAATATTTTATAAATAAAAGAAAGATGTGACATCTATATAGAAGTAATATAAATATCCAGTTTATAAGGATATAAATAATTTTGGTCACATGCATTCTTTCAAATGTAGTGCCTTTGGCACAAAGCAGACAAATAATATTTATTTTTATACATTTTTTAGTATGCTATATGACACTATTTATTTCAACATAACGCTTCCTTATGTTCTTTTGTTGGACTTGTCTTAAAATATGTAATTACCTCCATGGATAGACACTTTTGCTAAATGACAGATTGTAGTTTACGACTACTGAGAAAAAAAAGTACTTAAATATGAGTAGACATCTTATTTTTTCCATTAGAGAAATGGTACACTGTGTCTACCTAATATTGTGAATATGCCATCTTCAAAAGTCTAGCAATACAATTTAATATATTAAAAGAGCAGAAGTGGATCACAATACTCATACATATCTAACACTAAAAGATTTAGTAATGGATTTAAATACATTTCTGGTAAGTACTTTTTAGACTCTAAACGTGAGTACCTCTCCTGCAAAATGTTGGCAACTGAGATTTCCATTTAGGTAGGAAACAGAGCAAGATCTTCTACTTTTGCAAAAGGTCTAAATGTAATCATCCTTCTTTTTCTGTCCATGATTATGGCACCTGCTCATAAACTATGTCAGAAAAGTAAGGTTTTCTTAAGTAGCCTACAATTAGGGTAATGTAGAGTAGCTTTCCGGGAAGTAGTGATATGACATTTACCATCACTATAGGTTTCCATTAGCCCAGCCATTGTATTTCTTCCGAGGCTCTACAACTCAGTTTTTTCTTATCAGGTGTAGAGTGTGTCCTCTAGTTAAGTTTACATGTGCCAAATCTAAGATTTCTGCAGGTAAGAGTGAATGCGATACAAATGTTAACGAAGAGTCTTAGTGGTATACCCATACAATTCAGTGCTGATATATGTTACAACACTGATGCATTTCAAAAACATCATGCTGAGTGAAAGAGGTCAGTCAAAAAAGACCACATATTGTATGATTTTATTTATATGAAATCACAAGGATGGATAAATCTATAGAGACAGAAAGTAGATTAATAGTTGTCTGAGGTGGGAAGTAGTGGGAGGGAGATGATAAATGACAGCTAATAGGTACAAGGTTTCTGTTTGAAATCATCAAAATGTTCTCAAATTGATGGTTGCGTAACGCCATGCATATACCCCACAACACTGAATCGTACACTTCAAACAGGTGAATTTCATCAAAATATGTTTTAAAAAAGCTTTTTAAAAATACTCTAGATATTTTCTGCAGAGTGTAAATGAATACTCTAGTCAATAATTATTTTAAAAGTATTTTTAAATTTATAAAATTCAATAATGAATTTTAAGTCTAAATGACTTGAATATTAATGTTAAGTATATTTGGATTAGAATTTAACCAATCACTAATAATACATGTTTTAAAATATTTAAAGAACTCTACTATCACCTAACCACAAAATGTCCTTCTATTTAACTGTTAGTTAAATGCCAAATTTAATCCTGGCTGAGATGACTGGTTTGACTCACTGGCCTGCTTCTTCCCAGTGCACAATCTTTCTTTGTATTGAACAGTCTAGAGTGTCACTTTGAGCCATTTCCAAGTTGAAATTTCCCTGGAAGTATCCTTAAAGACAAAGGTAAGTAAGGAAAATTACAGAATAATAATTTTCCCAACCCATTTCTGCTCTCTTTTTCAATCAGATATGAAATACAAATATATTTACATAAATGTCATAATGCAAACCCAAAATATGGATTTAACCTAGTAATTTATTTTATTATATTAGTATTATGGCAGGAAAATGACAGATGTGGTAGTTGTAAGAGAATGAAATCCTTAGTTTTCCAAGAAATAAACAGCTATATATAAAATTTTAATATCAAAAAATGGAGGAAAACCATGTTTTCTAGAAACGTGAATTTCTGAAATAAGCAAATTTGGGGCATCTGGAAACAAAAGTTGGAAGGAATTCTATAAGAGATAATTAGAATTATTTCAATTTCAAAATTCTGTGCATGTAAAACCTGGATAAAATTAAAAGTGATCAAATGAAAAAGTTACTACAATTTGTTTTGTAAACTATGTCATGCTTCTCTACTCATTTCAGAATCTCGGTTACTTAAAATTACTTCAGTAAACTGTCAACTGGCTGGATTTATGGCAACACAGTTTATAGGTATATTATGCCATATATACATAGGTACTGCAAAAATAATAAAGATGGCTTTGTACTAGCTAGTAGAATATTTTTTGTTTGCTTTATTTTATTAATTTTTATATGGAAATACTGTCAGCTTTGGTGGGAGGAAGACAAATTTCTATTTTACCTATTACATAGTGGAAGTTATATGTGGAGTGAGGTAACAGGACCCTGAATTCAAGGGTATTCTGCTGCAAGACCTCATCATAGACTGGTGCCTTGAATGACTTTTTGGCTAACCTGTTGCATTTTTTGGCTAACCTGTTCCATGATTCCTTTGTGCTTATTCTCAAAGATGCCTTCTTGGAGACTTTGTAATTCAGCAGCTTTGGGGAGTGTAATGATTTTGAATCAAAATCCCTTACCTTCTTGTTGGTGACTTGCTAGAAAGAAAATACTGAGTGCCTTGCATATACCCTCTTTTGCCTCCCCTCATTTTTCTCTCCCTCTTACCATTTTGGTTGTCTAAATATTTGAAGTGGTGTTTTAGGCAGCTGGGACTTCTGTAACAAAATACCATAAATTGAGTAGCTTAAACAACATGAATTCATTTCTCACAGTGATGAAGGCTGCAAGTCCATGATCAGAGCCACCATGGTCAAGTTCTCGCAAATGGCCATTTTATCCCTGTGTCCTCACATGACAGAGAGAGAGCTCTGGTGTTTCCTCTTCTTATTAGGGTATGAATCTCATCATGGGGGCTCTACCCTCATTATCTCATCTAAACCTAATTATCCCCAAAGACCCCATCTCCAAATACTATCACCTTGGGAGTTAGGGCTTCAACATTTGAATTTGGGGGGAACAAAATTCAGTCCATAGCAAATAAAAGCTTATTTTCTTCTGCAGGGAAAACAAACATGCCCTGTCTTCGTTGTACTTGCATGATGTCTGAATCTCCTCAGCCTAACTTTAAAATTGGCCTGATTCCAATCAGGATACAGAATATGACCGATTAAACTGATTCATAGTTCCATCACCATTCATAGCTCTATGACTGCATTTGAAACTGAGATTGCTGTAACTTATTTTCCATATCCTGAAAACATTACAACAAAATATAAACTATAATTATCTCTGAATGATAGAAATCTCTATTTTCTTATTTTTATTTGTCAGTACTTTTCAAGTTTCTATAACAAATGTATCATTTGATAACTAGCAAAATATTATTTTAAGTTATATTAAATATTATTTTAAGTTATATTAAAATTGATCTTCATGTAATTTGTGAATATTATTCCTCTTATGGTAATGGCTTATCTTTCTTTTTCTTTTTTTTTTGGACTAAAGTCTGTCTGTCTTTATTTATTTTTTTATTTTGCTTTATGTTCCAGGATACATGTGCAGAATGTACAGGTTTGTTACATAGGTATACATGTGCCACGGTGGTTTGCTACACCTATTGACCCATCCTCTAAGTTCTCTGCCCTCGCCTCCCACCCCCTAACAGCCTTAGTGTGTGTTGTTAACTTCCCTGTGTCTATGTGTTCTCATTGTTCAACTCCCACTTATGAGTGAGAACATTCAGTGTTTGGTTTTCTGTTCCTGTGTTAGTTTGCTGAGGATGATGGCTTCCAGCTTCATCCATGTCCCTTCAAAGGACATGATCTCATTTGTTTTAATGGCTGCATAGTATTCCATGGTGTATATGTGCCACATTTTCTTTATTTAGTCTATCATTGATGGACATTTAGGTTGTTTCCATTACTTTGCTATTGTGAATAGTGCCACAATAAACACACGTGTGCATGTGTCTTTATAGTAGAATGATTTATATTCCTTTAGGTATATACTCAGCAATGGGATTGCTGGGTCAAATGGTATTTCTGGTTCTAGATCCTTGAGGAATCCCCATACTGTCTTCCACAGTGGTTGAACTAATTTACATTCCCACCAACAGTGTAAAAGCATTCGTATTTCTCCACAGCCTCACCAGCATCTATTGTTTCTTGACTTTATAATAATCGCCATTCTGACTGGCATGAGATGGTATTTCATTGTGGTTTTGATTTGCATTTCTATAATGATTAGTGATGTTGAGGTATTTTTTTTTATCTGTTTGTTGATTGCGTGTCTTCTTTTGAGAAGTGATTGTTCATATCCTTTGTCCACTTTTTGATGGAGATTTTTTCTTGTAAATTTATTTAATTTCCTTGTGAATTCTGGATATTAGACCTTTGTCAGGTGGGTACATTGCAAAAACCTCCCATTCTGTAGGTTGCCTGTTCACTCTGATGATAGTTTCTTTTGCTGTGCAGAAGCTTTTTAGTTTAATTAGATCTTATTTGTCAATTTTTGCTCTTGTTGCCATTGCTTATGGTGTTTTAGTCATGAAGTCTTTGCCCATGCTTGTGCCCTAAATGGCATTGCCTAGGTTTTCTTCTAGGGATTTTATGGTTTTGGGTTTTACATTTAAAAGTCTTTAATCCATCTTGAGTTAATTTTTGTATAAGGTGTAAGGAAGGGGTCCAGTTTCAGCTTTCTATATATGGCTAGCCAGTTTTCCCAGCACCATTTATTAAATAGGAGATCCCTTCCCCATTGCTTGTTTTTGTCAGGTTTGTCAAAGATCAGATGGTTGTAGATTTTTCTAAATAGACTTGTTAAAGACACCATTTGTTTTTTACTCCAAGAATTATCAAGCCCACTTAAACTTTTGTTAACAAACAGATGACACATATTAAATTACTCCTTCATAAAGGATACTCAATTTCTTGAAAAATAACCTATTACTTACTCACACCTATTACCTTAAAAGACCAAATTTGATGTGTTTTATATGATTCTCATTTAAAATGGAATACCCTCTTCTTATAGTGTGTTTTCATATTCATTCCAATTTTTCCCATATTATATGAAAGTATTGTGTTCTGATTTATCTAGTGCTGAATTGCCTTCATTACCTTGCATATTTTTTCTTTATCTTTAATTGGTTAGTGAGCAAATAATTTTAACAGTATTTTTATACATAAAATATCATTTATAGGAAAATATAATTTGTACCTTTAGGTCAGTTTCTTAAATGTGGCCCCTGGAACTCTAGTACCTAAGGACTTGACTATCATTACATTTACTTTTTCTACAATATTCTAGGCCACTTTTCTGTATTTTCTTGTCAGCTATTAAATGATGAAACAATCCCCTTCTTCCTTTATAGTCTCTATCTGAGAAAGCTCATCCATGTCTCCAGCATTAGTTGCCACCTACATGTAGAGGACTCATGCATTTGAACTTCCATACCAAACTTCCTCAGAACACAAAATCCTCAGAGATCTGCATTTTTCCATAGCTACTGCACAGATCCTCCTGGACATCTCAAAGTCCTCTCAAACTCATGTTCAAAACCAAGTCATATCCTGACCAACTTTCACACATTTCTAACTATTCTGTTGCTATTTCAATGCCCCCCATCTCAATGAGTGGCTTAATTAATTAGCTAGTTTTGTAAAAGGGGAAAAGACTGTTCCAGGCAGAGAACATATGCTGGTAGATGTGAGGCGAGTATAAAAGGATTTTTCACAGGGTATGTTTTATTCTCTATGAAGTAAATGGGAAGACTATCTGCTCAAAACCAGACAGGAAGCAGGTGTGTGAGGAGTATGTTGAATCTGAAGAGATGGGGCTGTGTTTGAAATAGCATACCAAGAAAACAGACAAGAATGTACAGATAATTGAGGGTCAGTTAAATTAGGAGTTACGTATCATGAAACCAGTCTGCAGGGTATGAGGTTCTAATTTGCAGGGTATGAGGTTCTAATGCAGATGAACAGGGATTAAAGAACAGCCACTAATGATCCCAAGAAGCATGTTCATTGACGTGAAAGGAATACTGGCACAAGGAAAAGGAGGGAATTTTGAAACATACCAATAACTGGCAATTTCAAGTACTTGAGAAACACATGAGACATATTGAAAAATGACAAGGTTTTCAGAAATAATTGTCAGCAACATCAAGTGTTTTAGAGATGTCAGACAAGATGAGTGACTGATTTTGGTCATAATATGATTGTTAGATGGATAGAGGGATGAAATGAAAAATAGAAATCTGATAAAGTACAGTAAAATATTAATGGTAGGATCGACATGTTAGGTAAACAGGTACTCTGTACAAATTTTTTCAACTTTGCCATGTATTTGAAAAGTTTCATAAGATATTGTGAAAGGATCAACTAAGTAGTAATCTTAGAAATAACAGGAGGAGCCAAGATGGCCGAATAGGAACAGCTCCAGTCTACAGCTCCCAGCATGAGTGACACAGAAGACGGGTGATTTCTGCATTTCCAACTGAGGTACCGGGTTCATCTCACTGGGGAGTGCCAGACAGCAGGTGCAGGACAGTGGGTGCAGCGCACTGTGCACTAGCCAAAGCAGGGTGAGGCATCACCTCACCTGGGAAGTGCAAGGGGTCAGGGAATTCCCTTTCCTAGTCAAAGAAAGCGGTGACAGACAGCACCTGGAAAATCGGGTCACTCCCACCCTAATACTGCACTTTTCCAACAGGCTTAAAAAATGGCACACCAGGAGATTATATCCCGCACATGGCTCAGAGGGTCCTACGCCCACGAACTCCCGCTCATTTCCAGCACAGCAGTCCAAGATCGAACTGCAAGGCAGCAGCGAGGCTGGGGGAGGGGCGTCCACCATTACCGAGTTAGTTGTTTGACTAGGTAAACAAAGCAGCTGGGAAGCTTGAACTGGGTGGAACCCACCACAGCTCAAGGAGGCCTGCCTGCCTCTGTAGGCTCCACCTCTGGGGGAAGGGCACAGACAAACAAAAAGACAGCAGTAACCTCTGCAGAATTAAATGTCCCTCTCTGACAGCGTTGAAGAGAGTAGTGGTTCTCCCAGCATGCAGCTTGAGATGTGAGAACGGGAAGACTGCCTCCTCAAGTGGGTCCCTAACCCCCGAGTAGCCTAACTGGAAGGCACCCCCAGTAGGGGCGGACTGACACCTCACACGGCCGGGTACCCCTCTGAGACAAAACTTCCAGAGGAACAATCAGGCAGCAGCATCTGCGGTTCACCAATATCCGCTGTTCTGCAGCCACTGCTGCTGATACCCAGGCAAACAGGGTCTGGGGTGGACCTCTAGCAAACTCCAACAGACCTGCAGCTGAGGGTCCTGTCTGTTAGAAAGAAAACTAACAAACAGAAGAAGGAAAACTAACAAACAGAAAGGACATCCACACCAAAAACCCATCTGTACGTCACCATCATCAAAGACCAAAGGCAGATAAAATTACAAAGATGGGGGAAAAACAGAGCAGAAAAACTGGAAACTCTAAAAATCAGAGCTCCTCACCAGCAACGGAACAAAGCTGGACAGACAATGACTTTGACGAGTTCAGAGAAGAAGGCTTCAGACGATCAAACTACTCCAAGCTACAGGAGGAAATTCGAACCAATGACCAAGAAGTTAAAAGCTTTGAAAAAAAAATTAGACAAACGTATAACTAGAATAATCAATGCAGAGAAGTCCTTAAAGGACCTGATGGAGCTGAAAACCAAGGCACGAGACATAAGTGACGATTGCAGAAGCCTCAGGAGCCAATGCAATCAACTGGAAGAAAGGGTATCAGTGATGGAAGATGAAATGAATGAAATGAAGCGAGAAGAGAAGTTTAGAGAAAAAAGAATAAAAAGAAATGAACAAAGCCTCCAAGAAATATGGGACTATGTGAAAAGACCAAATCTACATCTGATTGGTGTACCTGAAAGTGACAGGGAGAATGGAACCAAGTTGGAAAACACTCTGCAGGATATTATCCAGGAGAACTTCCCCAATCTAGCAAGGCAGGCCAACATTCAGATTCAGGAAATACAGATAACGCCACAAAGATACTCCTCTAGAAGAGCAACTCCAAGACACATAATTGTCAGATTCACCAAAGTTGAAATGAAGGAAAAAATGTTAAGGGCAGCCAGAGAGAAAGGTCGGGTTACCCTCAAAGGGAAGCCCATCAGACTAACAGCAGATCTCTCGGCAGAAACTCTACAAGCCAGAAGAGAGTGGGGACCAATATTCAACATTCTTAAAAAAAAAAGTTTTCAACCCAGAATCTCATATCCAGCCAAACTAAGCTTCATAAGTGAAGGAGAAATAAAATCCTTTACAGACAAGCAAATGCTGAGAGATTTTGTCACCACCAGGCCTGCCCTAAAAGACCTCCTGAAGGAAGCACTAAACATGGAAAGGAACAACTGGTACCAGCCACTGCAAAAACATGTCAAATTGTAAAGACCATCAAGGCTAGAAAGAAACTGCATCAACTAACAAGCAAAATAACCAGCTAACATCATAATGACAGGATCAAATTCACACATAACAATATTAACTTTAAATGTAAATGGGTGAAATGCTCCAATTAAAAGACACAGACTGGCAAATTGGATAAAGAGTCAAGACCCATCAGTGTGCTGTATTCAGGAAACCCATCTCACGTGCAGAGACACACATAGGCTCAAAATAAAGGGATGGAGGAAGATCTACCAAGCAAATGGAAAACAAAAAAAGGCAGGGGTTGCAATCCTACTCTCTGATAAAACAGACTTTAAACCAACAAAGATCAAAAGAGACAAAGAAGGCCATTACATAATGGTAAAGGGAGCAATTCAACAAGAAGAGCTAACTATCCTAAATATATATGCACCCAATACAGGAGCACCCAGATTCATAAAGCAAGTCCTTAGTGACCTACAAAGAGACTTAGACTCCCACACAATAATAATGGGAGACTTTAACACCCCACTGTCAACATTAGACAGATCAACGAGACAGAAAGTTAACAAGGATACCCAGGAATTGAACTCAGCTCTGCACCAAGTGGACCTAATAGACATCTACAGAACTCTCCACCCCAAATCAACAGAATATACATTCTTTTCAGCACCACACCACACCTACTCCAAAATTGACCACATAGTTGGAAGTAAAGCACTCGTCAGCAAATGTAAAAGAACAGAAATTATAACAAACCGTCTCTCAGACCACAGTGCAATCAAACCAGAACTTAGGATTAAGAAACTCACTCAAAACCACTCAACTACATGGAAACTGAACAACCTGCTCCTGAATGACTACTGGGTAAATAATGAAATGAAGGCAAAAATAAAGATGTTCTTTGAAACCAATGAGAACAAAGACACAACATACCAGAATCTCTGGGACACATTCAAAGCAGTGTGTAGAGGGAAATTTATAACACTAAATGCCCACAAGAGAAAGCAGGAAAGATCTAAAATTGACACCCTAACATCACAATTAAAAGAACTAGAAAAGCAAGAGCAAACACATTCAAAAGCTAGCAGAAGGCAAGAAATAACTAAGATCAGGGCAGAACTGAAGGAAATAGAGACACAAAAAACCCTTCAAAGAATTAATGAATCCAGGAGCTGGTTTTTTGGAAAGATCAACAAAATTGATAGACCACTAACAAGACTAATAAAGAAGAAAAGAGAGAATAATCAAATAGACGCAATAAAAAATGATAAAGGGGATATCACCACCGATCCCACAGAAACACAAACTATCATCAGTGAATACTATAAACACCTCTATGCAAATAAACTAGAAAATCTAGAAGAAATGGATAAATTCCTCGACACATACATCCTCCCAAGAATAAACCAGGAAGAAGTTAAATCTCTGAATAAACCAATAACAGGCTCTGAAATTGAGACAATAATCAACAGCTTACCAATCAAAAAAAGTCCAGGACCAGATGGATTCACAGCCAAATTCTACCAGAGGTACAAAGAGGAGCTGGTACCATTCCTTCTGAAACTATTCCAATCAACAGAAAAAGAGAGAATCCTCCCTAACTCATTTCATGAGGGCAGCATCATCCTGATACGAAACCCTGGCAGAGACACACCAAAAAAGAGAATTTTAGACCAATATCCTTGATGAACACCGATGCCAAAATCCTCAATAAAATACTGGCAAACCGAATCCAGCAGCACATCAAAAAGCTTATCCACCATGATCAAGTGGGCTTCATCCCTGGGATGCAAGGCTGGTTCAACATATGCAAATCAATAAATGTAATCCAGCATATAAACAGAACCAAAGACAAAAACCACATGATTATCTCAATAGATGCAGAAAAGGCCTTTGGCAAAATTCAACAACCCTTCATGCTAAAAACTCTCAATAAATTAGGTATTGATGGGACGTATCTCAAAATAATAAGAGCTATCTATGACAAACCCACAGCCAATATCATACCGAAAGGGCAAAAACTGGAATCATTGCCTTTGAAAACTGGCACAAGACAGGGATGCCCTCTCTCATCACTCCTATTCAACATAGTGTTGGAAGTTCTGGCCAGGGCAATCAGGCAGGAGAAGGAAATAAAGGGCATTCAATTAGGAAAAGAGGAAGTCAAATTGTCACTGTTTGCAGATGACATGATTGTATACCTAGAAACCCCCATTGTCTCAGCCCAAAATCTCCTCAAGCTGATAAGCAACTTCAGCAAAGTCTCAGGATACAAAATCAATGTACAAAAATCACAAGCATTTTTATACACCAATAACAGACAAACAGAGAGCCAAATCATGAGTGAACTGCCATTCACAATTGCTTCAAAGAGAATAAAATACCTAGGAATCCAACTTACAAGGGATGTGAAGGACCTCTTCAAGGAGAACTACAAACCACTGCTCAATGAAATAAAAGAGGATACAAACAAATGGAAGAACATTCCATGCTCATGGGTAGGAAGAATCAATATCTTGAAAATGGCTATACTGCCCAAGGTAATTTATAGATTGAATGCCATCCCCATCAAGCTACCAATGACTTTATTCACAGAATTGGAAAATACTACTTTAAAGTTCATATGGAACCAAAAAAGAGCTCGCATCGCCAAGTCAATCCTAAGCCAAAAGAACAAAGCTGGAGGCATCACACTACCTGACTTCAAACTATACTACAAGGCTACAGTAACCAAAACAGTGTGGTACTGGTACCAAAATAGATATATAGACCAATGGAACAGAACAGAGCCCTCAGAAGTAATGCCGCATATCTACAACTATCTGATCTTTGACAAACCTGAGAAAAACAAGCAATGGGGAAAGGATTCCCTATTTAATAAATGGTGCTGGGAAACTGGCTAACCATATGTAGAAAGCTGAAATTGGATCCCTTCCTTACACCTTATACAAAAATTAATTCAAGATGGATTAAAGACTTAAATGTTAGACCTAAAACCATAAAAACCCTAGCAGAAAACCTAGGCAATACCATTCAGGACATAGGCATGGGCAAGGACTTCATGTCTAAAACACCAAAAGCAATGGCAACAAAAGCCAAAATTGACAAATGGGATCTAATTAAACTAAAGAGCTTCTGCACAGCAAAAGAAACTACCATCAGAGTGAACAGGCAACCTACAGAATGGGAGAAAATTTTTGCAACCTACTCATCTGACAAAGGGCTAATATCCAGACTCTACAATGAACTCAAACCAATTTACAAGAAAAAAACAACCCCATCAAAAAGTGGGCAAAGGTTATGAACAGACACTTCTCAAAAGAAGACATTTATGCAGCCAAAAAACACATGAAAAAATGCTCACCATCACTGGCCATCAGAGAAATGCAAATCAAAACCACAATGTGATACCATCTCACACCAGTTAGAATGGCAATCATTAAAAAGTCAGGAAACAACAGGTGCTGGAGAGGATGTGGAGAAATAGGAACACTTTTACACTGTTGGTGGAACTGTAAACTAGTTCAACCATTGTGGAAGTCAGTGTGGTGATTCCTCAGGGATCTAGAACTAGAAATACAATTTGACCCATCCATCCCATTACTGGGTATATATCCAAAGGATTATAAATCATGCTGCTATAAAGACACATGCACATGTATGTTTATTGCAGCACTATTCACAATAGCAAAGACTTGGAACCAACCTAAATGTCCAACAACGATAGACTGGATTAAGAAAATGTGGCACATATACACCATGGAATACTATGCAGCCATAAAAAATGATGAGTTCATGTCGTTTGTAGGGACATGGATGAAACTAGAAACCATCATTCTCAGCAAACTATCGCAAGGACAAAAAACCAAACACCGCATATTCTCACTCATAGGTGGGAATTGAACAATGAAAACACATGAACAGAGGAAGGGGAACATCACACACTGGGGACTGTTGTGGGGTGGGGGCAGTGGGGATGGATAGCATTAGGAGATATACATAATGTAAATGATGAGTTAATGGGTGCAGCACACCAACATGGCACATGTATACATATGTAACACACCTGCACATTATGCACATGTACCCTAAAACTTAAAGTATAATCATAATAAAATTTAAAAATAAATAAATGAAAATAAATAAACTCATGGACTCTGAAGCCAAAAAATAAAAAAGCCAGATTAATGCAGAAAGAGAATTGAGAAATCGGTCACATAGGTTATAGTAAGTAGGTACTCTAAGGTTGAATAAAATAAGATCATTGTTGCAGAACAGTTTGTAAGGAATAAAATGAAGCTTTTTGCAATGTGAGAGGGTTGGCATTTTGGTAAACAAGGGCAGGTGACTTGTGGAGAGTGAGGGAGAGAATTTTCAAGAAAGGAGTTAACTGTTCAGTAGCCTTTTTTCATTTTTCCCTATATTTTATATCTGAATGCCTCAAATTTAAAAATGTCGCTTTGGCTTTTATTGAGATAAAATTCATATAATGTAAAATTCATCATTTTAAAGTATCACACTCAGTGGTTTTCAGTATACTCACCATGCCATGCAGACATCTTCATGATCTAATTCCAGAACATTTTCATCACTTCCAGAAGAAATCAGCTCATACCCATTAAGCAGTCACTCCCCATTCCTCACTCCCCACAGACCCTGGTACTCACTAATCTACCTTCTGTCTCTATAGATTTACCTATTCTAAACATTTTATATAAGTGGAATCATGTAATAGGAGGTCTTTACCTGCCTGAATTAGCCCAATTTTGTTGCTAATAAAAAATTCTCTCTAGAAAGATCTCTATATTAATAAGTTCTAAAAGTCAAATGTGCATTGTGCTGGTAATAAAACTAGAAGGAGCTAGTATGCTGGGCAGGTTTACAAGGTTTGTTTTATTCCATCCACACAGCATCTTCTGCAATAACATGACACATATTTTCAAATAAGAATCAGAAACTATGAAAGGTTACACAATTAGCAGAAAAAAAACTTTTAACCTAACAACACTAATATTTTAGCCTAGGCAACACAGTGAGACCCTGTCTCTACAAAAAATACTAACAATTAACTGGACATGGTGGTACGCACCTGTAGTCCCAGCTACAAGGAAGGCTGAGGTGGGATGATCACTTGAGCCCAGGGGTGGAGGCTGCAGTGAACTATGATGGCACCACTGCATTCCAGCTTGGGTAACAGAGTGAGATCCTGTGTCAAAAAAGAAAACTAATATTTAAATATTATATGTTTCAATATTTCAAACACTTCGGATTGAAAAATACAGTTCTTTCATTGTCTCCAAATTTTTTCGTATGAATACTAATAGAGGCATAATTTGATTGCACCTATTTTCCATATTATTCTAAGACAAAAGTATATTTGCTTTACTATCAAATTTAGAGACGTCTACTGACACAGCTTCTTTTTTCCTTTAAAGTTAGCAACAACCGTTATCTAATCAAAGTTACTACTGTACCATAAATGTGTTTTATATTTTAAAGATTTATAAATTAGTAGAAGATAAATGTGATCCCTAAGAACACTACCTTTTTGTTTGCTTGTTCTTCAGGCTTCATGGTAGGAAAATTATCCCCTGGCTGCCTACCGATCTGTCAATATCATTGATTCATTTGAGGATTAAGGAAAGCTGAAGATGTTTATTTCAGGAAACCCTACATTCCTAGCAACTTGTTTTCTGTGACCATTAGCAATTTTAGAGAATATATAATGTTTACTTAAATTTATTTTCATAGCTATTAAACTGCTAAAAATAGTAAGAGCACTATAAATCACTGTTAAAATGTTTATTTATTTCCACTTTTTATACTTGCATTCAATAGTGATTTAGCATGAGATCTTTTCTTACAACAATAAAAGGTTCTCTTTTTGCAGATCTATCTTTTGCATATCATATGGGTTTTCAACCATAACAGTCAACTGAATTAAGTAAAGTAAATAACTTAGAGAACTTTATATCAGACATTCTAGATGTATATATCGATCTCATGCATTGTTTTCTATTTGACAAACAGTAAACAAGATAATAAATACACTAGCTTTTTCAAAGTCTATGCAAATGTGAATCAGAAAAGAAACAACCATTGAGAAGACCCAAATCGTTACTCTCAAAAAGTGTTTTGTTGCATTTCCTCAGTGACTGGGTTCTCATCTTGCAATGTGCATATTTTAAATTCAAATCAACCAACTAAACTTGTAAGAAAATAGAAAAATAGATAGGGGTGCTTTATAAACCTCTTAGAAGTTATGAGGACATCGAAATATTTTGCAAACAGTAATTCAAGCACTGCATAAAATCCACTTCTTAGAAGTGAGATATTTCTTTTTTATATTTCAATCTCTCCATCAGTAAAAAGTAATCATTAAAATCCACTTCTTAGAAGTGAGATATTTCTTTTTAATATTTCAATCTCTCCATCAGTAAAATGTAATCATAACAACTCTGTCTTAACTCATCTTTCAGGTGCCACTGAAAAGAAAAAGTTTCAGTAAAACGAAGCTTTGTCATCATCATGGTAGTTACAATTATTAAATCATAGATATTTTGTTATCTTTGCCCCCTCATTTTTTACTATATTATTTTGTTTCCCCCAAAAAAAGAAGAAAAAAAGAACCTATTTTTATGAGAAAAATGTTTATTATAAATACTTATATTTATTTTGAATAATGGCAGGTCTGATCTAGACTTGGCTGGTTGTTTCCTTGCTTTTAATATTCCTGCTTACAATTTAAGTTCTCTACCCAATTTAAGTTCTCTACTTTTGCTGATTACATGAAACATGTAAATTTATGTTGATTTTTCCATTCACATTAAATGGAAATCTGCCAATTACCATCCTAACTCAGGTAAAATTCTTAGTTGTATTCTCTTTTTTATCAACAGAATCTAATCTATATTAGTTATAAATTTGCCCTCTTCGCTTTCGTCTCCTCAATAAACTTGCTGCTAGTAGGACTGATTTGGAGCTTTTACTTTTTAATTCAACAAAAACCCTGTAGTTGGGTTACCTGGAGGTAATGGAATATAAATTCTTTAGAAATGTAATTAATTGTATTGATTTCAATAAGTTAGTGAGATGAATCAAAGGTTAGCAAAATATTTTCGGGTACACACCTAGTGACTGTTTTATCAGCCAAAACAGAACCTTATTTTCCTTTTTATGTCACCTTTTTTGAAACATTATGTGACTACTTTAAAAGTACAATTTAAAAAATCAGAAAGCCAAATTTCAGAGCTTATTTTAGGAAAAACGTGGTGATATGATGCACATGAGCAGATAATTACTTCCCACATTCTGCTTGACAACAAAACTTGGAGTCGTGATCATCAGCAAACGTCATTGAAAATTTGATATTCAGGTCATAAATATAAGAATAATGAAATATATAGAGGGGAAAGAATATTAGATTAGAATATTTCTAAGGTTTAAAGGCATTTGGATACATTTTGATCTTAAATTGCCATCTTTATTCATAATAGCAAAATAACAGAATTTCAGTTTGTGAGAAGATGGAACCATAATAGAAGTAAAAATTGCTAAGTCAATTTTCAGCAGCCAATCTCATTCAGTTATGTTATTATTCTCCTTCAGAGGGAAAAGAATAACTTTCCATAACTGCTTCACTTGCACAGTTTCAATCTACAAACTCTCCTTAAATTATTGCCATTGCATCTTATTAAATTTCATTTTTAACAATAGGATGTTAAACTTGTATAGAACTTAATAAATTTAAGTGCAATTTGACATCTAGTTATTTCAGAGAATCACTATCATGAAGATGAACTTAGTTGCAACATTGGTAATCACATTTTCAAATGATAATTATACAATTATGGACTTTGTTGAATCTAGCAAAACATGGCCCAGAACTCAACTGAATAGAAGGGGCCAGGGTCTCAACTGTAGTTGGATATGGGATCAATGCAAAAGACATAGGCTAGTTGTGTAAGCAGAATAAGAAAATCAGAGCATGAAGTGAAGGCTAGCAGAAGAGTGGCCAGGCAATCAATGGAGTATCATGGGAATCCAGTTGTAACAGTAGGGTGTTCCTACAACAGAAAATCTACCACAATATGAAGAAGCTATCTGAAAAGACTTAGGCAGATAGCACCCACCTAGAGATGTATTTGAGTACACTGACACAATCATGGTACTAGGATTTTGGGAACCAAAATTACTCCATGCCAAGTGACAGAAACTGCAAGAGGAACTATGATGCCATGAAAACAAAATTTACACATGATGACTGAGTTTCTAGAGATGGAATGTAAGGTCTCTCGGTGCATTTGCTATAATAGTTTTTAATGGTCTTTCTGTCTGCAGTGTTCTTTTCTTCAAATACAACCTCTTTGTTGCAGAGAGGGATCATTCTCAAATGCAAATTTGATTATCTGCAAGTCCTCAATGGTTCCTCAGGAGCTTGTACCCTCTGGATAAAGCTCATACTCTTTAAAATGGTATTTAATAACCTTTAAAAACTAGATTCTGCCTACTTTTCTCATTTTCTACTTCTGTCCTAAAGCAACATGCTTTTTATTTACCTAACAAATATTTATTAAACACTCACTGTAAACACTGTGATAGAATCTGAGAATATAAAGATAAATATGGTGTCAGAGTTCTAGAAGCTTACAGCGAGGTGAGTAGAGGGATGCTTTAAATATAACTAAACCACTAGAATTCAATATGATGATTGATTGGTATTGTTGTCAATAGATAATGCTCTAAAGAAAGCATAATTATGGCTCACACAAATAAAAAATGAACACGTGTGAAAGATTCAAACGTTGTATTTATCTCATTCATTAATGAGAGAACCAATAAGATGATACAGCTGATTCAACAGAGACTTCAGAAAGCAGAAAGAAACAGATTTTTGAAATGGATTTGCAAATAAATGAAAATAACTCTATCCAATGGTCAATAATTGCATTCCACCAGATGCAATTAGTTTGCATTTCTATGGACACAAATCATTCACGTGATTATGTTTTGTGCATTTTCTAGAGTTGTAAAATAGTTCAGAGATAATAAAAAAGGGCGATAACCTTGATGGATGACCTAGACGAGACACAAAATAATGCGCTCTTGCCCATTTCAAAGCCTTCCACAATTTTCCTGATAAAGCTGAAGCACATAAAAGGATGGTGGTCATAGAGATTATGCACCTAGAGTTGGAAGATTAATGAGGAAAGCTTCATTTGATGCCTAGATTGTGGTCATGAATGGAATTTTTCCAGGTCATTTTGAGAATAATGAACATGCATTCTGCTGGTGAGAACAAAAAAGAGGTAAGGACGGCTTCAAAGCGGTACAATTAATGGGTCTCAAAGATCTTTCCTTACAAGAACTGTGGGAATAAAGTTCACAAGCTTCCTCAGTCTTTTCAGGATTCTAAATAAACCATTGATGAAGGGATTCCTCCAGAATGGTTGGAGGCAAGAGCAGTCAATGACCCTTTCTTCTTAGGTGGCTCTCAAGTGTGGTCCAGAAACAGCAGTACAGCATCACCTGAGAAACTGCTAAAGGTGCAAATTTGGGGGCCTGAACCCAGAACTACTGAATCAGAAATTCTGAGGGTATGCCCAGAAATCTGTATTCTAACAAGCCTGCCAGGTGATTCTGATGCTCCTTTGAGTTTGATAACAACTGTCTTAGAGGAGCAGGTACCTGAAAACCTGCAGAAAGATACTACCTTGCAGACCCAAACCTCGGTTAGAGGAAGAAAATCTTTCCACATTTATATAACAAGAATATATATATTCTTGTTTTTATATTATTATATTCTTGTTATATAATTGTGGGAGAAAATGTGTGTACACACGCACACACACACAAGAATAAGTGAAAGCTCATTCTTCTGATTTTAGTAAATTATTTATCTGCATATCTGTTCTTTCACTGCTTCCTAAACTGGCCACAGGTACAGTATCTTTTCTGAATTTCCAGGTCAGGTTTATGGTAGAAATAATATGACAAGTATTTGCTGAGTGACTGACCAGATAACTTCACAAGGCAAAAAATCTGGTGGCAAAATGCAGATTGAAGACCATTGTCAGACGAGTAGGAAGACTAATATAAATACCAGTATAGAATGCCTCAAGTTCTCCAAGTCAAAAGATCAGCTTAGTTTCAAGTAAGAGAATTCCACTTATGTGGGTAGGAGCAAGGATACTGGAGACTGGTTCCCCCTGCAAAGGACAGCGTGAAACAATAACATGCATGTTTTCAGTGTATAACACAATATTAGTTAATAATAATACCAACTAAGTATTAACTAATTATTAGTTATTAACTAATATTGTATTGTACACTGAAAATTTGCTAGGAAGGTAGGTTTTAGGTGATCTTACCACATACACAAATAGAAAAGGTAACTATGTAAGGTGATGGGTATGTTAATTTGCTTCACTATAAGTAATCATTTCACTATATATATCAAAATAGTTGTAAAGCTTAAATATACACAATAAAATTTTTAATTAAAATTGCATTAAAATTAAATGTTATTACAAAGTAGAGCCTATATCAGAATAAAATTGTAATAAAAAAGAGGCACGATCCAAAAAAAATTGCTGAAGGTAATCTACGTCAGAAAGCAATCTTAAGGAAGTGAAATGGGAAGTGAAAGACAGAGGAAAGTGAAAGAGAGAAGAAGAAAAACTCTTGAGCTGACTTTGCCTCTTGAGTGGGCAACTGAAGTTGAATCCTGCCAGTGCCCTTGAGGAACCCATAGAATATACTTCTGAATTGTCCACCATAGGGCTGGATGAGGAAGCTATTATCCATGTGCTCTCATTCCTTTTTGTCAAGTGTTACTTCATGGGATATAAGCTTCCTAAAAATATCAGGGTGTGTTTGTGCATACAGTAGGTACCTCCTTCATTGCCTAAAAAAAAAAAAAAAACACCTTCAGACAGAAAGCCAGAAGTACTGAGGCAAGGGCTGTCAGGTTACACCACAAGTAGCTGGTTGCAGAAGGAATGGCTGGAATAAAAGAAGTGGCATAAGAAGTGTTTTAGATATAGGTATTTCATTCTAGATTAGAAATTTCCAAAGTTAGGAAGGCCATCCCACTTTCTCTACTCCCAGGAAGAAAACATTTGTTCCATCCCAGAAAGAACACTTTGACATAACAGGAGACCCCATATATACCTTCAAGAGTTGCAGAGTAGTAGAGGGTAAAAAGGTGGTATTAGGGCTAATGGTCTCAGTGAATGAACATGAATTCTAGAATCCATGGCCTAAGCATCCCATCTTTGCCACTCATCAGTTCTATATACTTCAGAAAGATTTATTTCCTCAGTCCTTAGATTGTTTATATTAAGTTGCAGTAATAATCTATTTATCTGTCTCAAAAACCTGCTGGGAAATGGAGATACTATAATGTTTTTAAAAATGTAAAATATTAACAGCCAGACTAACATAATAGCTAATATTATTAAGAATATATTATATGCCAATTACTGTCAGTGTTTTATAATCTTCAAAACTGCACTTTGAGAAGGTTCTTTTAATTCCATTTTATATATGAGGAAACTGAGGCACAGTAAAGTCAGGTAAAATACACACACACACACACACACACACACACCCCTCTAGTAAGTAAGTGATCAAGCAGATATTTAAACAAGGCTATCAAGCTCCAAAGCAGAGTGTTTTGTAGCAATTGCTTTCCTTTTTCTTTTCTTTAACACTAACAGTTTGTGTGACAAATGATTAACATAAAACAAGGCTGCAAGAGGAGGCAGAATGGTCATGATCACCTGCTTCAAAGGAGTTCATCGCTACTGCAAGTCTCTCTGTACACGCTTTTTATAGGAAACTAGCTTGAGATGACAAGAAGAGATGCTGTGGTAAAAATCGTTGCTCTGTAGGGTCTACTATTTAGGGAGAAATCATATGATTATAGTATGTCTGGATCTGCCCAATTTCTTTAAGCCCAAGTATCACAGAACCACCACCATCCACAGCAGGCTGCCCCACTCTGTTCCTGTCTGTATTCCTTTGCTACTTGCTTTTCTATGCCTCCTGAGCATCCTGATATTCCTCAGATGTCCTTATGGCTGACTTCATTTTTTCTCTCCCCATTTTTGGTCTTCACCTTTCAAACCAAAACCTTGATAGTACTTTCTAACCTTCTTTATATAATTTTGAAAATATTTTTGTGCTTCAGATTCCCCTTTGGCCTCATAACTTTATACTGAATAAATACCTCACCAATTCTAGGACCGTCAGTCTCCTTGTTGGGAAAGAGGTGTGTCTTACTGGGTTGGTCCCTTGGATGAGATCTGAATTTGATGGAGAAAATAGATTCTGATATCACACATTTCTTCTTGAGATATAGCCTGCTGCTTTAGATAATTTTCATCAAAATGTAGAGCAATAGACTCTGTTAACCAGTTAACAGAATCAGATGAACCCCCATCAAATGTCCTTAGAATTTATACCATTGCATCTAAGAATGAGGTTTCTTTTTCCCATCCTCAGTTTTAAGGAACAATACCTATTCTAGGCTCCCTAGAAATGGAAAAAAAAAATTCAGAGAAAGAAAAGCTTTATAGCTTTCTCTTGGCACAGATTAAATTCATTAAAATAAACAAATAAAAAAAGGCCATTAGGGGAAGGGTACATTTAAAATGTTCAATAATACGTATAGAACAGTCACTCTAACAGGACTGCCTATAGGACTGTAATTTACCTTCATCCTTTGTACCATGAAAAAGTTTCTCTTGTATGGAAAAAAATTATAAAGAATTTAAACATACCTGTTTGGAGAAAGAAAACTTAGACCTGATTTTCCAAAATATCTTCATATTTAAAATATATGTACAGCTTTGGTTAAAAAAAAAAAGAAACTCTGGCCTGGAAATGTGATAAACACTGTCTCTACTTGTGGTGCCTAGTGGTGACAATGGTAACATGGACTGTCAAACTGGGAGTCACAACATTTCACACCACCCATAATCTCTCTTTGAAAAGAAGGAACAGACTAAGCGACATGGAGGTAGTGTTTCCTCTCAGCCATCAGTGTGGTTTTCTAGAGTGGCAGCCATGACCAACAGATGTTAAAGACCTTGCTTTTCTGCCCTTCCTGCTGCCTTCACTGTATTACAGGCTTGATCAAATGAGTCAATGTATTTAGGATAATGAAAGCCAGGTTTCTCAATGTTAGTGAAGCGTGTTACAGATAAGAAAAGAGACTAGAATATACCCGGGGTGGTGCTGGCTTGGGATTGAATTAACACAAAGTTTATAATTAATAAAGATATTTACTAGCTCTGTTGCTGAGTGGATCTAGAAGCAATGATACACTGCTAGCAACGAGTATACCTAGTGCCAGGACTCCTTGGATAAAAGGCTGCTTCCCAGGGTAAGGCAGCATATGTAAAAGATGAACCTGGAGACATTCTCTCAAGCCAGTGCAAGCTAAAAACAAATGAGCACATGGCAAAAACACATCAGAGCTATAGTGAAGTGTTTCCCACTAGCCAAATCTAAAATAATTTGAAAATCAAAATAAATGAAATTATTAATGGATTATAACCCACCAAATAAGATAAAAATCCATGAGCCCATACTGATATAAATAATTAATAAGGGACAACTCTTCCTTTCAGTAGACTGCTGATTAATAAATATGGATGAAATGATGGAGTTAGGAAATCATAAGTGAGTGCCAAAACTAGTGGGTGAACATTTGATGTTAAGGGAAAGTGCTTGTCCTTCCTTAGGGAATGCACACTGAAGTATTCAGAAGTAAAGAGGTTACAAGTATCCTAGTCAATTTCAAATGTTTCAGAGACCAAATGAGAGCCAGAGAGAGGGAAAATATAAGAAATTTCTGAAGCAATGTCAAGGGTATACATGATTTTTTATACTATCTTAAAATTTTTTATAATTTTAAATTTTATCAACTTAATAGTCATAAACAATAAAAATTCCACCCATTAAAAAAAATAACTCCCTGTGAAAGAAGAAAAATTAAGCGACTTTGAAATACAAAGAACTTGGTAATGCTAAAGCAGACAAACTGGAAACTAACATTTCCTTATTACAAATGTAACATAACCCATTGCAGCATAGCTATGACCAAAAGGACTATTTTAAACTAAAAGTAGGGAGCAGATCCTGAACTTCAAAACTCTGTCTTCAAGTCCGGGTGTGGTGGTGCACACCTGTAGTCCCAGCTACTCGGTAGACTGAGGCAGGAGGATCCTTTGAGCCTGGGAGGTCAAGGCTGTAGTAAGCTATGATTTCACCACTGCATTCCAGCCTGGAACCTTGTCTCAAAAACAAACAAAAATTCTGCCTTCAAATTTGCAACTGCCCAGGAAAACAGAAGTCCTTTAAAAGCAGCAGTTTTTCTCAGTTTGGAAAAGTCCCTAGTACTCAATATTTCCATTGAGATAAACACTAGGTAAAACCAAAGCAGTATGTAGCAGTAATTTTGGGGAAGGCCTTATATCTGCCTTGAGTGAGTAGGTCACTCATTTGAACGTAGCTGAAGGACTTGAGTCAGTCCTGAAGGTAGGTCAGATGTGTGATGAGGGACATGGCCAGCAGGCCCCTTCCACAAGTAAAAGCTTTGGTGCCGGAATTCTTCTCTTCATATCTTAGGGTCTTTAAAATTTTGTAATAATTGGCGTCCTTTTTTGTTTAAAGTGAAAGAGGGCTAAGAGTACTGAGCGTTACCTACTATAGGCACACACAAATGCATTGATTCATTTAATCCTCACAAGATAAAGAAATTGGGATTCTGAGGTATTGTGTGACTTTCTTTTTTTTATTATTATTATACTTTAAGTTTTAGGGTACATGTGCACATTGTGCAGGTTAGTTACATACGTATACATGTGCCATGCTGGTGTGCTGCACCCACTAACTCGTCATCTAGCATTAGGTATATCTCCCAATGCTATCCCTCCCTCCTCCCCCCACCCCACAACAGTCCCAAAAGAAGACATTTATGCAGCCAAAAAACACATGAAAAAATGCTCACCATCACTGGCCATCAGAGAAATGCAAATCAAAACCACTATGAGATACCATCTCACACCAGTTAGAATGGCAATCATTAAAAAATCAGGAAACAACAGGTGCTGGAGAGGATGTGGAGAAATAGGAACACTTTTACACTGTTGGTGGGACTGTAAACTAGTTCAACCATTGTGGAAGTCAGTGTGGTGATTCCTCAGGGATCTAGAACTAGAAATACCATTTGACCCAGCCATCCCATTACTGTGTATATACCCAAAGGACTATAAATCATGCTGCTATAAAAACACATGCACACGTATGTTTATTGCGGCATTATTCACAACAGCAAAGACTTGGATCCAAGCCAAATGTCCAACAATGATAGACTGGATTAAGAAAATGTGGCACATATACATCATGGAATACTATGCAGCCATAAAAAATGATGAGTTCATGTCCTTTGTAGCGACATGGATGAAGTTGGAAACCATCATTCTCAGTAAACTATTGCAAGAACAAAAAACCAAACACCGCATATTCTCACTCATAGGTGGGAATTGAACAATGAGATCACATGGACACAGGAAGGGGAACATCACACTCTGTGTATAATCACCCATAAAATAAATGGCAATCTACCTGACCCCAGAATGCCTACTCCTACCACATTGCCCTGCCTCTGCCTTAAGATTTGCTACTTCTAGAGGATGAATCAGGTTAAATCAGCCTCAAAAGTGCCTTCCTTATTAGGAAGAGTTAACTGTAGGGTGATGAGAAGGTCTTGGGCACATGCACACTAGAAGGGATAAAAGTGTTAATTGGAGAGAACCAAAGACATAAATGCAAGTTCCTTTCCATTTTCATTTCATCAGCTATCTCGGTTTACTTCCCACTCAATTCAAATTTCTTAATCACCCAGTTGTGCATTCCTTTTGTTTTCAGGCTTTGAAATACTATTAGGGATCTGAAAAGCAGGATGAAAATCTTTGTTCCTAGTAAATATACTTTTGGAAACTACCCAGCTGGGAAATAATCCTGTGAAAGCAGCTATTAGGGCGGCCCACAGAGAATGGGCTGGAGAGGATGTTTGTTAGTTCCGAATTCTCTGGGCTTGGCTTTGAAAACAAGAAACAGAGAATGTCTCTCAACTCATACACATACACACACACATACATACACACACACACACACACACACAGTGAAAATAATATATAAAAGCTGACAGAACACAAATTCCAGACATAGACAAAAAGAAATCAAAGTTTTAGCTTCTTCTCATAAGTGTGTAGCCCTGAGGAAATCACTCTCACTCCTAGAACATCCATGAGGAGTCTAGAAACAAGAGATTGGAGATGTCACTGCTAGCTCAGAAGGATAACGCTGCAGGCTCCTCTTTGGTCAAGTGAGAATGAAATGCCATCCTTGCTAGGTCACAGATTGTTGTGATACTCAAACCAAACAATAAATATTAATGTGCTTGGGATACTATTAAATGCCACACAAATATAAAAAGCTGCTTTCTAAGCAATATTGTCTCCAATGTTAAAGAGCACTTGATGCCAAGCAAGGGGCTTAATCTCTTTAAGATATACAATTCCCAGTGGCTTTCTAGGATATGATAATTCCCCCATTAGACTAATCCCCACAGGCAGCAACTGCGTTTGGCACATTCTAAGTATTCAACACGTAATCAATATGCCTGGACACATGATTGGAAGTAGAAGCCAAAAGATTTCACTGTACTGGGTTGGTTCTGCAAGGTCATCTTTTAAAAACCAGCCCCTAGAACAGTGCCTGGCCCAATATACTGTGATGGTCAATTTTATGTTCAAGTTGGCTGGGCCACAGTGCCCAGATATTTGAAGAAACATTATTCTGGATGTTTCTGTGAAGATTTTTTTTTTTTGGAAGAGATTAACATTTAAATCAGTGGATATTGAGTAGAGTGGATTACCCTCCATCCTGTGAGTGGACCTCATTCCATCAGTTGAAGGTCTTAATAGAACAAAATACTAACCTCTTCTCAGCAAGAAGAAATTCTGCCAGGAGACCACCTTTGGACTCAAACTATAACCCTTCCTGGGTCTCCAGCTTGCCAGCCTATTCTACAAATGTTGGACTTACAAAGCCTTCACAACTGTGTGAGGCAATTCACTAAATTTAACCAAGATCTCTCTCTCTCTCTACACACACACACACACACACACACACACCTAATGGTTTGGTTCTCTGGAAAATCCTGATTAATACAACTACAAATGTTCAATAAATATCCAGTCTTTTTTCATCCCCAAAATAAATTATTTTTAACCATCAAATATTTCACTCTAAAAGAATCTTTCTGTTTTCTAAATTTTAAAAATTACTTCAAAAATAATTGTTTATTCAATTCTCAATTCCTTCCCAAGTATTGGTTGATTCCTTCCTCATTTAATTATTTACTAGCAGATGGAATAAAAGAGAAACCCTATGTAGAGCAAATAGAGAACTACATCCAAATTTAGTAGTGAGTGTCTAAAATACTGAGCCCTTACAAATTTGAAAGTTACAAAAAATGAATATAATTTTGTGGAACATTCCTATTATAATGAATATTGCTTGTTGAATAGAGCAACCTTAAGAAAACCTTTTGTCTATATCAAAATACTGGATTCAGAATAAGGAATTGAAGTTGCAATCATTTAATCTGCATCTAACGTAGAAAAATGGCACTGAAATTCTGAAAGGAATGTGAAATTGCTGTACCTTCTAAGTATCTATGAATAAAATAGGTGAGTAAAAGGAGAAAATTCAATTTAACACTGAGAGTAATTTTCACCTTTCTTTGAAAAACATACCTAAAATGCCATGTGTTGTCATGGAAACAGTAAAATAAGAAGTCTGTGAATGCTTAAAGTTAGGTGCAAGATTGTCAAATACAGACTGTTTTTATTGTCTCTTACAGGGTAGAAAAAGACTGATGGTGATTTGGTACATAACCATCCTGTGTTTATTCTAAATCTTCCTATAGTTTGTAGTTCTTCTTGAGTGTGACTTCCCAAAATAATTACCCTTTTTTTCCTTCCTAGAGCTTACAGGAGGCACCTTGTCTAGACCTCATTTATAATGACAATGAGTTAAATTAAAATTATGGATTATAAGGCTTAAAAGTGTTTAAAAGAACTGAATACAGAACAAGGTCCTGCTCAAATCCATGTGCTCAGGCTCACAACACAGAGTACTTGACGCAATAATTGTAATGTAAAGACCATGGGGTTTAGGATAAGATGCACCCCTAAGTTTGAGTCCTGGTTCCTCTATGTAGTTACTGTGTGACCTTGACCAGCATATTTACATCCTCTCTAATATATATTTTTAATTTAATCTATGAAATGAAACTAGCTGAATCACATTTGGGGGATTGTTTAAGATTATTGAGTGAATATTAAATAGTATATACCCCAAAGCACAAATGTTATTGTTATGCCTTTTTTTTCCATTATTCTCATTAGTGGTTAGGGCCAGACCCTGGATAACTGAAAATGTCTTATAATCCTCAAATCCTTTCTATTGCTTTTGAGCCCTGTGGTTGTATGTATTCTTGCCATTCAATTACTGATCATTAACAATGATTCCCATCAGAAGCCCAATAAAATGTCAAATATTAGAAGCCTAGTGTTCTTTACCTGATCTTCAAGGATCTCCATAACCTACCTAGATGCCAATTCCCCATATTGAATTGCATGCTACCATTCAAATTAGAGCCACTGAAAATTAAAGCTGTAAGAGACTTGACTACCTTTATATCATAGATGGGAATGTAGACTCAAGAACCAGAGTGTTTGGTTGAAGATCTCACTGCTAGCAAAGTCAGAGACCAATTTCCCAACTTCTAATGAAAGGCTCTAGGCCTCACATTTCACAAATTCTGGCCCAAGAAGAGCAACAATATACTGCCTCTTCCATATAATATGTTAATTTCCATTGCTGTATCTCTGTCTTGCAGAGAGTAGCGTTCCTCAAACTTGGATACCAACGTGAGTACATGAAATTATCCCAAGGATTATAGGAGCAAGGGCAATTTAAAATAATCAATTTCTAGCTCCTCAACATCCATATCTTCTTTTTCCTAAAACTTCTGCCTGAGTACCTATCTTTATTCCACTTTAAAAAAGAAACATGTATCCTTCATTTATGTTATTAATTTCTATGGTGCATTATCCCAGGGTTCTGTTGTTTAAGCTACCTAGTCTATGGTATTTTTTGTTATAGCAGCAGAAAAAAACAGACTGTTTTTTAATTGCAATTATAGTATCCAGTATCCATTCCCAGAATTGGTCTCTGACTTCTGGTTCTGGCCACTATGAAATAGTAAGGTGCAGATTTGTCTTCTTGCCTGAAGGAACAAAAAAAAATGACAAAATACATAAAACTACAGTTTTTAAGACATTAGACATCAAGCAAGGAATGACAGTAACTTCTAAGAAATGGAAAGCAATTGAGATGATCCTATAATTGCCCACTTTACTATTTTCAGAGGATTTTTAGGCCATAGAGATGAGTGGGGAATCAAGCCTGGGCCAGGTGGACTCCTGGAGCTGACAGTCTGCATTAACAAGGCAGCTACAGCTCACAAGACAGAGCACTGACGAGGAGAGAGCCACACAATAGAAAAGGAACTCGAAAGATCTGCAGTGGGAATGAAAAGATGAGCCAAAGATTGAAAGAAAGAATGGCAACTCACATATCTCATAAAATATTTTTATCCAACATATATGAAGAACTCTCAAAACAGCATGGTACTGGTACCAAAACAGAGATATAGATCAATGGAACAGAACAGAGCCCTCAGAAATAACACCGCATATCTACAACTATCTGATCTTTGACAAACCTGAGAAAAACACGCAATGGGGAAAGGATTCCCTATTTAATAAATGGTGCTGGGAAAACTGGCTAGCCATATGTAGAAAGCTGAAACTGGATCCCTTTCTTACACCTTATACAAAAATCAATTCAAGATGGATTAAAGACTTAAACGTTAGACCTAAAACCATAAAAACCCTAGAAGAAAACCTAGGCATTACCATTCAGGACATAGGCATGGGCAAGGACTTCATGTCTAAAACACCAAAAGCAATGGCAACAAAAGACAAAATTGACAAATGGGATCTAATTAAACTAAAGAGCTTCTGCACAGCAAAAGAAACTGCAATCAGAGTGAACAGGCAACCTACAAAATGGGAGAAAATTTTCGCAACCTACTCATCTGACAAAGGGCTAATATCCAGAATCTACAATGAACTCAAACAAATTTACAAGAAAAAAAAACAACCCCATCACAAAGTGGGCGAAGGACATGAACAGACACTTCTCAAAAGAAGATATTTATGAAGCCAAAAAACACATGAAAAAATGCTCATCATCACTGGCCATCAGAGAAATGCAAATCAAAACCACAATGAGATACCATCTCACACCAGTTAGAATGGCAATCATTAAAAAGTCAGGAAACAGCAGGTGCTGGAGAGGATGTGGAGAAATAGGAACACTTTTACACTGTTGGTGGGACTGTAAACTAGTTCAACCATTGTGGAAGTCAGTGTGGCGATTCCTCAGGGATCTAGAAATGGAAATACCATTTGACCCAGCCATCCCATTACTGGGTATATACCCAAAGGACTATAAATCATGCTGCTATAAAAACACATGCACACGTATGTTTATTGCGGCATTATTCACAATAGCAAAGACTTGGAACCAACCCAAATGTCCAACATTGATAGACTGGATTAAGAAAATGTGGCACATATACACCATGGAATACTATGCAGCCATAAAAAATGATGAGTTCATGTCCTTTGTAGGGACATGGATGAAATTGGAAATCATCATTCTCAATAAACTATCACAAGAACTAAAAACCAAACACCACATATTCTCACTCATAGGTGGGAATTGAACAATGAGATCACATGGAACAGGAAGGGGAATATCACACTCTGGGGACTGTTGTGGGGTGGCGGGAGGGGGGAGGGATAGCATCGGGAGATATACCTAATGCTAGATGACGAGTTAGTGGGTGAAGCGCACCAGCATGGCACATGTATACATATGTAACTAACCTGCACAATGTGCACATGTACCCTAAAACTTAAAGTATAATAAAAAAAAAAGAACTCTCAAAACTTAAGAGGAATACAAAAAAATAATTAAAACTAAAATTAAACACCAGTTTAAAATGGCCAAAGTGTTTAAATGGAAACTTCACCATAGAAGGTACACAAGTGGCCTGGCACAGTGGCTCCTACCTGTAATCCCAGAACTTTGGGAGGCCAAGGTGAGATGATCACTTGAGCCCAGTAGTTCCAGACTAGCCTGGGAAAGATGGCAAGAACCCTTCTCTACAAAAAAATTAAAAATTAGCCAGTCATAGTGGCACACACCTCTAGTCCCAGCTACTTGGGAGGCTGAGGTGGGAGAATTGCTTGAACCTAGGAATTTGAGGTGGCGGTGAGCTATGATTGTGCCACTGCACCCCAGCCTGGGTAACAAAGTGAGATCCCATCTCTTTAAAAAAATTTTAAAAGCAAATAAAAAAAATTAAAGAAGATGCACAGGTTTCAGATAAGCACTTGAAAAGATAGTCAATATCCATCATTAGAGAAATGAGAATTAAAACTACAAAACTAAAAATACTAAAAATACAGCAACAAAATACTAGACACCAATTAGAATGGCTAAAATTTAAAAGATCATATCAAGTGTTCGTGAGGAGATGGAGGAACTAAAACTCTTATATAACTACTTTGGAAAGCAGTTTGGGTGTTTCTTAAAAAATTAAGCCTATGTATTTGTATGATGTATATACTGTCCTCTCCTGGGTATTTATTGAAGAGAAATGAAAGCATATTTCCATACAAAGACATGTACACAAATGTTCATAGGAATTTTGTAATAGCCAAAAACTGAAAATAACCCAAATATCCATCAAACAGTGAATAGATAAACAAATTGTAATATCATTATACAGTGGTATACTATACATCAATAAAAAATGAACTATTGATACATGCAAAAACGTGTATGAATCTCAAAATAATTTTGTTGAGTGAAAAAAGTCAACTCAAAGGGTGAACATATTATGTTACTTCATTTATATGGAATTCTAGAAAATTCAAACTAATCTGTAATGGCAGAAAATAGATCAGTGTTTGCCTGGGGACAGAGTTGGGGTGGCAGTGAGGGTCAGGAGAAAGAGGTTACAAAGGGGCATGAAGACACTTTTGGGGAGTGATGATTTCACAGATGTATACATATTTCAAAACTTATCAAATTCTACACCTTAAATATATGCAGGTTATTGTGTGTCAATTATTCCTCAATAAAGCTGTATTTTTTAAAAGGGAAGAGGGTGGAAGCCATACTAAACATCTACACTCAACAGTCATTAATCTTTTCTGGGCAAAGGATAAGACTTTCTCTAGCCTTTTCCCCACTCTAAGAGCCTTCTCCTCTTTCATCTTGGGTTCACATTTTTCAGCTCTCTCAGATCACACCTTCTCCAATTATTTTCAGCCTACCAGCAAACACTTCTATAACACACACTCCAGGCTTAACTTCTTCCTCTACATCTTGTTGCATAGGTTCCCAACACATAACATGTATTTCTTTTCATTCCTTGTAGCTCTCCAACCCTGGAATCCTGCTTGCATCTGCATTTGGGCTGGAGCCAGAACTTGAACTGGAGGAGTGGCTGGGAAAGAAAAATCAAATGTGTTTGAGGGGAATCAGTGGAAAAATGATTCGATCATTTTGGTCCTTGGGGAGAATGTAGAGCTCATTCTTCACACAGAAAGCCATTTAGACTTTCCTGAAGATCTTTTTCCTTTGACAGCTAGTTTATGGTCAACATGTGGAACATGGCTATTCTATCCATATCACCAACAGTACTATTTCTCGAAGCCCCGCCATGTTCTAGCTCAGTCTTCACCAACCCCTAACAATTCAGAAAAAAAGGAGCCATACGGAAAACCTGTACATTTAATAAGCCTAATGCCCTTCATGACAACATTTAATAGTTATAACCTATGCATAAATGATTGGTAACAGGCAATTAATCCAATGTAAAGCCCTTATAGTTTATTTTCTATGTACAGATGGCAAACGCTATTAGTGTATTACTAAAGGAAACTTAATCATTTTTAACAAGTCCTATTGCCATCTTCCATAAATTCTTGTGTTAAAATTAGTGTTTTTGGCAACCATGTTATTGGGTCCCTGAACGGATACTACTGTCAAGAGTCTGGTGCCCAGAGTGAGCAAGCAAATAGGGAAGCATCTCTAAAAAGCAAAAACAAAAACAAAACAACAACAGCAAAAAACAAGTGTGTTTTGTTGAACTTCAAGTGACATCACTAAAAACTTGTTCTTTTTTATACTATTTGATTATCTTCCATCATTCAGATCCTAAAGTTGCATTTCATTCCAATAGCATTGCTTTCCTGAAGCTTCTAGACCAATGATGGCTTCAGCAATACTCTGCATTCTTTTTAAAGTCGGCAGAAAATTCCCTTTATGAAGAGTTTCCTAATTTATTAACCATTTCCCTCCTTTACCTTCCTGTCATTCCCATGTCTAGGCATGATTCTTCCTCATCATTTGGTGCATGTGCCCTGTATCTCATATCAATCCATGTTTCAATCTCACTTTTTAATATCAGAGCTGATATCACAATCAACTTTCAGTTTTTATGTCTAAGTTTGTTAAAATTTGATCCTGAGAGTATTTTCTTCCAAAATATTATTGTTCTATTTCTGTTCCTATTTGTTGTTCCATAGGTTTAGGCAATGTGGACACCTTGGAAGAATTACTCTCTGTTGAAGGTGTGCATGCTCCCAATGGTTAGAACAAAAGGTTATCCTTGTAATGTGGTAGTAAAAACCACTGTTTTCACTTTAAAACTTTTTTAATTTTGAAAATACAATAATTATCAGATTGAATATTGTTGGACATTCCTAATTTATTGAAATGTGTTTTTATGTTCTGCCTTTCTAAAAATTATTTCTCTAAACTTGACATCATTGAGCTATTTTGTAAAATCATTTTAAACAGTGGCAGCATATTTTACTCCATAATAAAAAGGAAAAGCATCTCCGGGGAAGCATTACTCTTTAGAATTCATGTAATTCAAGGATAAACAATATGTCACCAGAAACAAATAACTGAGATCAGACTCGTTTTGGGGGTGGTGATAGATAAATATGAATATAGGGCATCTCAAAGAGGGTACAAGGGTAAGTCCTAAAAATATAGAAAAGAGAGGATGCATATGCTAAAATTTGTATTATTGAATTATAATTTGCTTTGTATTGAATTTTCATGAAAATAATATGGCTTGATGCACTTAACATTTTTTGTACCATAGAACAATTCTTCAGTCTATTTAAGCCTATGAACTCTTTTCTCAGAATAAAGTTTCTAAAGACATAAAATAAAATACATACCACTACCAAGAAAATAGTTACATTATAGTTATCAAAGAACTGAAGAAAAAATCTATGATGTAGTAACATAGTTGCCTTTTATTATTGTATTAAATATGAAGGCCTGTCATTAAGTTATAATAAATAACATAATTACAAATGGCATTGAGCATAAATAATATTTTGATACCTCTTTAACAACTGTAATAAAATATGAAAATGTCTGTCATTTGTATTAGTGACAAGGTTATGGGTACTCCTAATACTACTATGATTTGTTACTTACATTCATAACTGAATGAAGTGGCAAATTTCAATTACATGTTCGTGAGAATAAATATGTATTTTTCCCATCTAAATAACAGATCTCTTGAATTCTCTTTCATGCAAGAAGTTCCTTTGCCTGGGATGGTTTAGCAGAAACATTTCTATATATTTATAGATTTGAGTTTTATTTATTCAACTGAGCATTATTGAGGACATACTAATCATCTTAAAGTAAGTAGGGGCTCAGAACCAGAACTGCGAGGTATATATTATGGTACTATCTGAAGGAAATTTGTAGCTCAGTAGAGTAAGAAAATCTTATAAATTACTGCAATGAAACATTAGAGATATTATAAAGAGAAAAATCTCCAATGTAGAGGAAGCACAAAGAAGAGAAAGTCAAATAAACCAAGTTTCATAAACAAAAAGGGAGTCACCATGCAGATTTATGAGCGATGGATAGGAAAGAACTCCCCAGGGAGATAGAACTTTATGTCCCGAAATTCTGAAATATAAAACAGTTCTAAAAGTGTTGGTCATTTAATATGGCTTGCAATTTAATGTAAGAATCTCTTGCCAAAATTACATTTCACTCACGGACTCTGAGATGCTTAAACAAATAGCCTCACTTATTATGGAAACTTTATTCCCAAATAATTAATTATTTAAGCATCTGTCTATTCCCCTGGAATCTTAACTTATTGTATATTTGATGAATGAATGAATGAGTGAATGAATGAAGTATATTTGAACCCTACAGTCCTATAGTGGCCCTGGTAATCTTATAAAAACCATCAGGTAGCAGATATTCAATCCAAGAATGGCTGTTAGCCATGAACAAAACTCAGATGATGAAATGCATAATGCTTCTGTATTCTTGATTCTTTCTGTCTGAATTCATTAAAATCAAAAAGATTTTGTGAGGAGATGGACTGGAGAATAGTTTTATCCCTGTTGGCTTAGAAAAATATGGCTTACTGAACTGGTTTATGAAATTGAATTTGAAAAAGTAAAAAAATACTCTTCTTTCTGCGAAGAAAAAATAATAATAATCAAATGGAGATTCTTCAGGCTAAGTCATCTCTATGAAGATTTCTACCCTCACTCTTCAAAATCAGTAAAATAAGGATTATAACCATGATGGTCATTATATGTTTACATATTATTTAAAGAATAATAAATGAGGCATAGCAAGATGATGCCTATTTCTGTCACATGTAAATTTAACTTCAAGTCACCATAAAACAAGTCTCACAGTCATAGATAGCAGAAAGGAGGTGTCTGAAACACAGCATACCCAACTACATGTAGGACTAATCCACAAGCCTTCAGTACTTCTGGTTATATTTAATTCTGAATATGATGCCATAAATGGGACATTGAGAGAAAAAATGAGAGGTTACCCAAAGGAGATTATCCAGAATAGAAACCAGGTTATATGGAGAACAGCTGGATAAATTGAGGTATTCAACCAGGAAATGTGACATGGAAGCCACTGGGGGCTCACCTGGGGACCTCAGATAAGCTACAATTGCTCAGAATTAGGACAATTGAGTTACAAAGAAGCAGAATTCTGCTTTCTAAAGGGTAGAATGTTTTAATAGTTGAGCAGACCACCTAGCGAGACTCTGAGGTTTTCCTCAATAGACTGTTCAGGCATAGGACCTAGTGTAATTATTTGCCTCTTAAATAATTAACCACCCACTCACTATATGCCTTTTGGTAGTGGGCATGGAGCAGTAAACAATATATCAGAATCATGGTGGGGGTGGATGCCCTTACTGGCAAATAAAGGCCCTGTAACTAAAGTGGGCACTTAAGTGAGAAGCCATTAAGGAGAGTGTGAGGACCTGGATTCTTCTCTGAATTGCTTAGCTCAGAATCAGCCATGGGATTTCAAAATGCACAGTAGATTACCTCTAGAGAAGAGAGCATACTCTTTAATGTGAGGTGTAGTGTGGCTTGAAGTAAACCACTATAGGACTTCTGTATTCAGCTCTGTCATGTAAAGAGTGTAGGAGTCATCACTCCTATCTTTATAATAGCAATATTTTAAAAACTGAACAAACTGAAAAGCAATGACTTTTTTTGACCCATTGGAGAACGGAGGTTGTAGGGTAAATTGCCACCCTGAAGTCAGGAGAGACAGATGAATCCAGAGAATCATAGCTGAAATCCTCTTACCTGGACAAGAATTTGCTAGAGCTATAAACTAGTAGAAACGCTGAAGTGGTAATTGTGATGAATTCCTGGAGGCTGAATATAGACCAGGGTGTGTGAGTAAGTTCTGGTGACAGCAGTTGTAGAGGAACCCCCACATTTGCATGGGCTTTACCTCCAGGAAGCTTTCCAGATTCTCAAGGTGAAGATGTGAGAAAGATACCTTCATGGCTCTTGCAGAGAAAGTGAAAGAGCAAACCTTAAGAGAAGACAAGGATGTTTTCTTTCACCACTTCTATTAAATGTAATACTAGTTTTCTTAGCTAGCACAGTAAGACAAGAAAAAGAAGTCAGGCATTCAGATTGAAAAGGAACAAATAAAGCTGTCTATTCAAAAATAACATAATTATCTATGTATAAAATCCCAGAAACATCAACAAAAATTTCTTAGAATTAATAAATGAGCATAGTAAAAGCATATAATACAAAAATAATGTACAAAAACCAATTGCTTTCTTATATAACAGCAAAGAACAATTGGAATTTGGCATCAAAAAAAAACCAATACCACTTACAATAGAACCAAAAAATTGAAAACCTGGGCATAATTCTAACAAAATATGTACAGGATGTATATTCGGAAAACTAAAGAAATATAAAAAGAGCTAAATAAACTGACAGGTGCTCTGTGTTCATAGACTGTAGCATACTATTGCTAGATAGTAATAATAGGGGAAACCGTGTGTGAGGCATATGGGGAGTCTCTGTCCTATGTTTCTAATATTTCTGTGAATTTAAAACCCTTATAAAAGTTTTTCAAAAATATTTTAAAAATTTAAAACACCCTCCCACCCATTGGCATGCATTCATGGAACCCAGTGTCACTTCAGTGTTCACCTCTTGGGTGAGTCACAGGAATGAAGAGTATAGCATGATACTTATCATATGTCCCTTCTGCTTTTCAGGGCTGAAAAGTCTGCACAAGAATAAAACACAAAGATAATGAACATTCATTGTGTTGACCAAAAAAACCCCTAAAATCACCTCATAAATTTTCATGATTATCATATATAACCAAATAATGTCTAAACAAGAGCTCATAATTCAACAAACTCATGAGTTCACCGTAAACTGAGAAACTCCCAAGGCAACCTTTAACACTTCCTTGTCTGTGTGAGCTACTTCCCTCTACTCTACAACATGGCATGGATACGGCAATGGGATAGCTGATGTTGCTGCATTTACCAGTGACTCTGGATCTAACCAGCAATGCAGCTTGACCCGCTCAAACACTATCATGACTTTCTCTTTTCCTTCCCTTTTTTTATGCTTTTTATTTCCTCTCTTCATTCAATTTTCTCTCTTTTTTGTCTTTCTCTGCGTGTTCACTTCTTTTTCATCTACTAGAAGTGGCTTCCTCCATGCAGAAGGAAGCATAGCTGTAGGCAGCAATGGGGCTAAGAAGAAAGCCCTATAACCTACACACATATATGCAGGGTTATTTTGCAATTACAGACCACAATCTATTCCCTAAACCATTTGGACTCAACTCAAGGGATCTTCCCGAGGCCCCACTGTTGTCAGAGGAGATTGATTGCAATACTGCTGATTATGCTTTATATGGTTTCAAAAAATTAAATGTTTATGGTTCTGAAAAAACTAATGACGTTCACCTCAACTACTATATATATATGGGTTTCAACTCACATGCAAACCCTGACCAATGTGTGACAAAGCTTCAAAGACAAATTCTGAGTTCAGTGTGTGACTGGTTGTCAACATCTCCTGCAGGCTTGGAAGAGAATGCAGCAATAGAAGAGCTATTCCTGTTTAGCATGATGCTTTATCAGAAATTAGAATGCCTTGCCATTGAAGTATTAGTCTTACCTTAATAGTACAAAATTAATAATCAATATCAAGAGGAAAACCTTTTTAAATACTGTTAAAATATAAACTCTAGTGGTGTTATTTTAATTAACATCAAATGAAAGTCTCCAGAATGAACGAGGAGATTTCTGAGGAAAATACATTCTATTTGCTTTGTATTGTGCACAAGAAATTAGCAGTAATTTAGCAGCTTAAACACTGCTTATTTATTAGTTCACAGTTATGTAAGTTAAAAGGCTGAGATAGTGTGGCTGACTTCTCTGCTCAGTATATCACAAGGCTAAAATTAAGGTATTAGCTAGGGCTTCATTTCTCATCTGGGGCTAAGAGCTCTCTTCTGAGTTTAGTGGTTGTTGAATTTAATTATATGTGGTTGTTGGACTAAGGTCCCCAATTCCTTGCTGTCAGAGAAGCCTCATGGAGCTCCCTAAAGCCTCCCACATGCCTTCTCATGTGACCTCCTCCACCTTTAAATCAGCAATGGCTCATCAAGTCCTTCTCATGCTGCAAATCTGTCTGGTTTCTTCTTTTGCTACTAGCTGGAGAAAACTCCCTGATTTTAAAGGCTCATGTCATTAGATTCGACCTACCTGCCTAATCTCCCCATGTTATGATAACAGTGCCATATAACCATATGTCATCATGAGAGTAATATTTCATCATATTTATAGGTTCCAGGGGTGAAGGCAGGACGTCTTTCAGGGGCCATTTAAGAAATACTGCCTACCACACAAAACAGATGCACACACCACACAAACACATGAAATAAATCCTCTTTTGAATACAGAATAGTTCTTTTAAATAATAAAATAACTTTAGCTAATATTTATTCGCCTGTTGTTGTGTATAGATGAGATTTCTCCAAGTGCCTTAAATATACCAGCTCATTTATCTCCATGAGGCAGATACTGTTACGAACCCATTTTACAGATGAACAAACAGGCAGGAAGATGTTCAATAACTTGCCCAGAGGATTAGTTAAAAAGAGAGACAGAATTAAACCCAGAAACCCAGGTGATCTGCCTTCAAAGACAACATTCTTAACAATAAGACATAATGTGAAAATACTTTGCACAATGCCTGGATTATACCAAATGTTCACTAATAGTACTTTTTTGTGTATACTTTTCATTTCTGTTATTACCTGATGTTTAATCATGTAACCTCATTTTTGTTTTAGAAAATAAATCTAATTATTTAACAATTTATGCTATTTATTTATAACTATGTATACATGCTTATAAAAAAGATTATGATACTTAATATCTACCTATTACTTTTCAGTCCATTAAACACACTTGTATATATTTACATTATTTATTCAATACTCACAATGACTCAGCATACATAATTCTTGACATATAGTAAGTATTTAACAAGATTTTGTGAATCATGAATAATTATGCCTATTTTATCAAAAACTCAGTATATAAGTTTCCATGGATAATAAATGCAGAATTAGAAGTTTATATGTTCTGAATTCATTTTTCTGTATTTCTTTTCACAATGCTATATTAGAAAATTAAACAACACATATACAAAAAACTCAACACTATATATACTGATACACATATATATGTATATACATACACATATGTACATCTGTTTGTAATTTCCCCCCAAAAAAATCAAGAACATTGAGAAGAATTCCTGATTTAAAGCACATCACACTCATCTGGTGGAGATAATGTATATATCCTTTGAATTTGGACTAAGAAATGTCCCAGTGATGTTTTGCCACTCATCAGAGACCAATTTATTTTCAGAGAGGAGTGTCCTAATGCTTGTGCCATATCTTTCAAACTACACATACGTCCACTTAAAGGATGATTCACAAAACATGTGCACGTACATATGTGAGCCTCTCTGTCCCCCAGTAAGTAGGCTGTTGAGCAATGGCAAACTTTCTCAGCATTGGCTAGGACTAATATACTACCTAGCAGAAGCACTATAGAGAATTTGCAGGGCAGCATTAAAGTTACTGACTAGGGTAAGGTTAATTAACACTTTTCTTAGAAATGTCAAGTGATTAGTAAGAACAGCAATAAATTGGGGTCACTGGGAGTTCTTTCTGCAATCAGCATACTGAGGAGCCCATAATATTGTTTATAATAATCTGTGTCAGCCTGTAATGGTCTATATATTTATAGACTATTCCAGTGAAGTTTACAGATTCAAATTTTAATTCAAACACTGACCTTTCTTTGGTTGGTTAATTTACTTGAAGCATTTGTTAGACATTACATGGAGGGCTTTACATGTATGTTTTCATGTAATAACTCAATAAATATTTAAATATAAGGTCCACTTCACAGATTTGCAAACTGACTCTCAAAGAGAACAAGTAACTAGTGTTAGAACACAGGAAAGCCAGGTTTTGAACCCAGGCGTCTTGACTCCTGAATCGTGTAACCTCACACACCTGAAATAGCACCCTAGAGAGGTAATAACACTGACAAACAAATTTAGTTAAGTTGTGGGATGCAAAATCAACATAGAAAGGTCAGTAGCACCTCTATATGCCAACAACAAACAATCTGAAAAAGAAATCAAGAAAGTAATGCCATTTACAATAGCTACAAATAAAATAAAATATCTAGGAATAAACTTAATGAAAGAAGTAAAAGATCTCTATAATGCAAACTATAAAACATTAATGGAGGAAACTGAAAATGACAGAAAAAAACAGAAAAATGTTCCACGTTCATTGTAGATTGGAAGAATCAATATTTTTTAAATGTCCGTACTACCCAAAGCAATCTACAGAGTCAATGCAATCCTTATCAAAACACAATGATATTCTTCTACACAGCAAAGGAAACAATCAATGAAGTGAAGAGACCACCCACAGAATGGAAGATAAAATTTGCAAACTACCTGTCTGACAAGGAATTAATAATCAGAATATATAAGGAGCTCAAACAACTCTATAGGAAAGGATAATAGTCTGATTTTAAAATGTTCAAAGGATCTGAGTAGACACTTCAAAAGAAGACATGCAAATGTCAAACGGGCACATGAAAAGGCACTCAACATCACTGATTATCAGAGAAATGCAAACCAAAACTACAATGAGATATCATCTCATCCCAGTTAAAATGTCTTTATCCAAAAGACAGGCAATAATAAATGCTGGTGAGGATGTGGAGAAAAGGGAACCCTTATACACTGTTGGTGGGAATGTAAATTAGTACAGTCACTATGGAGAACGATATGGAGGCTCCTCAAAAAACTGAAAATAGAACTACCATATGATCCAGCAATTTCACTGATAGGTGTATACCCCCCACCCCAACAAAAGGAAATCAGTATATTGGACAGATATCTGCACTCCCATGTTTATTGTAGAACCAGTCACAGAAGGCAAGCTTTGGAGGCAAAGTAAGTGCCTATCAGCAGATGAATGGGTAAAGAAAATGTGGTACATATAAACAATGGAGTACCAGTCAACCGTAAAAACAATAAAATCCTGTCATTTGCAACAATATGAATAGAACTGGAGGTCATTATCTTAAGTAAAATAAGCCAGACACATTCATTTGTGGGAGCTAAAAATTAAAGCAATTTAATTCATTGAGATAGAGAGTGGAATGACGGTTACCAGAGCCTGGAAAGGGTAATGGGAGGTGGAGATAGTAGGGATAGTTAATAGGGAAAAAAATAGTTAGAATGAATGAGATCTAGTATATGATAGAACAAAGGGGAACTACAGTCGGCAATAATTTGTTGTACATTTTTAAATAATTAAAAGGGTATAATTGGAATGTTTATAACACAAAGAAGTGATAAACCCTTGAGGGAGTGGATACCCCACTTACCCCATTGTGATTATTATATATTATATGCCTGTATCAAAATATCTCATGTACCCCATAAATATACAGACCTACTATGTACCCACAAGAATTAAAAATTTAAAAATAATAGTAAGTACCACTCATGAGAGACACAAGTTTTGGGGATCTGAGTCAGACAGATGGGTCTGAGCTGAACCCTAAGAGAACAAAATGAGTTCCATACATAGGATGACAGTGTGGAAGAATTTTAGTTTGGGAGTAGCACGATTAAAGCCCAGCAGAATGCTAGGAATCAGGGTTTGTTTCTGAGCCAATGTGATCAGAGGGAAAGAGGTATGGGCAGACATCCAGAACCACAGACTGGAACAAGATAGGGCCCCCAAGGTGGGGCCAACCCCCAGAAAAGAATGATTAAGGTACACCAAAGCCTGATCCTCACTTCTCCAGGAAGGCTCTCCTGCCCTTACCCCTGGCACACAGTTCTCTTCCACTAGTCTACATCCCTAAAGGTCTGGTTTGTCTATAATCAAAGGTAAGTAAACAGCAAAGGTTACAATATAGCATGTAAAACTTCAGGGAAATCATCAATGGGCAAGTAGATTTTATTATCAATCAAGTAATTGTATTCACATTTTTACTGTCTCTCTCTCACACACACACACACACAACACACACGCCACTCCCTAACACACACATTCATACAATGCTGTCATGTAAGACTGAACAACCCTCTTCAGGCACACATGGATGGATGCCCATGACAGTGAGGTAGGCTGCTGAAAGAATGCCACTGATACCAGACTAAAATTGAAATATTGGTTCAGTGAGAAATGCTCTATGGTAGCATACAATATAGTTGACTTCCACCTGTGAATTTTAAGCAATATACTGGAATATGCTCAGAACTTCACTATTATCTTAGTGTGCCATCAGATGTACTTGTATAGGTCTACTGCGAACTTATTTACAGGAATCTTAAATGCCTGACAAACATACAGCCACCTTCTGGAGAAAGAAGCCCCCAGTGACTATGAAGCAACTTCCCTTTGGAGAAAAAAATATGCATTGATATATTTTATTTTATTTTATTATTTTATTTTATTCTTTTGAGATGGAGTTTCTCTCTTGCCACCCAGGCTGGAGTGCAGTGGCACAATCTCGGCTCACTGCAACTGCTGCCTTCCAGGTTCAAGTGATTCTCTAGCCTCAGCCTCCCAAGTAGCTGGGATTACAGGCATGTACCATCACGCCCAGCTACTTTTTGCATTTTTAGTAGAGATAAGGTTTCACCATGTCAGGCAGGCTGGTCTTGAACTCTTGACCTCCCACCTCAGCCTCCCAAAGTGGTGGGATTACAGGCGTGAGCCACTTCACCCAACCTATTTTATTTTTAAATTAAATTTTTTGCCAGGGACTTTAAGAGTGAAGGAAGCTAAATATGAACTGCAGATAAGCGGGTATAGTTATTTTTCACATCACTGATAAAAACTCTTGCCATAGCAATACTCCATATCTCATGGAGCTCAGATACTCCAGTCAAATATCTTCTTTTGGAAAATACAAATTAAGGGTGAGCAAAAACAAAGCAAAGCACTCTGCTCAAGGTTGCATATGCCAAGTAGTGCAGTGCAATTTTCCCTACACACAACTAGTTGGCTACCTGGGACCCAGGAGAACTCTATTGCTAATGAGTCCATTCCTTCTCTCTGACATTCACTCAGCATATATGATTGAGTCACTCCTGTATGTCAGTCATTTATTAAGGGGCTGAAGATATAGCAGACGAAAATGAACAGGACCCTTGTTTTGGTGTATTTTACATTCTAGTGGACAGAAAGACAATACACATTAAACAAAGAAATACTTTAATTGTAGGTGGTAGTAAGTTCTGTTTTGAAAATACAGGAAGGTATTTGGATAAGAGGAACAGCTGTTTTAGATATTATGATTGGTAGAGATTCTTTTAAGAAAGCTGTATTTGGGTTAAGTACAAAAGGATATGAAAGATTTAAGCATGTAAATATCTGGTGTAGACATATGCTTAGCATCGTTTAGAAGCAGCAAGGCCAGTGTGTGCAGAATACAGTGAGAAAGGAGTGTAGCAGAAGATTAAAAAATTCAATGGGAGCAGATCAGGTAGAGCCTTCTGATAAGAAGCCTTCTGATAAGAGCCTCTGGTAAGAAGTTTTGGATCAACTTCTCAGCATTCTAAAAAGTAATTGGAAGATTTTAAGCCGAGAAGTGACATTTGATTTCTCCTGTGAACAGTTTACTTTAGTGCCATGTGGAGAATGGGTTGTGGAGTGAAGCAGAGAGAGCAATTAGGAGGTTGCTTTCGGAAATATCAAGTGATCCTCACAATCTATTTTAAATTGAGGTCACGGAAGCTTCTGTATTTAGCCCACTGAATTGTCCATTATGTATTCATTTTTTTCTATAAACTAGATATATAAAGGTTAGTATATTGCAAGGCATTCTAATAAGGTATACTGAGGCTAATCCTAAATTGAACATTGTTTTTGTTTTTGCTGTTATTGTTGCAAGACCTTTGGCCTAATTTTCCTTTTGTTGACACATACATTTCTTTGTGGTAGAAAACAAATATACAAATGTTTAATTTTTAGCTCAATCACCTTTGCCAGGGATCTTGGACATATCTCTTAGCCACCTTGGGTCACAGTCTCTTTACCCAAGAATGAGTGTGGTCATTATAGGTTTACCTGGTTCTGAAATTATATCAATGTTTAGATCATAGAAGTAATTACAGCATGGCCTCAATTAGCTTTGTTATTTATGATTCAGAAAGAAAAATGAGTGACTATGAGACCAGTGAACTAAATATTGGTTGTGCATTTGTAATGGCTTCAAATAATAGTTTCATTTCTCTTATTGCACTTACCACTCTCTAAAATTATCCAGTTCATTTTTATTGTCCCATTATAATGAATGTTTCATAAGAGCAAGGGCCTTGCCCATTTTTTCACATCTGTAGGTTTAGCCTGTAAAAGAGTACTCATAATATATTAGATGTTCAATTAATACATGTTGAATGGATGAATGAATGATTTGCTACATTGGTGGGAATTCCTATGCATTGAGGAAGTAACAAATATTTCAAAAATCTCAAAAAGTCCTTGGAGGAGCTATATCTGGACTACAGTCAAGTATAGATAACCCACCTTACTTAGAATATCTCTTAGTCTCCTTATCTATATAAATGCTCTGGGTAGGTATTGGGGGAAGCTGGAGTATAACTTTCAAAAGACCATAGGCTGTGAAAGAACATAAAAGGGGGTTTAATATTGGCTCTATCACAAAATCAGCTATGGTGCTGACAAGTAGCAGTATTATTAGAGTTATAATTTCCTCATTTGTAAATTGAAAGTATCCTGTCATATGGTCTTTGTAGAGAATGACTTTCAAAATGATCTAGCATAAATTAAACAAAGGTATGTCTCTTTTTTTCCTTAATCTTTTTCTGGGGATAACCTACATCAATCTAGTCCAAGGATAAACAATTTTTTCATGGGAATGTACAGAAAAAACCTAATATGTGGGTAGTGGTACCATAGAAGTCAAAATGGACAAAGAGACTGCTTAGTGAATTATCCCTTGACCAATGGCAAAGTATTTCTCAATTAAATATCTCAGGATTCATTACCAAGTATTTGCTTTTCCACCACCTAGGGTTGCTGTGCTCAGAGTCCTTGTTACTCCAGAACCTGCCAGGACAACAGCAAATTGTTATGGGAATTTGATCAAAGACTTGGATATTTTGGGAAAAAATTTGTTTTCATTTACTCTACATGTAAAAAAGGTGAGAGCAGCAAGAGTGGCCAAAAGCCATGCTGACTACTTCTCCTCAATTCTTAACATATTAATATTACCTGTTTCCTAGTATAGATGACTATAACTCCAAAACTACCTCACTTCTAGGAAGTGAGGAATATCATTGGGGATCAAATATTATATGGCTAATAATAAAGACTGGGGAAAAAAGTTCAGTTGTATATTTTGAAAGAAAGAGCAGTGATAAAAAATAAAGTAAAATATATACCAGAAAGGATACTCAGATACACATTTGAAAAGAAACGTACTCAGAAGAACTAAGGTTAGTGTGATATTGAAGACTTCTTATTGTTGTTGCTGAGATTTAAACTTCCAGAAAAAGTGACATAATCCACGTTGTTTCTGTAAAGCTGAATTCATCATTCTTTGTCGTAACTCTCCCCTATTCTCATGGCCTAAGATCGCTCTCTTCATCTGGCAAACTAACTCATATTTCCAAAATTAGCTCAATGGCCATAGTGCTATGGTCTGAATGGTTGTGTACCCCCACAAAATTCATATGTTGAAACCTAGTATTCAATATATTGGGAGATGGGGCCTTTAGGAGGTGATTAAATCATGAGGATGATGCCCTCATGAACAGGATCAGTCCCTTTATAAAAAAGACTTGAGGGTTGGAAAAATAGTAAACAAAGCAAGATGACTAAATAGAACCCTCTAGCAATCTTCCCCCAGCAGAAACATCAAATGGAATAACTATGTATGTAAGAAAGCACCGTCACAAGAACTGAAAAATCAGGTGAGAGATCACAGTATTTGGTTTTAGCGTAATAACAAGAACAGATGAATTAAGGAGTGTGTAAAGAATAGTCTTACATTGCCTACACCACTCCTACTCCATTCCCAAGCAGTGCAGCATGGATAGAGAATTTGTGTGCTTGAGGGAAGGAGAGCAAAGTGAGTGTGGGACTTTGCTTTGAAACTCATGTTCCATGACAGTGGAACACAGCACTGGGTAGAATTCTACCAGTGCCCGTGGTGAGAGTACTTAGACCAGCCATGAACCAGACGGGAAATACACTGCCCTGTCAAGAGAAACCTAAGTCTTGGCCTGCTTCACCATCAGCTAACTAAAGTGGCCTCGGACCCTGAATAAATTTCAGTGGTAACCAGGTTGTTGCAAGTGCAGTCCTTGGGTGAGCACTGGTGCTGTGCTAGTCTTGGAGGCTGTGGGCTTGGGAAGTAACCCTTCCTGAGCTGCAGCTACAGCAGCCGCAGGAGTGCCTACATCACCCCTCCCCCAATTCCAGGCAGTGTAAAATAGAAAGACTCATTTTTGCTTGGGGGAAGTAGAGGGAAGATTACAGGGGACATTGTCTTACAACTCAGTGTCAACCACACCATGGGAAACAGAGCACTCAGAATACCATAGCCCATTATATCAGGCCACTACAAGACAGATTGCCTGGGAACCCAGGCAATTTTTCTGCATCTTACCAAAGTCCACCAGGGGTGGGTATCTAGGAGTCTGCAAGTCCCAGTGTTCCTGGGCTTAGGATACCATCTAGGGCTGAAACGGATTCAGTAACCACAGGCTTAGGGACCTCAACAGTCAATCTCCTTTGAATTCTTAGAAAGCCTTCTAAAGAATAATGGGCATAAACATGGTGAGACTACAAAGAATAGAATAAATAAAAATTATCCAATGTCTAGCCATTGATGAACATCTACAAGCATCAAGAACATTCCAAAAAATATAACCTTACCAAATGTACTAAATAAAACACAGTGACCAACCTGGATTGCCAGAGATCTGTGACCTCTCACACAGGTAATTCAAAATAGCTGTTTTTACCAAAACAGATATGTAGATCAATGAAACAGAACAGGGGCCTCAGAAATAATGCCACATATCTACAACCATCTGATCTTTGACAAATCTGACAAAAACAAGCAATGTGGAAAGGATTCCCTATTTAATAAACAGTGCTAGGAAAACTGGCTAGCCATATGCAGAACACTGAAACTGGACCCCTTCCTTACACCTTACACAAAAATTAACTCAAGATGGATTAAAGACTTAAATGTGAGACCTAAAACCATAAAAACCTTAGAAGAAAACCTAGGCAATACCATTCAGGACATAGGCATACGCAAAGACTTCATGACTAAAACACCAAAGGCAATGGCAACAAAAGCAAAACTTGACAAATGGGATCTAATTAAACTAAAGAGCTTCTGCACAGCAAAAGAAACTACCATCAGAGAGAACAGGCAACCTACCTAATGGGAGAAAATTTTTGCCATCTATCCATCTGATGAAGGGCTAATATCCAGAATCTAAAAAGAACTTAAACAATTTTACAAGAAAAAAACAACCCCATCAAAAAATGTGCAAAGGATATGAAGAGACACTTCTCAAAAGAAGACATTTATGTGGCCAACAAACATGAAAAAAAGCTCATCATCACTGGTCATGAGAGAAGCGCAAATCAAAACCACAATGAGATACCATCTCACACCAGTTTGAACGGTGATCATGTAAAAGTCAGGAAACACAAGATGCTGGAGAGGATGTGGAGAAATAGGGACACTTTTACACTGTTGGTGGGAGTGTAAATTAGTTCAACCATTGTAGAAGACAGTGTGGCGATTCCTCAAGGATCCCCTTCAGAAATAGCATTTGCCCCAGCAATCCCATTACTGGGTATATACCCTAAGGATTATAAATCATTCTACTATAAAGACACATGCACATGTATGTTTATTGCAGCACTCTTCACAATAGCAAAGACTTGGAACCAACCCAAATGTGCATCAATGATAGACTGGATAAAGAAAATGTGGCACGTATACACCATGGAATACCATGCAGCCATAAAAATGTATGCGTTCATGTCCTTTGCAGGGACATGGATGAAGCTGGAAACCATCATTCTCAGCAAACTAACACAAGAACAGAAAACCAAACACCACATGTTCTCACACATAAGTGGGAGCTGAACAATGAGAACACATGGACACAGGGAGGGGAACAACACACACTGGGACCTGTCAGGGGGAGGGGGGCCAGGGGAGGGATAGCATTAGGAGAAATACCTAATGGAGATGACAAGTTGATGGGTGCAGCAAAACACCATGGCACGTGTATACCTATGTAACAAACCTGCACGTTCTGTACATGTGTCCCAGAACTTAAAGTGTAATTTTTTTAAAAAATTGCCATTTTAAGGAAACCCAGCAAACTTCAAGAAAACACAGAGAATAAATTTCAAAGTTGATTAGATAAATTTAACAGAGTTTAAATAATTTTTAAAAATCAAACAGAAATCCTGGAGCTGAAAAATATAAGTGACAAATGAAAATTGCATCAGAATGTCTCAACAGCATAATTGATCAAAAAAGAAAAAAGAATTAGTGAGCTCAGAGACTGACCCATTCTTCTTCAGAAGGCTTTCTAATAATCAAAGGGAATTGACCACTGAATTCCCTAAGTCTGTGGTCACTGCAGCCATTTCAGCACTAGAGGGTGTCCTAAGCCCAGGTACACTGTGTGACTCGCAGACTCCAAGATACTCAGCCCTGATGGACTTTGGGAAGATACAGAAAAATTGCCTGGGTTCCCAGGCAATTTGTCTTGTATTGGCCTGATATAATGGGCTTTGGTATTCTCCATGGTGCTCTGTTTTCCTGTGGTGGGGTTGGCACCATGTTGCAAGACAATGCCCCCTGTAATTGTCCCTGTATTTCCCCTAAGTAAAAATGAGTCTCTCTCTACTATACTGCCTGAAGTTGGGGGAGGGGTAATGTAGGCACTCCTGTGGCTGCTGTAGCTGAAGCTCAGAGTGAGTCACATCCCAAGCCCACAGCCTCCAAGACTAGCACAGCACCAGTGCTCACCCAAGGACTGCACTTGCAACAACCTGGTTACCACTGAAATTTATTCAGGGTCCGAGGCCACTTTAGTTAGCTGATGGTGAAGCAGGCCAAGACTTAGGTTTCTCTTGACAGGACAGTGTATTTCCGTCTGGTTCATGGCTGGTCTAAGTACTCTCCCCATGGGCACTCAGAATTCTGCCCAGTGCTGTGTTCCACTGTCATAGAACATCAATGAGTTTCAAAGACTTGAAAATACACATTCAGAGAGAAGAGAGACAGAGGAAGAAGTACGCTTACAAGATCTAGAAAATAGGCTTAAAAGGAAAATCTATGTATCATTGGCATTAAAGAGGGAGCAAACAGGATGGGGATAGAAAGTTTATTCAAAGAATAATAACCTAAAGAAAGATAGGAATATCCCAGTACAAGAAGGTGAAAGAACACCAAGCAGATTCAATCCAAATAAAATTACTCCAAGGCATATGATAATCATACTCTCAAAGTTCAAGAACAAAGAGAGGATCCTGAAGGAAGCAAGTAACATATAAAGGAGCTCTGATATGGCTAACAGCAGACTTCTCTGCAGAAACTTTACAGGGCAGGAGGGAGTAGGGGTGATATATTCAAAATACTGAATAAGATAGAAAACCTTTCAACTGAGAATACTGTCCCTAGAAAGCTATCCTTTAAATATAAAAAGGAAAAACTTTCCTAGACAAACAAACATTAAGGGAATTCATTACCACAGACCTGTGTTACAAGAAATTTTAAAAGGACTTTGTCAACCTGAAACAAAAGAATGTCAAGCCATAAAAAGAGGTTATGAAAGGTATAAAAGTAAGCACATAGACATATTCAGAATACTCAGTGTAATGGTGGTGTATAAACCACTGATATCTTTATTAGGAAGACTAAAAGATAAATCTATAAAAACAATAACAATTTGTTAAGAAATAGTTAATACAAAAATATATAAATTGAGACAACAAAAAGTAAGGAGGTGCAGTTAAAATTGAGTTTTCTTGTAGATTTTTCTTCTTTTATTGTGATCAAAGTTAAGGTGCAAATAATTTAAAATAAATTGTTATAACTGTAAGATGTTCTTCGTAAGTCTCAGGGTTACTACTATGCAAAAAGAAAAAAAGAAAACAGAATAGATACACTAAAAATAAAGAACAATAAATTAAAACACATTACCAGTGAAAATTAGGAAGATAGTAAGAAAGAAAGAGAGGACTTACAAAACAACTAGAAAACAGGATGCAAAATGACAGTAGTAATTCTTTACATATCAATAATAACGTTGAATATAAATGGATTAATTTATCCAACTAAAAGACACAGAGGAGCTGGATGCATTTTTTCAAAACGACACAATTACATGCTACCTGAAAGAAACTCGCTTCACCTGTAAACATACATGACTGAAAAGATGGAAAAAGGCATTCCATGAAAACAGAAATCATTAAAGAGAAGGAGTAGCTATACTTATTATATCAGATAAACTAAAAGCCAAAAATTCCAAAAAAAAAAAGAGACAAAGATGATCATTATATAGCGATAAAAGGACTCATTTTAATAAGAGGATATAACAATTGTAAATCTCTATGTACCCAACACATGAGCAATCAAACATATTATACAAAGCAAATATTAATAGATCTAAAGGAAGAGATAGACTGCAATACAATAATAATAGAGGACTTCAAAACACCACTCTCAGCAATGGACAGATCATCCAAACAGGAAATCCACAAAAATAACATCAGAATTAAACTATATTGCAGACAAAATGGACATAATTGACATTTGTAGAACATTTTATTCATCTGCTGTAGAATACACATTCTATTCATCAGCACATGGAGCAATTTCCAGGATAGACTATGTGTAATGCCACAAAACAAGTCTCAATAAATTAAAAATAATCAAAATCATATTCAAATATCTTTTCTGACCACAGTGGAATAAACTTAGAATCAATAACAAGAGGAATTTTGGAAAATGTAAAAATACATGGAAATTAAACAACATGCCCCTGAATGAAAAATGGGTCAATGAATACATTTAAAAGATAATTAGTTTTAAAAAACAAATAAAAATGGAAACACAAAATTTCAAAACCTAAAGAAAACAGCAAAAGCAGTATTATGAGGGAAGTTTATAGCAATAAATGCCTATATCAAAAAAGCATAAAAACCTCAAACAAACAATGTAACAATGCACCTCAAAGAACTAGAAAAGCAAGGACAAACCAAAGGCAAAATTCATAGGGAAAAGAAATAATAAAGACTACAGCAGAAATAATTAAAATTGAGATTAAAAATAGTACAAAAGTTTAGCAGCACAAAAAGTTGGTGTTTTGAAAAGATAAAATTTATAAACCTTTATCTAGAATTAGAAAAAAAACAAATTAAATGATGGAAAGGAGACACTACAACTGATACTACAGAAATACGAAGGATCATTAGAGACTATTGTGAGCAACTATACATCAGCAAATTTGAAAACCAAGAAGAAATAGATACATTCCTGCACAGAAAACCTACCAGTTAAACTATGAAGTTATAGAAAATCTGAACAGACCAGTGATAAGTAACAAGATAGAAGCAATAATAAAAAGTCTTCCATCAGAGAAAAGCCCAGTTCCTGATGGCTTTACTGCTAAATTCTACCAAACATTTAAAGAACTAATGCCAATTCTACTCAAACTATTCCAAAAAAATTAAAGAGTAAGGAATACTACTAAACTCATTGTATGAGGTCAGCATTACCCTGATACCAAAACAAGACAAAGACACAATAAAAACAGAAAACTACAGGCCAATATCACTAATGAATATATTAATAGATGCAAAAATCTCTAATGAAATATTAGCAAACTGAATTCAATACTTTAAAAAGATTACCCACTGTTATCAAGTGGGATTCATCCCAGGGATGCAATAATGTTTTAACACATGAAAACCAATAAACATAGCACATTTCATCAGCAGAGTCAAGAACAAAAACCATATGATTATTTAAATAAATGCTTAAAAAGCATTTGACAAATTCAATATACTTTCATAATAAGAAAACTCTCAACAAACGCTATAGAAGAAACATACCTCAAAACTTTGTTTTTATAAAACAATATCAAAACCTATGTAATATATGAACTCATCAAAATTTTTCTTCATTCAGTATGATGCTAGCTGTGGTTTCGCCATATATGACAAACCCACAGCTAGCATCATACTGAATGAAGAAAAATTTTGTGAAAAGCATTTTCACTAAAATCTGGAACAAGACAAGAATGCTCACTTTCACCACTTTTATTCAATATAGTACTTCAAATGTTGACTTCCAGAGTGCTTAGACAAGAGAAAAAAGTAAAGAGCATCCAAATGGAAACAAAGAAGTAAAATTGGTGTGTGTGTGTGTGTGTGTGTGTGTGTGTGTGTGTGTCTGTGTGTGTGTACTACATGATCTTATATTTAGAAAAACCTAAAGAATCTTCCAAAAATGTTTAACACTCATAAACAAATTTGGTAAAGTTACAGAGTACAAAATAAACACACAAAAATCAGTAGCAATTCTATATGCCAAAAGCAAACAATCTAAAAATAAATTAAGAAAGGAAGGCCATTTACACAAGCTCCAAAAAAGATAAAATACCTAGGAATATATTTAAACAAAATATGAAAGATCTCTACAATGAAAAGTATAAAACACTGGTAATAGAAATTGAGTAGGTCACCATAAAAATAGAAAGATATCCCATGTTTGTGGTAGTTTTCTCAGACATAGAAGAGAATCCTAAAATTTTTCTGAAACTACAAAAGGCCCCAAGTAGTCTAAGCAACCTAAGTCAGAAGAACAAAGCTGGAGGCATCACACTCCCTGACTTCAAAATATACTACAAAGCTATAGTAACCAAAACATCCTAATATTGGTATAAAAATGACACATAGACTAATGGAACAGAATAAAGCCTCAGAAATAAATCCACATATTTACAGCCACCTTATTTTTAATTAAGGTGCCAAGAACATACACTGGGAAAGGGAAACCCTATTCAACAAATGGTGCTGGAAAACTGGATATCCATATGCAGAAGAATGAAACTAGACCCCTATCTCTCAACATATACAAAAATAAACTGATGTGGATTAAAAATGCAAAAGCAATACCTAAAACTGATAGTGAAAGGAAACAGACTTCTAGGAAGACAGAGACAAGTGCCCAGTGGGGCTCAACCTTCAGGCCAAGAACAGTCTGAAGCCTGAAAACCAAGCTGTTCATTCTAGATAGAGTCCAAAACCGGAGTAAGAACTTCTATTTCTATCTTACCCACTCTCTCTTTATTGATTCCTTCTGAATGTTGCCTTTTAACCAATCTTATGATGTCTTTTCAAGCCCACCCATGGACCAATCAGCATGCGTTCTCCCATTTTAAGCCCATAAAAACCCCAGACTCAGCCTCACAAATGGCAACCCACTTTCAGGTCTCCTCTCGCTGCTGAGAGTTTTCTTCCTGTCACAAAATAAAATTCTATTCTGACTTACTCACTCTCCAATGTCCATGTACCTTATTCGTCTTGGTCACAAGACAAGAACTCAGAACTCACCAAACTCTGGGAGCAAAAGAACTGGAACACTTCTGCTTGCCAAGCTGCAGGTGGTGGGAGTAAAAAGAGCTATAACACTCCCTCCCACTCGCCAAGCTATGGGCGTGAAGAGGCTGCTGGGTGCCACTCCCTCCCACTTGCCAAACTACAGGAGTGAAAAAGTTACAACATTTTGGGGGGCTCATTCAGGATCTTCAGAAGGTTGAGTAAGAAAGGACCTATGACTCTTTAGTTTCATTCCAAGGTTATTGTCCTCAGATTATTTTCCAAAAACAGATAAAACACCAGGACTCTGTCAGCCAGTTAAGAGTGGATAGCACAGCTGATGGTCTACAAGACTCAGAAGACGGGCTTCCTGGGAAGGACTTTGTCAATACCCCTTCACCTTCAGATGTTGGTAATGTTGGCTTTGTTCCCATTTAGTTTCCCTTTACAGATGTCTAGCCATTGCATGGCATCAGAATAAGGTCCCGGGGCAATTGAAGGTATCTGGCTAAGGCTACACCTTGGCATTACCTAAGAGCTCCTGGACTAGCTCCAATCCCTGACAGCCCATTCAGGTGCTGGACCAAGATTTCCAGTCTTTCTTATCACATTTTCTTTCTTTTGAGACTCTTTTGGCTGCTATCCCTTCTTTATACACAATATTACAGGTGTTTTTGCAACCCAAAGAGATAATTTTATGGGGTAGAATGAATACTTGGCTTAGTCACCAGGAAAGTAAACCAGAACAATGCTTCTGTCTATCCTTAGAAACAGGGGTATGTAATGGTTAAGAGAGTTTTCTTTCCCCTGTCAAAAAAAACCTGTTAGCACAGGGAAAGAGGCTTTTTCCCCCAGACACCTTCCCTCCTTTGCATTTAATTTGTTTTTTTTTTTCCCCACCATGTCAGGTGTCAACATAATCCTGCGAATACAGGGAGCTTTTAGTTGTAAGGGATTATTGTTTTTCCTTTGGGGAGGCATTTTATTAGGCCAGGTCCCCAATTCCAGGGATTCCCTTTCTTTGTTTGAGGAAGATCTGTTCCCACAGCTTTACCTTAGCATTACTCCAGCATATTTTCCAAGCTTCGGTTTGAAGCCCTAAAAGGAAAACTAGATCTGAGGGACCCAGAGGCAGTCGACAGTGGAAGACTACAGCACAGTGGAGGTAAGCATGACTACCCCTGCTGACTAGGCCTTCCCACTTCATGGGTGGAGCTCATGCTCATATTTATGGTATGAGCCCCATGAGTTCACCCATGGTGCCAGTACCAGGTACTAAGATTTGGAGGATGCCTCAAATTCAAAATGAGAAAGGGAGAGACCAAGGGATATGTTTTATCCCCTCTCTCTTTTCAAATGGGTAGGAAACTATTCTCAGCCTGCACTCCTCTCGAGTACATTCTGAATCACTGGGACCCCTTTGACCCTCAGACTCTGAAGAAATAATGCCTTATATTCCTTTGTACAATGGCTTGGCCAGGTTATAATTTGCAGATGGAAAAGCTTGGCCTCTGGAGGGAGTAACAATTTTAATACTATCCTGCAGCTCAATCTTTTCTGTAAACACAAGGGCAAATGGTCCAATGTCCCATATGCAGGATTTTTTTTTCCCTTGTAGGATAATCAGGAACTCTGCTGACATTGTAGGATGGATCCAGCCCTCCTAGTGGTCATCTCAGGAGGGTCTGCAAAGGACTATCCTAAGGGACTAGGGCAGTAAACTTCAGAGGTGCCTCCAGCAGGGGAGTAAGCTCCCTCTGATCCTGCTCCTCCTGGTCCATCCTGTTCTCTCTACCCAGGTTCTCTCTCTCAAGCTTATCCCATCCTAGAAATTCTCATTTTAGGAAGGTCCCAGCCTCACTCATGCCCCTACAAAAGATGCCTTGTGAATATGACCTCATTAGGGTACAAGTCCCCCTTTTGCTACAGGACTTAAGACAAATTAAGAGGGATTTTGTAAGTTTTCAGATAACTCTGACAGTTATATAGAGGTCTTCCAGAATTTAACCCAAGTATTTGAACCCCTTTGCAAAGATATTATGGTACTTTTAAATCAAACCCTGACTATGGCTGAGAAGCAGGCAGCCCTGAAAGTGGCAGAGAAGTTTTGGGATGAGCTTTGTATCACCTATAGTGCCAAGGAAGGGTGACAGCATTATCCAATTGGAAAAACAGCAGTACCATTGGAGGACCCTAAATGGGACCCCAGTGATGACATGGAAGAATAGAAGAGGAAACACTTTTAGACGTGCATATTGGAAGGCTTATGAAGGACTAGAACTAAGCCTCTAAATTACTCCAAACTATCCATGATAGACCAGGGCTCATATAAGAAGCCCTCTGCCTTCCTGGAAAGGCCTAGAGACCTTGGTAAAGCATATACCTTTATCTCCCGATTCAGTTGAGGGACAGATAACCCTAAAGGATAAGTTTATTACCAGGTGGCCCCTGATATCAGGAGGAAGCTTCAGAAACAGGCCATGGGACCAGATGTACTTTAGAGAACCTCCAGAAAGTGCCCACCTCGATCTTTCACAATAGGGATCTAGAGGAGGCTCAAAAGAGGAAGAGGGGACACAAGATGAAGGCAGAGGCTCTAATGGCTGCCTTGCAAGCTTCAACCCAGAATCCCCAAAGGCACCTATTAACTGCTACAAATGTGGCAAGCCAGAACACTTTAAGAAAGACTGCCCAGGCAACATGAGGAAGCCACCTCAACCCTGTACAATCTTCAGAGGGCATCATTGGAAGGCAGACTGTCCCTAGAGATACAGGTCACCAGGTCCAGAGCCAGTCTTCCAAATGGTCCAGCAGGATTGATGAGTCCCAGGGCTCCTCTCCCAGCTCTGATGGCTCAGACTGCCATTACCATCCAGGAGCCGAGGTGATTCTGGAGGTCACACTGAGGAAGGTGTACTTCCTCCTGGATACCAGAGCCGCTATTTCTGTTCTTTCCAATCCAGGCCTCCCCTCCTTTCTTTGCATGACCATGAGGGACATTTCAGGAAAGCTTTTAATCCGATATTTTTCCCAACCCCTTAGTTGTAATTGTGAAGACCTCTTGTTTACTCATACCTTTTAAATCATGCCTGAAAGCCCAACTCCTCTGCTAAGCAGGGATATTTTACCTCATGTAGCAACCACTGTCCTTATGGACCCAGGACAGACTATTTATTTCCCCCTGGTGGAGACTGATAATCCAGAAATTTGGGCAACTCAAGGGAAAATTGGCCAAACCACAACCGCTACACCAGTCTGGATCCACCTTAAGAATCCCACTTCTTTCCCTAATGAGAGACAATTTCCTCTAAAACCAGAAGCTAAGAAAGGGCTAGAAGCCATCATTATAACTTGAGGATGCAGGGCCTGCAACAACCCTTGTACTACCCTTATAATGGAGATAGAGAAACCCAACAGGGAATGGTGACTGGTCCAGGACCTCCATCTCATTAATGAGGCTGTGGTTCCAACTCATCTAGTGGTTCCCAATTCTTATATCTTGCTAACTGAAATGCCTGAGGGAACTAAATGTTTCACAGTCCTGGACCTAAAGGATGCCTTTTTCTTCATGTTACTATACCCTGACTACAATATTTGTTTGCATTCAAGGAACCCTCCAACCAGACCACCCAGCTGGCCTGGATGGTATTACCTCCGGGATTCTGAGACAGCCCCCACCTGTTTGGACAGGTGCTGTCAAGGGATCTCTCTGAGTTCCTTTATCCTCAGGTTAAAGTTTTACAATATGTAGATGACATTCTCCTGTGTGCCCCAACTGAAGGCATCTCTCAGGAAGGCAGTAAGGCTCTTAATTTGCTGGCTAACAGTGGATATAAGGTCTCAAAACCTAAGGCTCAGATCTTCAGATTTCAGTGAAGTACCTAGGTCTAGTCTTGTCAGAGGAAATCAGGGTGCTGAGCGAAGAAAGGATTAAGCCCATCGTCTCCTTTCTCCTCGCTCAAACCCTCAAACAACTGAGGGGATTATTGGCCATTCCAGTGTTCTGCAGATTATGGATACCTGGATACAATGAGATAGCTTGTCCCTTTTATCATCTAATAAAGGAAATTCAGGCTGCTAAGACTCACTCTCTAATTTTGGAACCAGAGGCTAAAAGGGCCTTTGACCAATTCAAACAAGCCCTGCTCGAGGCACCAGCACTTAGTCTTCCCATAGGAAACACATTTGATCTTTTTGTATCAGAAAAAAAGGAAATGGCCCTGGGAGTTCTAACCCAGTCTTGAGGTGAAACCCAGCAACCCTGTATTAGTCAATGTTCTCTAGAGGGACGGAACTAATATAATAGATGTGTGTATGAAAGGGAGTTTATTGAGGAGAATTGAATCACATGATCACAAGGTAAAGTCACATGATAGGTCATCTGTAAGTTGAGAAGCAAGGATGCCAGTGGTGGATCAGTCTGAGTCCCAAATCCTCAAAAGTAGAGAAGCCTACAGTGCAGCCTTCATTCTGTAGCCAAAGGCCCAAGAGCCCCTGGAAAAGCACTTGTTTAAGTCCAAGGGTGCAAAAGCTGAAGAACTTGGAGTCTAATATTTGAGGGCAGAAAGCATCTGGCACAGGAGAAAGATGAAGGCTAGAAGATTCAGCAAGTCAGCTCTCCATCTTCTGCTACCTGCTTTATTCTAGCCACACTGGAAGCTGATTAGATGGTGCCCAACCAAACTGATGGTGGGTCTGCCTCTCCCAGTCCACTGACTGAAATGTTAATCTCCTTTGGCAACACCCTTACAGACACACCCAGGAACAATATTTTGCATCCTTCAATCCAATCAAGTTGACACTCAATATTAACCATCACAAGTCCATAGGCTACCTAAGCAAGGAGCTTGATTTGGTGGCTAAAGGATGGCTGGCTTGCCTACAGGCAGTTGCAGTGGTAGCTTTACTGGTGCCAGAGGCTAATAAGTTAACCATGGGGAATATCTTAACCATGGTTACCCCACATAATGTGGCAGGACTGCTGTATTCTAAGGATAGTATCTGGCTAACAGACAACTGCCTCCTCAAATATCAAGTTCTGCTATGGGAGGGATCTACAGTCCACTTAAGAAGCTGTCTCTCCCTAAACCCAGCCACCTTTCTCCCAGAGGAAGCTGATGAGCCTGAACATGACGGAAAACAGATAGTACTGGAAGCCTATGTGTCTAGAGACGACCTCAAAGAAACCCTCTTAGAAGACCCAGACTGAACTCTCTTTATGAACAAAGTTTGTTGTTTTTTTTTTTTGTAGAACAAGGGATCCATAAAGCAGGGTATGCAGTAGTCACCCTAAATGACACAATTGAGAGCACAACTCTCTCCTTAGACACAGTGCTCAGCTAGCTGAGCTAATTGTCCTCACAAGGGTGCTTGAATTAAACAAAGGGAGAGAAGTTAACATTTATTCTAAGTGTGCTTTCCTAGTCCTCCATGCCCATGCCACTATCTGGAAAGAGAGAGACTTCCTCACAGCTAATGTGTCTCCCATTAAACACTACCATGAAATTAACAGACTATTATCCTCATCTTTCCTTCCACAGGAAGTGGCAGTAATACATTGTAAAGGCCACCAAAAGTGGATGGATGAAATAACCAAGGGAAATAAATTGGAAGACCAAGCAGCTAAATTGGCAGCAAGAAAGCCCCAGATTTCTGATCCACCTGAGGCACCTCTGGTCTGGGGGATGCTCCATAAGAGAAATAAAGCCTCAATATTCTCCTGCAGAAATACAATGGGCCACTTCTCAGGGATACACCTTCAGCCCTTAGGATGGCCTAAATTGGAGGATGGCAAACTTCATCTACCAGCTTCCAGCCAATGGAAAGTTCTTAAAATTCTTCATCAAGCCTCCCACCTAGGAAAATATAAAACCTATCAATTGGCTCAAAAGTTGTTCTCAGGTAAAAATCTGCTAAAAAATCATCAAACAGGTCATTAATGTTTGTTACACTTGCCTTAAAAATAATTCCCTCAACTGATGGCTTCTCTTCCCTTCTCCAGGACCCAAAGAATGGGCATCTACCTGGGAAAAGAATGGCAAATGGATTTCAACCATATGCCAGAGATAAGGGGCATCCAATACTGCTTAGTATTGGTAGATACCTTCACTAACTGGGTAGAAGCATTTGCATGTCAGAGAAAGCCTCTGAGGTGATAAAAGTACTAACTAATGAGATAATTCCTCACTTTGGATTCCCTAAGTACCTCAAGAATGATAATGGCCCCTCATTCCAGGCAGCTGTCACCCAGGGTGTCAAAAGCACTAGGCATACAATACCATCTTAATTGTGCTTGGAGACTACAATCCTTGGGAATGGTACAAAAGACAACTGATATTATCAAAAGGCACCCTAGAAAACTGCCTCAAGAGACTCATCTCCCCTGGATTACTCTTCTTCCCATGGCCCTACTACCTGTTAGAAACACTCCTTCAAAGCTGGGTTTAAGTCCCTTTGAAATGATATTTTCTCACCAATGATTTCCTGCTAGACCAAGAAATCTCTGATTTGATTAAATATGCAACTTATTTGATTCATATCCAGCAGGAACTGAAACAACTCTCAGAGGTCCAAACCCATGAACTAGGGCCTCCTCTATTCAACTCAGGGGACTTAGTACTGGTAGAGGCTCTTCCTTCTCTTTCTCCATCTCTAGGCCCAGATTGGGAGGAACCTTACACTGAACTTCTTTCTACTCCTTCAGCAGTGAAGGTCACTGGAATAGATTCTTGAATTTTTTATACTCAAGTAAAGACCTGAGGAACTGATGGAATTACCTCTGTTGACCCAGGAGAGTGCACAAAATACCAATGTGAAGAAATCACAGACTTCAAGTTAAATACCATGAAAGATAAGTGTTAATAATTAACGCTCTATGGATATCCTCTTTACAGTCTTGTTTATACTTGCTGTTCTCACATCTGTTCTGTTCCTCACCATAAGGTGTCTTTGCCAAGGACCCCTTAATCCTGAATACTCATGGGATTATCTACTCCCCTAAACACCTGTTTCTCTTCTAAAATTTAACGGCCCTCCCCCACAAAAGATTTAATTTCTTTCACAATGGTGAAACAGCTCTGGCCACAACATGGTTTTCAGAATGATCAGTCTATTTTATTTCTTATCTCTGGCACTGGCCTGGATTATTCCCTTCTTAGCTCCTGTTTGTATTATACTCATATTTGGTCCATGCATATTTAACCTCCTTGTAAAATCTGTTTCTTCTCACCTAGAGCCCATCAAACTCCAAATGGCCATGCAAATGAAGACTCAAATGATGGCTCCCTTTTACTGGGGACTCTTAAAAAGGCCTCTGAGAGACAGAGAAAGAGAGAGAGAGAGAGATCAAGGTCTGACTGCCATTTTCCAAAACAATACCCCCTGTCAGCATGAAGCAGCTGGACCAGTCACCATCCCTATCCTAATGGCAGTTAGATGTACCACTTCAAGGTGGGGATTGATAGTGAAAGAAAACAGATAGATTCCTGGGCAGACAGGGATGGGGTCACCAGTGGGGCTTGACCTTCAGGCCAAGAACAGCCTGTATCAATTTTAAAAAGCAAAACAAAAAAGAAGAAAAAAACAATGTGGTCCTCTCCCTGAAAAAAAATAGGCCTGAGGGAGCTTGTTCACCCCTTCTGCCATGGGAGGACACAGCAAGAAGGTGTGCCATCTATCCATCAGAGAGCAAGCTCTCACCAGATACATAATCTACTGGTGTCTTGATCTTGACTCCCCAATCTGCAGAACTGTGAGAAATAAATTTATGTTATTTACAAATTACACAGTTTGAGAGATTTTGTTCTAGCAGCCTGAATGAACTAAGACACACATTTTCTGTGTGTGCTTTATGATTAATTCCTATTAATAACAAAATGAGAGCTATTCACTTTCTTCTCTAAAATCTCACATACTCAGTTAAGACCTCTACTATGGCATTTTCCTGCTATATTTAAAATCTGTAATTCTCTATCTCTGTACTCACTAGGATACGATATCTTCAAAGGTCATGATCATGTTTCATTATTCTTCATTCCTCCAGTTTCTACCACTGCCCTTGGAAGATAGTAAATATTCAGTAACTCTTTATTGGGTTACTTTTCTTGGGTGGAAAAGTAAACATGTTTCTGTCTGGATTTCTTAGTGTATGAATTCAACCACAGTTGATTTATAATTTCAGTTTTCTTCACAGTGTTCAAAAAATACAGGCAATTTTATCAAGAACTTCTTGTGTCCTTTCAATTTTCATATTTCTTGTTACCTATCTACTTTTTGGGATATTATTTCTTTCCAGGCATCCAAGTTCCAGGTATACTTAGCATTACCTAAACTCAGTTATAACAAGTGAGTAGCAAATTTCTAGTAAATTTCTAAAGCCTATGCAATGGTTTTCCCTTTCTAGAATTCTCATAAACATGTTCTTAAATATTTCTTTGTGCGGCATACCTACATATATATGACTATATGTGTATGTTTGTGTGTGTGTATATGTATATGTGTGTGTGTGTGTATATATATATATATATATGCCTATAGTCACCAAGAGGGCACTCTATAAGCATGCTTTCTTGGCTGAGATTTATTGAACTCTAATTTGCCAGCATTCCCTTATGTCAAACTATGACTATATGAAGTGAAGAAACTTTGTCTATATGCCCTTCCTATGCCAGTTTTGCTCAGTTCCAAACAGCAGTTTGCACCTGGTAGACCTTCAAGATATATAATGTGCATGATTGAATCAGCAAATTCCACTTGGCTCATACCTTATTTGGCTATCTTCAAAAAAAAGTCTTCTAAAATAAACGTCCTACTCCTATCACTGACTCAAATCTTCCAGTGTGATGATTTGTAATTTTGAACCAGCCTGCTAAAACTCTAGCCAGAATTGGTTCCATAAATCCTTTTACATAAGTTTGACTCATCTATAATTAATCATCTTAATAAGATTATTAAATTCCATTTATCTCTAATACCATTAATCTTTCATATCAGATAATTTGTGATATGCCATGATGAGCAGAATAGTTCAATTAGCACATTCTATAAATCTAGAACATGATCTTGGATTGAATTCTGTTAGTCCTCCTTACCTCATATCAGTAACTGCAGTAGAGGATTAGAAAAGTTGTTGCTCACCCATAGGTTTTCTCTCTTATAGCTCTTTTCCTGGGAACCATATTGCACTAGAAATTGTCTCTCCTAACATGTCTTCTACCTTTCCCTAACATTTTTTTAACTGTCATTTTTAAGTCTGCTTAAGTAAAATTTTAAATATTTTAAATACACAGCAATTTTCACCAGCAATTTTCACCAAAAATTTTCATATATACTCACTGCATATAATAACCCTGTAGATTATTATGCTTATTGTACAATTAAGGCAAGCTGCCTAGAACAAATAGAGTGTAACTTTCACTGCATTCCACTCGTCAAGCCAAGGCCAGCTTCATGGACATATGATCTGTATAGTTGCACAAAATCTGCTGCATAGAAAGACCTTATGTTTGTTGCTCTGTTGCTGTCACCTTGAAATTCTTAATAGTTTTTGAACAAGGGGCCTCACATTTTTATTTTCCACTGGGCCCCACATATTATATGGTTGTTCCTGATCAAAGCAAGTCACAAGCCAGCCCAGATTCTAAGAAAAGGAAAATAGAAGGTAGATTTTACCTCCTGATGGGTGGAACAGCACATATGTTTAGGGGAGAAAGGAATTGATGGTGACCACCTTTGCAGAATATTTACCATATTCTTATTTTACTAATGAGGAAACTGAGGTGGAGAGAGATTAACTGCCTAGCCCAAAATCACATCACTGACCAGTAATGTAACAGATATAGCCCTGGTATTCACTAGAAAAAAATTACTGTGCATAGTCCAGAGCACAGTGGAGACAGAATGGTAAAACTGATCGATTTCCATCTGTTGTACAATCACTAGAGGACAATATTGCTAAAATAAGAGTTAATTTAACCATAGTTATCTTCTTTCCATATGTTAGCACCCTGTTTAGTGCCTTGGGTTGGAATCTCCTTGCCAGCTCTGATTCTTCAAACTCCAGTGCCTAAAACCAACCATTCATCCTTTATTATACCTGGGCTAGTTCATGAGCTTTCTCCACTTCAGTTAGGAACATTGAATATAGAAAGGGAAAATGGCTGAGCACTACAGCCAGGCAAGAAAAAAGGTCTAACACAAATCTGAAAAGGGCCATAGGATAGGAAAATAAGGAGAGTCAAGAATGTAAGGACCTCTAGTTGTGAGATTGAATATGAGATTCAGCAAGAGGAAGGAATGAGAGGGATTGGAGCAGGAGGTTGAGCTTCTAAGTTTTAAGTCTTGGAAATACAGCAGTGTTAAAGTGTTTCTTTCTAGGTGACTGGTTGATACTCTGAGGAGTCATGGAGACAAGTATTGGGAAAAATAAAGCTACCATTGTGATAGCTGACTAAATGGTATGAGTTTTTTTAATAACTGTAAGATATTATTTTCAACATTTGCTATATGAGTATGAGTTGCATTACTAATAAAACCATGTCTTCTTTAACTTTGTATTTCAGTGCTTGATATTTATAGGTTTCCCATTAAATATTAATGATTCAAATGAGAAAGTAGTATTTTCCAATCTGTAAGAACCATCATTTAATATTTGACAAAAACTGTTCCTCTTGCTCTTCTAGTGTTACTTGGAAAATGGCATTTAATGGAAAGATGCTATGTTAGACATAATGTAATGTATAAGATAAAACTACAATTGGTTTTTTGTCTAAAATCAGCGACGTTCTTTAATGTTTCCTATATTGCAGACATTGTAAACTTTAGATATATGTTCTCATTTAATTCTCACAAATACACTTCATAGTAGATGGTATTGTTATCAAAATTATACAGAAAAGAAATTTTTTAAATTTTAGATTCAGGGGGTACATGTGCTGGTTTATTACATGAGTATACTGTGTGATGTTGAGTCTTGGGCTTCTACTGATCCCATCACCCAAATAGTGACCACAGTACTCAATAGGTAGTTTTTCAGCCTTTGACCATCTTTCTTCCTTCCACTTTTTGGAGTCCGCAGTGTCTATTGCAACCGTCTTTACATCTGTGTACCCAATGATTAGCTCGCACTTATAAGTGAGATTAGGTAGTGCTTGGTTGTCTATTTCTGTATTAATCCGCTTAGGAAAATGGTCTCCAGCTGCATTCGTGTTGCTGCAAAGAACATGCGCTCATTCTTTTTTATGGTTGTGTAGCATTCCATGGTGTAAGCATAACACATTTTCTTTAACCAATCCACCATTGATGAGCACCTAGGTTGATTTTACCTCTTTGCTATTGTAAATAGTGTTGTGATAAACATACAAATGTAGGTATCTTTTTGGTAGAATGATTTATTGTCCTTTGAGTATACACCCAATAATGGAATTGCTGGCATGAATGGTGATTCTATTTTTGCTTATTTGAGAAATGTCCAAACTGCTTTTTACAGGGGCTGAACTAATTAACATTCCCACCAGGAGGGTGTAAGTATTCCTTTTCTTTGCATCCTTGTCAACATCGGTTATTTTTTGTCTTTTTAATAATAGCCATTGCAATTGATGTGAGATGATATCTCCTTGTGGTTTTGATGTGCATCTCCCTGATGATTAGTGATGTTGACCATTTTTTCAAACGTTTGTTGGCCATTTGTATGTCTTCTTTTGAGAGGTGTGTGTTCGTGTTCTTTGCCTACTTTTGAAAGAGGTTATTTTTTTCTTGTCTGTTTAAGTTCCTTGTAAATTCTGAATATTTGTCCTTTGTCAGATGTGAAGGGGTGGTCTGCCCCTCCACACCTGTGGGATATCTCGTCAGGTGGGATGAGAGACTGAGAAAAGAAAGAAGACACAGAGACAAAGTATAGAGAAACAACAGTGGGCCCAGGAGACCGGCACTCAGCATACCAAGGACCTGCACCGGCACCGGTCTCTGAGTTCCCTCAGTTTTTATTGATTATTATTTTCGTTATCTCAGCAAAAGGAATGCGGTGGGAGAGCAGGGTGATAATAAGGAGTAGGTCAGCAAAAAAGCATGTGAGCAAAAGAATCTGTGTCATAATTAAGTTCAAGGGGAGGTACTATGCCTGGATGTGCACGTAGGCCAGATTTATGTTTCTCTCCGCCCAAATATCTCAGTGGAGTGAAGAATAACAAGGCAGCATTGCCGCCAACATGTCTTGCCTCCCGCCATACGGTGGTTTTTCTCCTATCTCAGAATTGAACAAATATACAATCGGGTTTTATACCAAGACATTCAGTTCCCAGGGGCAGGCAGGAGACAGTGGCCTTCCTGTATCTCAACTGCAAGAGGCTTTCCTCTTTTACTAATCCACCTCATCACAGACCCTTTACAGCTGTCGTGCTGGGGGACAGTGAGGTCTTTCTCATCCCACGAGGCCATATTTCAGACTATCACATGGGGAGAAACCTTGGACAATACCCAGCTTTTCAGGGCAGAGGTCCCTGTGGCTTTTCACAGTGCATTGTGCCCCTGGTTTATTGAGACTAGAGAATGGCGATGACTTTTACCAAGCATACTGCTTGTAAACATTTTGTTAACAAGGCACGTCCTGCACAGCCCTAGATCCCTTAAACCTTGATTCCATACAACACATGTTTTTGTGAGCTCAAAGTTGGGGCAAAATGGCTGGGGCAAAGTTACAAATTAACAACATCTCAGCAAAGCAATTGTTTAAGGTACAGGTCGAAATGGAATCTCTTATGTCTTCCCTTTATACATAGACACAGTAACAGTCTGATCTCTCTTTCTTTTCCCTACAAGATGCACAATTTGCTAATATTTTCTCCCATTCTATAGGTTGTCTGTTTACTCTGCTGATAGTTTCTTTTGCTGATAGTTTCTTTTTCTTTTGCAGAAGCTCCTTAGTTTAATTAGGTCTCACGTATCAATTTTTATTTTCATTGCATTTGCTTTTGAGGACTTAGTCATAAACTTTTTGCTTATTGGTCATAAACATAGACCAATGTTGAGAAGAGGATTTCCTCATTTTTCTTATAGGATACTTATAGTTTCAGATCTTATATTTAATTCTTTAATCCATTTTGAGTTAACTTTTGTATATCGTGATAGGTAGGGGTCCAGTTTTATTTTTCTGTATATAATTAATGATTTTTCTCAGTATCATTTATTGAATAAGGAGTCCTCTCCCCATTGCTTATTTTTGCTGACTTTGTTGAAGATCAGTTGGTTGTGGGTGTGCAGCTTTATTTCTGGGTTCTCTATTTTGTTCCACTAGTCTGTGTTTCTATTTTTGTACCAGTAACATGCTGTTTTGATTCCTACAGGCTTATAGTATAGTTTGAAGTTGGGTAATGTGATGCCTCCAGCTTTATTCTTTTTGCTCAGGACTGCTTTGGATATTTGGGCTTTTTTGGTTCCATATAAATTTTAGAATAGTTTTTTTCTAATTCTGTGAAAAAAATGATGCATATAATTTGATAGAAATTGCATCAAATCTATAGATTGCTTGGGGCAGTATTGCCATTTTAACAATGTTTATTCTTACAATCTATGAGCATGAAATGTCTTTTCCATTTGTTTACATTGTCTATGATTTTTTTCAGCAGTGTTTTATAGCTTTCCTTGTAAAGATCTTTCACCTCCTTGGTTAGATGTATTCCTAGGTATTTTAATTTTTTGTGGCTATTGTAAATGGGATTTCATTATTGATTTCTTTTTCAGATTAAACATTACTAATGTATAGAAATGCTAGTGACTTTTACACATCAGTTTTATATCTGAAACTTTACTGAAGTTCTTTATCAGGACTAAAGGTCTTTTGGCAGAATCTTTAGGGTTTTCTATGTAATGAATCATATTGTCAATGAAGAAAGATAATTTGACTTATTTTTTTCCCCTTTGGATACCTTTCATTTCTTTCTCTTGCCTGGCAGAAAAGAAAACTAAGATTAACAACTTGCTGAAGTTATCAGATTTAGGAAGTAGGAGAATTATAATCTATAAACCCTAATTGATTAATTGTACATTATATATCTGTTTCAGGTGGGGGCTTTTTCATTAGTAGGAGGCAAACTACCCCCAAAACTTAGTGTCTTAAAGCAACAACCACTTATTTGCTCACAATTCAGTCAGTTACTTGGGCTGGACTCATCTGGACAGTTCTACTAGTCTTGCCTAGATTACCATGGTGATTGCAGCTATCTTGTGGTCCAACTGTGTCAGGATTAGCTAAGATGGTTTCAACTAACATGCCTGAAGATAGGTGCTGGCTTGCTACTAGGCCATCCTCTGTGCATATTGTTTTACATAGCATCTGTATTCCAAGAGGGAGAGATAAGATGTTCCAAGACTCTTGAGGTTTATTCTGGTAACTCCCCTAATATGACTTCTCCCACATGTTGTTGATCAAAACAAATCACAAGGCCAGCCTAGATTTTAAAACTGGGAAGTAGATTTAAACTCTAGAGAGGATGAGCTGCAAAGCATTTGTGGCCTTTTATCATTTATCACAATTTCCACACTTGCCAGAGAATGAAGTTAGATGCCAAGTAATTTTCCCAGTTACTGCATTGGGTTCCTGGGCCACTTCTGGACTAATGCCCTTCTGCACCCTTGCACACATTTGAAAAGCAGAGAGTAGGCTAAATTACAGATTCCAGTTGCCCATTCCCCTCCAGCTGGCTGGAAGCCTATTGATATGGCACAAACTACACAAGCACATGCAATACTCCTAAATCCACTGATTTTGTCTGTTGGTTGGTTAATTTGGAAAATATTTATATTTTATTTCAAAATAAATTATTTGTAAACATTATATAAGAAAACACTTGCCAGAGCCTGGCATAGCAGGCACTCTAAATGTTGCTATATATTTCTTTTTCTAAGCGTAGCTTCCCTTGAATGAAAATTCAGTTACTAAACCAGCAACAGATAGATGCTGTCTGCTCATGTGTGCACAGACACACTTATCCTGCTGTAATCATGCCTCAATTTATCAATCTACCTGGAAAAGCTGGAGCCATGCCTACTCTAATTTTATTATGGAATGAAAAACTCTACTGAGGATAATTGATACACCAAATATGGTACATAGCAAGCATCTAAATAGGTAAAAATATTACCATTTTAGAGCAGAATATTTTGGTTAAAACCAGTGTCTTTTTTGTGTCAATCACAGAATCTGGGCCTATAAAATGCCACAAAAAATGATCATTATTAAAGCTAGTTCCTATTTTCCAAAAGAAGACACAACATAGGCTATGTATGTGTTCTCCCGCTGCTCTGTGCAGGCAGGCTGCACCAACAGTACCCAAGGTCCTAAAACGAATTCCCCTTTTCTTTCCCCATACTCCAACTGTGAATTCCTACAAGCTAAGAGTAAGTCACAGGTGCGCACAAAAGTGGATCTCCTCTAGCTTCCAATCTACTGGGGAACTCTGAGGAGCCAGAGACCCAGGTCCAACAGGTCTCCAGCAACTCCATCTCAATGGGCCTTAAATATTATTTTTATATGCATTTCATGAAATGTGAGAGCAGATGGGAATCACTGATTTAGTGTTTTCTCACTGACATAGAAGTATAGTTTCCTGGTTCTATTTTAAGCAATATTACTATTTTAAGCAATACAATCTGCTCATGGACATATTAGGGGAAAAAAAATCCTCAATGTACTGAAAAGTATAAATTGAGACACTGAAATTCATCTTTTCTTTCCAACAGTCCAGACTTGTCTCTGAATAAGCACGTTTCTGTGTGCATGTGTATATGTGTGTATATATATACATGTGTATACATATACATACACACATAAGCATAAATATACTATATCATCACATGTATATATCTATATACATAAAATGAAAGTTTATAATAAACATACTCATTTTGATTATTTTTCATCTTAATATGTCTTCAATGCTGTCCTAATCAGTTTAGGCTGCTATAACAAAATACCATAGGCTGGGTGGCTTATAAAAAACAGAAATTTGTTTCTCACAATTCTGGACGGTGAGAAGTCCAGGGTCAAAGGGCAAGCAGATTCTGTGTCTGGTAGGGCCAGCTTCCTAATGAAGAGCATCTTGTCATCTCATTTTAACCTCACATGGAGAAAGGGCAAGGTATTCCTCATGGGCTTATTTTATAAGGGCACTAACCCCTCTTCATGACCTAATCATGCCCCCAAAGGCCCTACCTTCCAATACCATCAATGTGGAGTGAGGATTTCAACATATGAATTTTTGAGAGACGTAGCATTCAGATCATAGCAGATGTCTCTCCATATCGGCATATATAAATATTCTCCATTCCTTTTAGATACTGTGAAGTAGTGTTTTGTTTATATAACCATAAAAATTAGTTTACATGACCATAAAAATCAGTTTCTTGTAAATAAACACTGTGACTGTTTAAAGTTTTGTGCCATTACAATGCTACCAGGAGGCTAGGCAGTTTAGGGTAAAAGTTGGGTCCAGGCCCTGTATCCATCCAGATGCCCTCATTCTAATTCTGCCTGTGTTAGTGACTAGCAGGGGAGCTGGGGCAAGATAGGCCACCTCTGCTGCCTGATTTTTTCCATGTGCAAAATTGTGAAAGCAGTAGTGCCTAGCTAGCTGAATTAAAATTGGATGTTTAGTGCTCAAAGCATAATCTGGAACATTGCAAGTACTCAATAAATGCTAACTGTTGGCAAGTTGTTATGTACCTATTTTAACATATTTGTAGGATAAAATAATTCTACTTTTGAAATTACTTTGTCAAGTTCTGAAGGATATTTCAAATTGCTCTTGAAAATTTTCGTTGCGACTGTTTCTTCAATCCATTTCAATTTATGTAACTACTTAATTTTTGCTGAATTTGATTAGTGAATTTAATTTTAATTAATTTATGTTAATGTGGATATCTGTTTTATTTTTAATATGCTTAAGTATGTCATATCTTTATTCCTGGTTTGTCTTTCTTGTTCTATAAATTGCTTTTTCATGACTTGCGCTTCTTTTTCTATTGGGTGGTTTATTGCTATCTTATTAATTTGAAAATTTTTTGTATGCAAAAAACATTACATTATCCAAATAAATCTCTTTGAAATACTCAGAAAAAATTGTATTTTGCCTGTATTTATTTACACTTTTTAAAATCATACATATTTGCTTTATTTTTTGTTTCTACAGTTAGTAGTAGGTTACAATATTCCTGTCTTTTCTGTTGATACTGTTTATAAGTACTTCGTTGACTTTAGGTTTTAAGCACTCTAGAGCTTATAAAATGATGTAAGTGGTGGGGTAGAGGGTGCGTGTGGGTGTGGCAACTTCCAGTAGAACATGCACAGAAGGCATCTCTGATGATGTGACATTTGAGCTATGAACTACAGATTGAGAATGAGCTGGCCATATGCAGAGAGAGAGAGGGGACAGGGAATGCAAAGACCTCAAAGGTCTTTTCTGTCTGAGCAACAGAAAAACCCCAGCATAGCTGAGCAATCTGTGTCTATGTGGAGAAATTGGCAGAGATCTGCTCTAAAGGAAGCCTCAATCACCACAGTTCTTGTACCTGGACTATTAGAGTGGCCTCTATCACAAGTGACCCACTGTCGTGAACCCAGGGACCTACTAGCACAGAGTGCAGTCTGTGGTGTGAAAAAAAATTTGACTTCAAAATCAGAGTCAAAGGAAGTACAAAGCAAGATTTGTTGATTCTTTATGAGATCACATGGACACAGGAAGGGGAACATCACACTCTGGGGACTGTTGTGGGGTGGGGGGAGGGAGGAGAGATAGCATTGGGAGATATACCTAATGCTAGATGACGAGTTAGTGGGTGCAGCGCACCAGCATGGCACATGTATACGTATGTAACTAACCTGCACAATGTGCACATGTACCCTAAAACTTAAAGTATAATAATAAAAAAAAACATACACACACACAAAAAAATGAGAGAATATTTTTCCCAGTTAATGCAATAAGATGCATGCCATATCACATCACTCCATGAGAAATAATTTAGAATGAGAAACAAAAAGGGTACCCACATTGGCATTTACAGGAAAATTCTCCATAACAACTTTTGTTAACAAGTGCATTATAAAAACTTACTATGAAATATAGCGTAATTGAATACTTCTAAGAAATACAAAAACTATAATCTTTCTTGGTGGAAAGGTAAATAGGATTGTATAGCAAAGCACTCTGATGCTTGTAGCTATGCATAATCGACATGTGTGAAAAGGTGTCAGTGTGTGTGGTGTGTGTGTTATGAGTGTGTGTAGGTATAGGTATGTTTCATAGACATCTCAGAAGAAACTTCCACAAGGTCTCACTAATCTGTTCCCTAGCTTTTGAATTCTATCAGCCAGAGACTCTTTGCAGTGTGCAGCTGATATCACTCATCAAGCTAGAACCCAGCAATGAATTTGTTTAATTAAGGTGAGAACATTGTGTGCAAAAGTCATGCTTAATCTCATAAATCAAAGGACTACTCATGATACTCTTTAGATTTTAAAGCAGAGTGCTTTATCCAAGAACAGTGGCTAAACATAGACTAAATACCGATGGGAGAGTGACGAAACCCTGTCCGGAGTGCATTAGGAGTGGTAAATTGTATTGTTTCAAAGCAAGTTTTCTTGGGGACACAACAGGGACCCTGAAACTGGATTTCCAGGCCTCTCAGGCAGGGTCAACCCTTTTGATTGAATCACTTTTGAGCGGGATCTTCAGAGTGAGTACTGCTGAACATAAACCTGGAGCTCAGGGAGATGTACAGTCAGTTAAGGCAGGAATCAAGTTAGGTGTGAGGAACAAGCCCACATGTTGAGTTTAAGATGGACTAGCAAGACATGTTGACAGAAGCTATGACTAACAGCCCATATGAGGACTGTTTTCTTATCTGTTTGTTTATTTTGGCTGTGATGGTTAGTATTAGGTGTCAACTTGATTGGATTGAAAGATGCCTAAATAGCTGGTAAAGTATTGTTTCTGGGTGTGTCTGTGAGAGCGTTGCCAGAGAAGATTAACGTTTGAGCCAGTGGATGGGGGGAAGACCCACCTTCAATGTGAGCGGGCACCATCCAATCAGCTGTCAGTGAAGCTAGAACAAAGCAAGCAGAAGAAGGTGGGATAAACGGGCTCGCTGAGTCTTCTGGCTTTCATCTTTCTCCTGTGTTGGATGCTTCCATCTGTTCCTCCTGCCCTTGGATGTCAGACTCCAGGTTCTTCAGCCTTCGGACTCTTGGACTTACACGAGTAGTCTGCCAGGTGTTCTCAGACCTTCAGCCACAGACAGAGGCTACACTGTCAGTTTCCCTACTTTTGAGGTTTTTGGATTTGGACTGAACCACTACTGGCTTCTTTCTTCCTCAACTTGCAGACTGCCTGTAGTGGGACTTCGCCTTGTGGTCATGTGAGCCAATTCTCCTTAATAAACTCCCTTTCATATATACGTGTATCCTATTAGTTCTGTCCCCCTGGAGAACCCTGACTAACACATTGGCATATTGTATGTTTAGGGTATTGGTCTGCCAAGTTATGAGGGCCATGTAACACATAGCAGATGTTGCCCTAAAAATTTAGGATATCAAAAGCCTGATAATTTCTCAATATCTGCTAATATAAAACATAATACTCATATACAGTTTTTAAAATTGTAGTCATAGTCAACTTCTGAAAATAGTACCCACTACCTCCAGGTCCCATACTAGGTTATGCAGGTGCTCAGTTTTCTCAGCCTCTGTGATTACGATAGGACACCTGGCCCTACTTACACCAGTGAAAGTCCTTGAGCTGGATCTCTGGGAAAGGGGGAGAGGGACCTTTGAAATACAAAGCCAAGACTATCAGAAGCTCCTGTTGTTCTTGGGAGACATTTCTACTGGAGAAGCAAATGAGACCTTCACAGAGCAAAGAAGAGAAATGAAAGATAGAAAAGGAGAATGAGAATTACTGGAGCATTTCAGCCCTGGAACTGGCCATTCCTGAGATCATTTGCAACATGCCAACATTAGTTACACAAACCAATAATTGTGCTATTTTACTTGTTTCTTTGCTTGAGTTTTCCTGAAATCAGAGCCTGAGATAAGGGCTCCCAGGTATTTTAATTGGAAAGTAATCCCAGGGAACAGGAGTGCAGGATAAGAGGTGGAGTGGGGAAGGAGAGGAAGGGGTAAAATTAGGATGCAGAATGAACCTGGCCTCCTCTATAGGAAACAGCCCATGCTCAATCCAGCCAAGAGCTTCTGAGTCACCTTATTAAGTGTTTTGCCAGACTGCCCACCTCTGAGCAGAAAGCAGGAAGCATTTATCCATTGGCTTCCTTCTCCATTGGTCAAGGGGTAGCCCCACCAGGCATTAATTTCCCTGGACTCCAAGTTGCACATGCAAGAGTATAGACATGGGCATCCCACACCATAGAGTTAAAGGAGCTTCAGGGCTAGAAGAGAGCATGCAGGTCACCAGAGGTGAGGCACCTTCTGAATGCACCTGGGTGAAATTGTCAGGCTCATGAAAACTGAAATAAGGGTAAATAACTTTACAGTGACTCATGAGAGGTATCTGACAACCTTTGCAAACATAGGCCTCCTGGCCAATACAGTATGTGAACTTCCAGTTATTGTCAAAAAATTTATAACTAAAATAATTTAGTTTTCTTCAAATGCTGATCACAGAAAGAATCAATAGATTTCTGGCCTGGTGTATTACCATGTGTTAACATCCTTAAAACATTTATCTCCTGTCAACAGTTTCTTAAAGTAAAGAGAAAACAGACATTTGCACTCATTCTTGTAGGAGAAAAATAATCTAGCTATTTTCTGTGCTGGATTGCAGTCTCTGCCTGCTAAGAATCAGACCTTGAGGAAAGAAGAGAAATTACCAAAAAAAAAAAAAAAAAAAAAAACAACAACAACAAAAAAAAAACTGATATTAAACCCTGTACTTTTCCTAAGAAAACTCCTGCTTATATTGGCATTTTTCAAATTTTTAATTGGGAAATTTAGAGTTAGGAAATTATATTTTTGCTATTCTTTTAATATTAATGGACTACTTTATAAGCATGGAAAAAATTCGGACACAATGACATTTTAATAACTCATTTATATTTGATATTAGCTTACATTAAATTAGTGTAACAGCCATCATTACAAGTCAATCAGACCCTATCCAGTTATGAAAAATCTCAGCAATCTTCATAAATAATATGTACATAGGCATTATATATGTATGTATATATGTATATAGACATTTATGTAAAACATATTTATATGCATACATGTAGGTTTGTTTGTGTAAAATGTATGCAATATAAACCAAATGTCTTATCAGCCTTTGACAATAAATGCATATATGAATTTCAATAGGCATCATTTTGGTTTTATCTGCCAACCATAGCTGAGAGTCTCATTTCCCCAGAGACTACTGCACAGTTTTTAAACATATTTTGCTTTTCAGTATATTTTCACTTTTTAACCTAATTCTTACTGGGCTCAATTGTCTACACATTGGGGATATAATGCCAGCTGCTCTCATGCTCTTAAGAAGGACCTTACTACTTTGTCCCAAGAACCTCCATGTGTTGGTCAGGCTTTTTCCTCAGTTCTCCATAGGACAGGATTTTTATTTTGAAGTTATGGAAAGGTCAAGGATGTAGAAAGACAAATTCTATCCAGAGAATAATTTCTTCCATTTTCACCTAATAATACATCCCTTGGAGACCTTCTGCAATTAACATATTAAAATTTACTTGATTACTTTCTAGTTACTATATATGCACAGGGCATAGTTGCACATATGGAGCTGCTTCATTCATTTAAAAAGTGCTGCCTTGCTACTAAATTGTATAGCATCATCATAATTGATTAGTTTGTCACATAATGATTGACATTAGATTACTTTAAGCTATTGCAAATAACACTGCAATAAATGCCCTCTGTATACACAACTCTGTGTGTAAGATAAAGTTCTAGAAAGGCTATTGCCATGGCAGGATATGATTCGTGTGTGTGTGTGTGTATGACAGTTATATCAAAATCCCATCCAGAAAGATTGTACCAGGTTATCCCCCACAAAATTATTGTTACACATGGAGTAATACCTTAATACCTTTTGACATTTTCACAGTGTGATTAAAACTTAAATAGTAAAACTACAAAATAATAAAATGAAAATTCAACAGTTTGAGTGACTGGTAGAAGTGCTGAGATCTAACTGATAGCTATTGTCAGTTCAGATAAGATTTGGCTGACAAATTTGATGCCAAGTTTATGAAAACACCTTTTTCATGATATTCTGGATCCTTTTAGATGGCTCTAATGGAGCTGAAGTCCACACAAGGGCTGTTCCTCTTTAAGTTCACCTGTACTCCTAGGGTACTGTTCATAGGACTCACATCCCAAAGTGGCAAGTGCTTTACCATGTTTCACCCTTTGGTAGGTCCTTGTCTTAGTCCGTTTGTGCTGCTATAACAAAATAACCAAGATGGGGCAATTTATAAAGAACAGAAATTTATTCTCTCTGGAGGCTGAGAAGTCCAAGACTAAGGCACCAGCAACTGGTGAGGGTGTTCTTACTGCATCCTCACATGGTGGAAGGCAGAAGGGCAAAAGGGAATGAACTTTGTGGGCTCACATTGCAGAAGAGTGGAAGAAAGAGAACCCGCTCTCAAAGCCCTTTTTATAGTGGTATTCATCCATTCATGAGGGTGGTGCACTCATGATCTAGACACCTCCCATTAGGCCCCACTTTCTAACACTGTTGCACTGGGGATTAAGTGTTCAACACATGAATGCTAGGGACACATTCAACCACAGCAGCCCTGGACTCTGACTTCTATTCTCTAAGTCACATGAAGTCACTAAATGCACACCATAGCCTCTCACTCACTTGGATCAGCAAACTCCCTTTGTTTAGAAGCAGCACTGAATCCTCTGTTTCCATCTTTTCTTGAGTATCAGGTTAGAATTTTTCGCTGTCTCTTAGCACATTACATATAAATGTTTTTTAAAGTTTTGCCCAGCTTTCATTTTTTTTTCATGGGATATGGTTGAATTAACTAGTTTTTCATTACCATGTCCCCAAACTTTTCTTTTAAAAAGCATTTTCTAAATACTTGGTGTCTCTGGTACATAGAAAATAATTGGGATTTGCTTTGTAATCCAAATGTAAAATATTTTTCTGGTAATTAGTGACTAAAGCTGATTGATATGTGCTAATATGCACATCATGTCAACAAATATCTTAATTTTTACTTTTTTCTATATATTATATTAAAGTACTTTTATTATGTGTTCTGTTTTCTTTTTCAGTTTTATTACTTCTGATATTTAGAAGTTTGTACTTTTTGTTATTTATGTAGATATATTTTAAATTTTATTATTATTGTCCTCTTTATTAATTTAATAGCTACTAGTTTCTGAGTATTAGCAACAATAAAATCAACTTACATATATTATGCCTCCTCTTGTCCCTCTCCTCTACCAATCAATATTCAGATAGTGGGATGCTCATAATTCTAGTTGTTGATTCATTATTTACCACTATTTTAAGATTTGTTTTTTGATCACTGTACATCCTACATAGGTTTTAAAGTAAGTTACTATTGGAAGTTTTAGTAAATACATTTGATAATTCTTTGAAAAGAATTATAAAAACTACTGAAAGAAATGGTAGAAAAATCTAAGTAATTGTATATCTGTTGAAAACATTGAATTTTATTATTTACCACATGTAAGTACTACATTTAGATTCCCATCTAATAGAGGGAGGAAATCAGAACACTTATTTGGCTCTCTCACTTATAAACCTGGTTATTTGTGGGAAGTCAGCTCTAGTCCAATTGCCACTGTTTTAAACTTTTATATTTTCTTTACCTTTGATATTCTATAGTTTCGATGTGATGTGTTTAGGTGTGGGCATTTTTATGTTTATCGTGTTGCTTGGAATTTATGCTTCTAGGATTTGTGGTTTTATCACTTTTGTCTGGAAAAGTTTCAGCCCATAGCTCTTCAAATATTGGCTCTTCCTTATTCTCTTTCTGTTCCCCTTTTGGAACTTGAGTTTCTTGTACACTTACTGTGTCCTTGACATCTTTGATTTTCTAATCTAAATTTAATTTTATTTTTTCTGTCTTTTATTATTTATTTCTTAAATTCAATTATATATATTAGTTCTCTTTGGTTCTTTTCAAACATGCTATTTTAAAAAAATTTATTTTTCACATTAATATTTTAACTTGGCTTTTACTATTTGAACTTGGCAAATATAAATATCCAACAAACAAATAGGAATCAACAGATAAATGAGGAGACAAGATACTATGTATGAAAAACAGCAAAAAGAAGGCTGTGAAACATTGTCCTGGAACTCATAGCCAGTTCCATAAGGCAAGAAAAATAAATAAAAGGCATAAATATTAAAAAGAAAGAAGCAAATGTTTTCAGGGAAGATATGATTTTAAACATAGAAAACACTATGGAATCATTGTAGGTTTGTTTATTAATCTCTATACATTCTACAGAGATTCAACAGTATAATAAAAAGTTAGTACTAGATGTTTTGTGAATATATTTGACAATTCTTTGAAAAGCACCCTTATTAAAATGACTAAAAGAAATGATAACAAAATCTAAATAACCTTATATCTATTGAAAACATTGAATTTGTAATAATATACAATTTTCCTATGATGCTTCATAGGGGAGTTCTATCAATAGTTAAGGCAGAAATAAAACCAATCTTATACAAACTCTTTCAAGAAATGAAGGGAAGCCAGGCGCGGTGGCTCACACTTGTAATTCCAGCACTTTGGGAGGCTGAGGCGGGAGGATCATGAAGTCAGGAGATTGAGACCATCCTGGCTAACATGGTGAAACCCCGTCTCTACTAAAAATACAAAAAATTAGCCAGGTGTGGTGGCGGGTGCCTGTAGTCCCAGCTACTCTGGAGGCTGAGGTAGGAGAATGGCGTGCGGAGCTTGCAGTGAACCTAGATAGCGCCACTGCAGTCCAGCCTGGGTGAAAGAGCGAGACTCTGTCACAAAAAAAAAAAAAAGAAATGAAGAGGAACATTTCCCAAACTCATTTTATGAAGACTAAACAGCCTTAATACTAAAATCTGACCCCAAAATTCCAAAAATAATAATATTAAGGCCAGTGAATAGAGACACAAAATTCCTTAAGAAAGCACTACCAAATTTACCCAGCAATATAAAGCATAAAACTTCTAAAGGAAGAAAAGAGAACCAAAAGAACCTAGAAAAGGCAAGAGCAATAAAAATCCATAATAAAATCGTAGATTTAAGTACAAACATATTGGTAATTATATTAAATATGAGTAGATAAATACTCCAGATTATTATAAGTAACTATATGATGTTTAGAAAAGAAACTCTTTAAACATAAGATAGAGAAATATTGATATTAAAAGAATTCAAAATACCTACCTACTCCTATCTCTGCAACAACAAAAAAGCTGATCTAAAACTTAATGACTATTCTTGGATCCACTGGAGAGATGGAGTCACAGGGCTAACTGACACTGGGTAATCTGGAGAGATAGGTGAATCCAGAAAGTCACAGCTGAGATTGGCTCCAGACACTGCTAGAACCATAAATGGGTAGAAACATTTAAATGGTAGTTTTGACACAATTTTGGAGGCTGAGTGTGGACCAGAATGAGACTGAGAAACTTGTGGACCTGCAGTCTTATACACCTTTATACAGAGTATTAAACACACTTTCATGGGTTTTACCTGCAGAAACCACATCAGGCTCTAATGATGAAGAGCTGAGAAGATCCCCTATGGTTCTGGCAGGAGGAAGGGAAGAATAACCATTGTAAAATATACCCAGATCATTCTCCACAACAGACTTACTTTTAAGGTGAAAAGACTTTACCAGAGCTGAAGACCATATGTCACACGGGGAAAAGTGTTTCTCTCACTTCAGTGCCCTCTAGCTTTCCTGTCTCACCCAAGAAAAAGAAGAAGGGAGGGAAGCTAAAAACACTTGTGAAGATCACAGCCTAACGCAGCAGGACTACTAAAGGGCTGAAATTTAACTACAAGATTTAAGAATACTTTCCCTCCCTTGCCACCACACCCACAGAGTTCCAGTGTGATAACAGTGGATTATGGCTAGAATAGCTGCAAGTCATAGACTCTAAGAAGGAGTTCTCAGGGAAATCCAAAGACAATTGAGAAAGAAGGGAGACAAGGACACTAGAGGAATTTGAAGCACCTACAGATACTGGAAATAGTAAGCTCAACTGACTCCTAGATAGATTAACATAAGCTATCAAACTAAAGTCCTACTTACATACTTCCTGTTACTGAGTACATCATGTTCAGCATTTAACAAAAAAAATCACAAGGTATGCTAAAAGACAGAAACAAACTGCATGAAGAGACAGAGTAAACATCAGAACTATACTCAGAGATGATGCACATGTTGAAATTGTCAAAGAGACCATTTAAAATAAATATGATTAATATTTTAGGCCTCTAAAGAAAAGTAGACATAAAAGAACAGAAAGCTAATGTAAACAGAGAGATTTGAAACTCTAAGAAATAATCAAAACAAAATACCAGAAATCAAAAATGTTGTAAAATAAGTGAATGCCTCTGATAAGCTCATCAGTAGACTGGAGAAAGTAGAGGAAACAATCAGTGGGCTTACAGATATGTCAGTAAATCCTTCCAAACTGAAATTCAGTGACAGAAAACAATGGAAAAAAAATAACAGAACATCCAAGAACTTTGGCATGATTTCCAAAGATTTAACATATGAATAATCGGAACACCAGAAGGATAGAAAATAATGGGGCAGAAAAAAAATTGAAGTAATTATGGCTGAAAACTTTTCAAAATAAATGGCAGACACCAAACCACAGATCCAGAAATCTCAGAGAACATCAAGCAGGATAAATACCAAAAAGTCTACACTTAGGCATAACACCTTCCAACTGCAAAGGACAGAAAACAAAAATATCTTGAAAGATGCCAGAGAAAAAAGCCTTATCTATACAGGCAAGAAAATAAGAATTACTGGAAACTTCTCATCAGAAACCATGCAAGGAAAAGGAAGAAGAGAGTAGAGTGAAATACTTAATGTTTTTAGAAAAAATTTTATCAACCTAAATTCTATATTCAGTGATAATTTTCAAAAGTGAATGAGAAATAAATTAAGGAAATGTATTAACAATAAATTTGCCCTAAAAGGAATTCTTCAGGAAGAAGGAAAATGATATAGATCAGAAATTTTCTTACATGAAGAAAAGTGATGAAAAAATGGTAAAATAAAATCTTTGTATTCTTAATTTACTAATAGATAATTGTGTAAGATAGTCATAGTAGCAATGTATTAGATAATTATGACACATAGATAAGTGAAATGAATGACAATAATGTCATAAGAGATGTGAGGTGGTATAATGTTATTTGAAGATATATTTAGATTAGTCAAAATGTATATGGCAAACTCTAGGACAACCATAACTTTTAAAATGAACTATAATTGTTAATAGCTATCAAGCCACAAAAACAAATGAATAAACCTTAAATGTACATAACTAAATGAAAAAAAAACCAGTTGTAAGGTTATATACTGTATGATTATAATTGTATAACATTCTGGACAAAGAAAACTATAATGGTCAAAAGGTCAGTGGTTATCAGAGTTTCAGGGGGAGGTCAATAAGGCTGAAGAGTTGAAGCATGGGGATTTTTTTTTTTAGAGTAGTGTAACTATTCTGTCATGTAATGGTGGATACATGACACTATGCATTGATCAAAACCCACAGAACTTTACAGCACAAAGAGAAAATATTAATGTATATAAATTTTCAAAATAACTTAGTAGATTAGGAAATCCCAGGATGAAATGTGGTATATGACAAAAGAATCTAACTGTTGTGCAAATGTATAAAACAACCACAGTGAAGGGGGTGGAGGAAAAGGTGCTTACCTAAGTAACTTTGGAAATGAGTAGAGTCTATAAAACTAAAGGAAAAAAAAACTGCACATAAGCATTGCATTCTAGTTGATAAAGGTCCTCCCCACCATGGGAGTATGAGTTAATAATTCTGATGCTACTATGTAATTATACTGGAACAGGACAGTTAAATGGTTGGTAGATGGTGGGATCCTGGTTTCCTACTGTTGGCAAGGGAGTTTACAGATAAACTAGAGGAAGAGGCTAGAATGGTGTGTATAGTAATATATTAGAGTTGGAGACATCGGTATAAACTCATGCTTAGCTTAATATACATATATATGGCCACATATAAATATTTATAGATATAAGCAATACACAGGCTGATATACACACATGTATTTCCTTGCTCTGTCTGCCGAGAGGACCTATAGGCAACAAATACTCTAGTAGCAACAAGCACACCTAGTACCCTGATCTTGGTTTCTAACAGTACCCTCCAATAAAAGAAAGTGATGCTTGGAGAAATGAGTTCCTCTTAAAGTGGGGCAGGAAATACACAGAATGAGGCTGGAGTATCTTAAAGTGACAGAAAGTAATGAAGTTCTTTTAAAAACGTAAGCACAAAGACAGTATTATGTCAAAAGAACAATTTGAGCAACAAAATCAAGTAGGTTGGATCAGAACCCAAAGTATAAAATAAATATCCATGAGTCCATACTGATGTAAATAATAATTGCATAAATAAATTAATGACATATTCTGTGTTTAAGGAGGCAAATATAACTTCCCACTCCTGAAGGGTAGGCTGTGAAGAATATCCCTTTAGGGAGTACAGTATGGAAAAGGCAGGAGATAGGGAGAGACAGGGCAACTTCACAGTGGAGAAGTGAAGGCTGATGAACAGAACCTTGCCAAGTGATCAAGGTCAACATCAACAGTGATAAGTCGTTTTGATAGTACATGCAGTTGAAATGATGTGATGATATGATATGACTTCATCTGTGTGGTCTTCTAAAAAATATCTAACACCAATCCAATCATAAGGAAAGCATCACACAAATCCCAACTGAGGAATATTCTACAAAATACCTGACAAGTACTGCTCAAACTGCCAAGGTCATTTAAAAAACAAAAACAAAAACAAACAAACGAACAAACCAGGAAAGTCTGGGAAGCTCTCATGTTGTCACAGTCAAGAGAAGCCTAAGGAGACATGACAACAAAATGTATTGTGTTACCCTGCACAATGTCCTGGAACTGAAAAAGGACATTAGGTAAAAACTAAGGAAATATAGACTGTAGATATTAATTATATGATATCAATATTGATTCGTTAATCGTAACAAATATGCCACACTAACATGGCATGTGAATAACAGAGGAAATTGGATGTGGGGTCTATAGGGACTGTCTGTATTATCTTTGAAATAATTTTGTAAATCTAAAACTATCCTAAAATAAAAAGTTTATTTAAAAAAACTTGTGTGCACATCCCACAAAAGACTCATACTTCACAAACACTAACCAAGAACAAAAAGCTTTTGTGCCTATATTAAAATGAGCAGAACAGACTTTAAGGAAAAGCATTACTAGTGAGCAAAAGGAACATGTCATTATATAATGACTCAATTCACCAGAAAGAAAGAACTATTCTAAATTTGTATTCATCTAATAGCATGTCTCAACATAAAGAGAAAGGAAAAATTACCAGAAGTACAAAAAGAAATGGGCAAATCCACCGTCATTCTAGGAATGACGGTTAAAACACACTTCCCTCAGTCATTCAGAGAAAAGAGAACAAATCAAAAACTTGCTATTTACACAACATGGCATTTTGGATAAGATGATTTATTGTGACACCCTGCTCTAGTTGTGTGAGAATGAAGCATCTTTGGTTCTATAAACCAAATGAGAGTATTTCCCTCAAATTATTATGAAAGCCAAACTGCCCCATACTTTTACAAATAAGGGAGGACAGCTTCTCGCAATTTCCTCCCCCAGGCCCCACACACTGTCTGAACCACAGAGTCATCAGACCTTCTTCCATGATATAATCACACTATATATTATCTTGACCCATTCAGGCTGCTATAACAAAATACCATAGACTGAGTAGCTTATAAACAGTAGGAATTTATTTTTCACAGTTCTGGAGATTGGGAAGCACAGGATACAGATTTGATGTCTGGTGAAGACCTATTTCCTGGTTCACAGATAGCACTGTCTCGATGGGTCCCCTCACTTGGTGGGCAGGGTGAACAACTTCCCTTGGGCCTTTTTTATAAGGGCACTATTTTTATGCATGAGACTTCTTCCCTCATGATCAAATCATCTCCCAAAGATACTACCTCTTAATACCATCACCTTGAGGATTAGAATTTCAACATATGAATTTGGGGAGACACAAACATTTAGACCTTAGCAGCTGTGAATATTTTCATTACAGCCCTTTCAAAGAGTTTTTAAATCTATACAGTGATGTGCCTGTCTTCCACATTGGAATGCTGATTTCATACATATATTGGACCAAATGGCATCAGAACATTATAAAATCATTCTTTATAACAGTGGTTTTAAAAGGTGTATTAACCCTTTACTCATTTAGCACTGTGCTTACATTTTCTCATCTATAAAATAGAGATAATAATAGTTATTTTATTCTGAGACTTAAATAATGTAATGTATATAAAGCTGTTAGCAACATGCCTGAGAGTATAAGGCTTTGATCAAGTAGTAGTATTATTACATTATTCACAGTACAAGCCGGCTGCCTATGATAAAGCAAAGGCGATGTTGTAAAAGTCCAACCCAAGAGTGGTATTAGTGTTAGACCAGTCAAAGGGGTTTCATCTAGGAGAAAGATGTTTCTCAGGACAGGCTGAGATTGCAGTCAGAAGGCGAAACACCATGACTGAGACATCCTCAAATTTTTATCTGGGTGGTGTTCAATATCATTCTGAGGATATGATAAGATGGAAATAAATTTTAGAGAATAGTTTGTAATTTGGCAGAATGGAGTGAGGGCAAGGCCACTGCGTGGTTCTGAACTGTTGCTGTGGTGGGGGAGAGGGATGGCCTCCTGTTTGTACCATGCATTGCTTGTACTCATAGGGAGAATAAATACTTCTCCCCCGATGAAATAAAAAGGAAATCAGCCTCTCTGAGGCAACACAGACTGAGGACCTCTAAAACATTCTGCCTGACTAAAGCCCTCCTCATGCTTCTTAACGGAAAGGCTGTAAGGGCCAGATAGTCTGAGATGCTAAGGAAGGAAAAGAACTATGGGAGTAGAATGCCGGAGAAAAAACCCAAGCTCTTTGATTTCCCTTAACGTCAGTGACACAGAAACAAGGGACAGACTGAGAAGAGCCTCCCTATTTCTCTCTAGGTTGTAAGAGTAGTGGCATGCTAACAACCCCTATTAGCCACCCTTTTTTACTCAAATAGCCAGCCATTTGACATTAACACTAAATGTGTCTCCTCAATAGCAAGCATTGCCTTCAAAGCTTCTTGTGTGTCAGTCAGCCAGAGGACCACTTAGCGTCATTGGGAAGTCCAGCTATGGCATTTTCTTCCAAGTGACGGACAATATTTTCTTTACTGCCCCATCCAAAAAATGTGGGAATCTGTATATTTGTGTGAGTGAGTGAGTGTGTGTGTGTGTGTGTGTGTGTGTGTTTTCCAAAAGTCATTGGGCCATGTTCATGTTCATACTGTTCAACAGCAGTCTCAACTTCCCATTTATTTAAAGGCTGACCACTGCTTAATGGCAAAATAAGCATTGCACCCACTGTCTAACCAGTCCCAATGAGATGAGCCAAGTATCTCAGTTAGAAATGCAGAAATCACCTGCCTTCTGTGTTGGTCTTGCTAGGAGCTACAAACCAGAGCTGTTCCTATTTGGCTCGCTTGCCTGGGAATCCCAAGAACTTCTTTTAGTGTGTAACAAGGCTGAAACTTGAACTTTGGTCTGTCAGTCTAAAATCTTAACCATTATTTGATGTAATCTTTAGTAAATGCCATTGCTTACCAACTGTAGCACAGTATAACAGTTATGGCATTTGTGTTAAGATGGGGGCTTAAGCCCTAACTTTGCCACATATTATTGCTAATAGAGGAAACTCTATTTGCAGGAGCTTCCATGTGCTCAAGGATTCATGAAGAGGTATTTTGATTGTTGTGGAGTAATGACTGTCATATTTCTGGTTTATATGGGGAAAAGGCAATGGAGAACAAACCAGATAGACTAATGAAGGAGGTGTCAGTTCCCTGCTTCCTTTCATTCTCTTCAAAAGTATAAATGCTTTTGCCATTAAGGGTTGGGAAATTACCTTTTCTGAAGTACACAAAGGAGCAAATAATTGCTTTTAGGATATTTTTCTTAAGAAAAAATATATTTTAATGTACTGTTTACTAAAACTTAAACTTACACTTCTTACATATTTTACAGTCTTACTTTCTTCAGATTTTTAAAAATGTTACTGAGCTCCATAGGTTTAAATCATGTTTCTTTTTCATTAAGAACACTTTAAAAAAAAAAAAGAAGAAGAAGCTTGCTATTTTTACCATATTTCCTGAAGTTGGCTCTTCAAGGAGGAAGAACAAAGAAATTACTCAATGTTTCCTAATTTAATGGTCAGAATGAATCCAGCACCCCAACATACAAGAGCATCAAGAGGGACTGGCAAAGAATATATTTCTCTCTTACTTAGAGTGCAATGGCTTAGTGAAACTGCTTGTGTTAGTACAGGGAGTGGGCTTGGGGTTAGGGACTGGTTGGGAGATGGGGCAGGAAGGAATTCTTAGAGTAGGATCACTTGTCTGATAAAAAAAGAATTACATTTTATTTTAAAGCTGGATGTGACCATAAAAATCATGCAGGTCTATCTTTTTCATTTCTCCAATGAAGGAAAGGAGGCCAAGACAGTTTTCATAGGGTGAAACATGACTCTTAACACCACCTGCTAAGCTGGTTCAAAGGTGAATTTGAACAATAGCCAGGACAGTTCCTTCTAGGGTTGTACGAGAATCTGAGAGTCCTCCATGAAGTCCCTCCAATGGGATAAGGATGTCTTATCTTCACTCCGTTGTTGCTGATACTCTGTTCAAGGACCTGGGGTCTCTGAAAACTAACAAATCTGCTGCAACAGAGTTAAGCTCAGATGTGGAAATCTCTGATTCTGGAGCCTCCAGATCAAGGTAAAGCTTTTGGTGGCACCACAGACTTTCCTGGGTGCAACCAGGAATGGGGCCTAAGTCTTCCCTATACAAAGGCTCCCAAACTCTATCCTTCTCACAGATTGAGGGGAAATACGCCATCTCTCTCATGGCCCATGCTGTTTTTCCATTGCATTATCCAATTCTACACATACAATAGGCTTCTGCATGAGTTCAGACTTGCACAGATAGGCAGAATGAATAACATTCATCAGCTTCTCACTCACACCGTGAAAAAAAAAACATGAAATAGAAAAAAACACAGATCTGACAACCTCTATGAAACAGAAGAGAAAAAATACAGGAAGCACAACACTTATAGCTCTAACTTGGCATGGTTCTCTACAGCAGAAAAGTAAAACCTAATTAATATGTCAGGAAATGATCACATTGCAAAGGCTAATATTATTTCCCATTTAACTTCACATTGAATGTTAAGCTACAATGTGATAAATGCTGTTTATTCAGGCCATCCCTGCAGGTTTCTCAAGGAGCTGTGTGGTGGAAAAGTTTGAGAAGCACTGAAGTAGGCCAACGCCTTCATTTTATAGATGAGGAAAATAAAGCCCAGATACGCTTTCTGTGGTTGCATATATCACTGATGGCAGATTTAGGTCACAGTTAGGTGGATGGAGGCCTTAGAGTTTGTGGTGAGCTTGGGTAAACCACATCATTTACTTCAATCTATAAAGAAGGCCATAGAGCCCAATATGCTCCTAAACATGAGAGATTCCACCCCGGGCCCCTGATACTCTTGGCTTAGTCCCTGTAGCCACACCACCACCTGTCTCACCAATCCCAATCACACAAAAGGCCAGTCCTGAGAAGGCTCCTCTTGTTAAAAGTGATCACTCATCTTTTCCATGGACCACCAGGACAAGCCCTTTAATTCTTACACCCATCACTGTCTAGGTCACTGCTGGTTGTCCAAACAACTCAAGTCATCCATTAGCACTAGGATATTTTCCTCACAGGACTCTGAACGTTCATAACCTAAGCCAAATTTTTACTCTTTACCAAGCTCCCAAGCCTTTCCATTATGCCTTCTGGAACACCTCACGTGGCATTGACAAAATTCCCAACTTCCTCAGCCTCTTTTTTATTGAATTTCCTTCACCTCCAGAGCTCATTGGCACCTGGCCCACCTCAAGGAGATTGTTTCTTTGGTAACCGTCTTAGTGATAGCTGCTTCTTTTGCTCACAACCCAAGTACTACAGGGCCTGGAAGAGGGTTAGCTGTTCTTAATGCTTATTGCTGGATTATTTATCCTCCCTTTTCACAAACCCCCCAAGGAAAATCTCTTTATTTAAAGAGATCTGATGGCACAGGCCATCAGACCATCCAATCCACCGCCCTTCTTTGTTGATTTTTCCTGATTTCTCATCACTCCCTATTCAGCTTTTAGAAATAGCATATTACCACTATTACTATTTCTGAGATTTCTATATCCCATTAAAGTGCAAGAAATCCATAAAATAAGAGAGAGAGAATGGGAAAAGTAGAATGGAGGATAAATAAAAGTAGAAAGTAATTTAACTGACATAATAGAGAAGACACAATAACATGTGAGCTGCTGGTGGTGGTTGGGTATGAATTGCCAAAAATAAGCAAGATAACTCTCGCCACAGCCCCATCTCACCCTCAGATACACACATATTTATTACATCAGGTACTTCTGAAGTCAGGAAAGTCAGATGGAACTGAAAAACAGAAAACGTACTTGAAAGTTTGATTAAGGAGCAGTGAGAAATCTAGATCTCCTTGTCTTTCCTAGAACCCCAAAGACCTGTCCCTTCTCCACTCTGGAAGAAGCCTGGATGTTTACTCTCCCAAGGTCTTAACTGAAAAAGCAATGGGCCTTGAGAATACGAGGTACAAGGAAGGCTGGGGGTGACGTTCCGATACTGAAAATAACGGATTAAGAGAAAATCTGTCTGCTGAAAATTGAGTCCCCAGCTCTCTCTCTCTATTCAAATCCTAAACCCCAAAGTCAGCTTTATAACAGCAAACTTGAATGGGAGATTAAAGAATCCAAGACTGACAGCAATTGACCTTTGGCAATCCCACAAATAAATGGCCTGGGTTTCCTTCTGATCAATCTACAATGAAGTGTATCAGTTGACAGGCACTACTGCCCCACCACCATCATGACTACCACACTGTATGCCCGCAGACAAAATCACATGGAGAGTTGCCAAATATCAACTTGATGTATGTTCCTAAGAGCCTAGGATGATTAAGCATTTGAGAAAGTATTTAACATGGAGGTCAGAGAAAAAATTCAAAAAACAGAGAAAAAAACAGAAGAAAAAGAGGCAATACTCCGAATAGAAGAAAACATAAGAAGAATTAATATCCGTAGGTGATAAAAAGCAAAAATATTGCTTTGATTATATTGCAAATGGTTGCAATAAGAGGAAGACTATGAGAAAAATAAAGAAATGTTAGAGATAAAAATAGTCCAGGCATGGTGGCTTATGCCTGTAATCCCAGCACTTTGGAAGGTGAAGGTGGGTGGATCACTTGAACCCAGGAGTTTGAGACCAGACTGGGTGACATGGAGAAACCCTGTCTCTACAAAAAAATACAAAATTAGCCAAGCATGGTGGCATATGCCTGTAGTCTTGGCTATTTGAGAGGCTCAGTTGGGAGGATCACTTGAGCCCAGGAGGTGGAGGTTGCAGTGAACCAAGATTGTGCCACTCCACTCCAACCTGGGCAACAGAGCAAGATCCTGTCAAAAAAAAAAAAGAAGAAAAAAGATATATTAGAGATAAAAATGATAATAACATAAATTAAAAAATGTCATGGGCATATGTAAAGATAAGTTAAGGAAGCCGAACATAAGAAAAAGTGATTACGTTCTTCTAGTATTTCTATGTCTGTTAAGGATATATAATGATGATTGTATACATACAATGCTATAGCAATAAACCACACACACATACACACACGGAAAGCATATAGTCAACTGAAGAGCAAACTCTGGATAATAATTAAAATTGGAAAATTATTAACTTACTCACTATGCTACTAATCCCATTTACATATCAAAATTTTATTTTTATGGAAATTTTTCTTTCCTTTTTCCAATTTTAGAATAATTTTTCTTTTGTTTTCTCCAATAACTTTAATACAAGTATAATAGGGTACAGTGTACAAGTGTACTTAGCACTTTGTAAATTGCATTTTTCATAGTTCTATGTTGATAGTAGAATAGTTATGGTAATAGCTTTGTAATCTACATGAGTTTTTCAATTTTCCTTTATAAACATGTGTAATCAAGGCAAAAGATGTTATTCTGCTGAATAATCAATAATAGCAATTCTATAGCTCTGTGCTGTGCACATTGGGTAAATATATACATAAAAACTTATTTTTATGTCAGGTTTCAGTATCTTGTGTCTGCTTGTCTTATTTAAGGGACAGATTTTTTAACTCAAAAACAATGTAAACAAATATTCATTTTTTATAAATATATTGTATTTCACTGTTCTTTACATAGCAGTTAGTTGCATTTTAAAAGAAATCGTGAGTATTGCTATTTATTTAATAATACAGTTAACAGAGCTAAGGAGGAAATTACAGCAATAATAAATGTGTTATCAGTGAAATAATTGCTCCATTGTGGCTTCCTCATTAAAGACCATAAGTCAATGAGCTGTGTGAAAGTTTGCCGCTGATTTTTTTCTGGGCACTGTATTTGCATGTTATATAAATGTCCTATTTGTACCATATGATTGCTAGAGACTCAATGAGCCATTTTAATGGCAAACAGTTAACACATTACTTTCTGTCCTTCTGTTTTACTCACGTGGTAATTGTAGAAAAAGTTTAGTTGCTCCAATGTTCTTTTAAATAATTAAATTGCTTGTTGGCTGCATTTTCCCCTTGATATAGTGAATGGTTGAAAATAATTCATCTTGAAATTGAGTAATAACCATGACTGTGTGTTACAGGAACATAACTAGTTTGGATTTTTTGAAAATGCTGTTTCAATTAGATTCAAATGGTAAATGGAGAAGTTTTATCGGCGTGAGACAAACATGCTCTACTACTACAACTTCTTACATTACGTTCTCAAATTTATTTTCTTCTAAGAATACCATTGGTTATTTCAGTGCTGAGATTCTTTGTTCAGGTATCGTATTTGAGCCAAAGTTTCTTTTGAGAATCAGCCTCTCATTGGCAAACAAGGCAGATACTGAATAACGTCCTGGAGGGCAGGGAAGCTGTCTGAGTCACTGCTGCATCACTTCAAGGTTGGGGCTCACGGCAGAGGTTTAACAAGTTCCAAGGAAATGACTAAGATTGGTATTCCTGAAACACAGCTTGTGACAGTCCACTGGGGCCCAGGTGGCTCTTCTGAGATGGCCTCATAGATTTAAGTTTTACACGGTCCATCAGAGCAAATAAGAGCGTATTCCTTATGTCTAACACCCTAAAGGATTTTCCTTCTCAAATCATCCTTTATATATTCATTCTTCTATCAAGTGTCAGTGACTTCTTATTACCACTTTTTTTAACAAAGTATGCTTATATTTGCCTTTTAAATAATCTGTATAAATTCAAGGAGTAAAAAGGCAGTTTTGTTATGTGAACATATTTATAGGCGAAATAGTGTACATTGTACCCATTAAGTAATTTCTCAACCCTCACCTATCTTCTCTCCTCTTAACCTTCTGAGTCTCCAATGACTATTATTCTACACTCTATGTCCACGTATCACTTTCTTTCTTATTTAAAAAAAACTTGTATTTTAGGTCTAGGGATATATGTGCAGGTTTGCTATATAGGTAAACTTGCATCATGGGTAGGGGGTATTGTTGTACAGATTATTTCGTTACCCAGGTAGTAAGCCTGGTACCCAATAGTTATTTTTTCTGATCCTCTCCCTCCTCCCATTCTTCACCCTCAACTAGGCCACTTTCTTTATATCTGGAATTCTTCTTGGGATCATAGGAAGACTAAACTCATTCATTCATCTACACATTCATTCAAAATTATTATTGAGTGCCCACTGTGCCAGGGACTATTCTAGGAGCTCAAAATTTGTTAGTAAACAAAGCCCCCTCACCAACCCATCCTGGTACTTACATTGTGGGACCCAAGACAAGAGTACAAATGAATACTATTTACCCTATGCCTAGATATTTAAAAGCCATTCATCAAGTTAACAAATGACTGAATAAAATGCATTTTCTCTTCCTACCCTAAAAAATATGCCTTTATGACTCTCAAGTTCAAGTTTAGAATTCTCAAACCCCATGAAATTTCCCACTAGAACATAAGGGTCTAATGAGGAGAGCCAGTCTTCAGTCCCTGGCTCCCAGCTGAGGCCTGGGTCTCCCTCCTCTCACTCTCTTCTCCCTTCTGCCCTGCAAAGGTCTTTCTGCATGTTTGTGTGAACACCTCTAACCCTGTCCAAGCTCTGTTTACACTTTCTGAGGACAACTCATGAGTATACGGATGAACTCAGAAAGGGACCCATGGAGACCCTGGAAGCAAGCTCAGGCTCACTTGAGAAAGGAATTCCAAGGTCCTCAGTATTCATAGTATGGACTATAAAAAGGGCTAAGCTCTCTGGGTGGACAGATCCTTCCTTTACTCCACCAGGGACCAGCATTCCAGGTCTTCTCCTCTAACTACAGCACTGTAAAGCCTGACTGGATAAACCTTAGAGGTAGACCAAGTAATAAAGAAAAGTTCGCCTAGCCTAGGGGATTTTCTTTTTTTTTTTTTATTTTATTATTATTATACTTTGAGTTTTAGGGTACATGTGCACAATGTGCAGGTTACTTACATATGTATACATGTGCCATGCTGGTGTGCCGCACCCATTAACTCGTCATTTAGCATTAGGTATATCTCCTAATGCTATCCCTCCCCCTTCCCCCCACCCCACAACAGTCCCCAGAGTGTGATGTTCCCCTTCCTGTGTCCATGTGTTCTCATTGTTCAATTCCCACCTATGAGTAAGAACATGCGGTGTTTGGTTTCTTGTTCTTGCGATAGTTTACTGAGAATGATGATTTCCAATTTCATCCATGTCCCTACAAAGGACATGAACTCATCATTTTTTATGGCTGCATAGTATTCCATGGTGTATATGTGCCACATTTTCTTAATCCAGTCTATCATTGTTGGACATTTGGGTTGGTTCCAAGTCTTTGCTATTGTGAATAGTGCCGCAATAAACATACGTGTGCATGTGTCTTTATAGCAGCATGATTTATAATCCTTTGGGTATATACCCAGTAATGGGATGGCTGGGTCAAATGGTATTTCTAGTTCTAGATCCCTGAGGAATCGCCACACTGACTTCCACAATGGTTGAACTAGTTTACAGTTCCACCAACAGTGTAAAAGTGTTCCTATTTCTCCACATCCTCTCCAGCACCTGTTGTTTCCTGACTTTTTAATGATTGCCATTCTAACTGGTGTGAGATGGTATCTCATTGTGGTTTTGATTTGCATTTCTCTGATGGCCAGTGATGGTGAGCATTTTTTCATGTGTTTTTTGGCTGCATAAATGTCTTCTTTTGAGAAGTGTCTGTTCATGTCCTTGGCCCACTTTTTGATGAGGTTGTTTGTTTTTTTCTTGTAAATTTGTTTGAGTTCATTGTAGATTCTGGATATTAACCCTTTGTCAGATGAGTAGGTTGCGAAAATTTTCTCCCATTCTGTAGGTTGCCTGTTCACCCTGATGGTAGTTTCTTTTGCTGTGCAGAAGCTCTTTAGTTTAATTAGATCCCATTTGTCAATTTTGGCTTTTGTTGCCATTGCTTTTGGTGTTTTAGACATGAAGTCCTTGCCCACGCCTATGTCCTGAATGGTAATGCCTAGGTTTTCTTCTAGGGTTTTTATGGTTTTAGGTCTAACGTTTAAGTCTTTAATCCATCTTGAATTAATTTTTGTATAAGGTGTAAGGAAGGGATCCAGTTTCAGCTTTCTACATATGGCTAGCCAGCTTTCCCAGCACCATTTATTAAATAGGGAATCCTTTCTCCATTGCTTGTTTTTCTCAGGTTTCTCTAGGGAATTTTTCTTTACCAATCTTGCAGATTTTGCCTTTTCTACACTGCCAGTGAAACCATCTGAACAGAAAGTTTTCTTTTTCAGGACTTTCTGATTTTTCTGTTTACTAGTAATGCAATTTCTTCAATAGAAATGGTTTAATATATAAGTTACACACACATATACTTACTAATTATATATTATATATATTTTTTCAGTGAGTTCAGCAGTTTGTGGCTTTTAAGGAATCTCTATTTCATCTAAATTGTCAAATTTATATGATTAGACTTATTTATAATATTTTCTTATCATCCTTTTAATGTCCATGAGGTCTCTAGTGATATCCTACTTCACACATAAGCAGGGCTTTTGTGAGATTTCTGCAGGACTTCTCTGCAAGTCTGTGAGTAAGTTGTGAAGGAAGATTCAGATCTTCCTTCTTGTACACAGTAAATAACACATGGTAAATATCTCCAATGCTGGGAGCAGGCACAGCAACTGCCAAGCACCTACTACAAATAGGTAGTATCACATTAGATGTAGAACTGTAGCACAAGATCAATCTGCAGGTGGACATATACTTTTCCATGGTTCTTTACAAGGCATGTTGAGCATCTTTAATGAGTTTGTCAACTTCTGTCAATAATACCATTTTAAAATATCTGACAGTTTGTTTCAAGTTGCTGTGACTGAGCCACTGTTTTCAACATCTTCTGAATTACTACCTCATCATATTTCCAGCATCACTAGGATTAACTTCAAGGTGGTAATTACTTGCAATGGTGCTAATTTCAAATTTTTTAGATGGAGTCCTGATGGTCTGATATTTAATTCTCAATTTTTCCACTCCAACACCATAAAGTTGATGTAGAACACACATAGCACTTGTCTTTTTTCCAGAACCTGATGGTCCATACACTTAAAGGTGAGGAAACTCACCACCCTGCACCAGGTTGTATAGCTGGGCTGCCTGCTCCCTGTGATACTCCATCCATCCCAAGGATTAGGGCTGGTACTTGTCCACCCAGAGGCTCATGAAAGCTTGAGTTCCTGGGGTCTGATAAATGAAAGTCCCACATACATGTCTGTCTTTTTAATAATAACCATTCCGGCCAGTGTGAGATGGTATCTCATTGTGGTTTTGATTTGCATTTCTGAAGAGAGAAAACTTAATGCTACTTTGGTACATGAAGTTTGTATTCTGAAGTCAACTTTAACTCCACAGAGTTACAATATATTTGTAATATCTCGTATCTGCCTGCCCTGAAAGGTGAGACTGTTGACTTAAAGGGCACTTCTGGCCAAGTGTGGTGGCTCACGCCTGTAATCCCAGCACTTTGGGAGGCCGAGGCAGGCGGATCACAAGGTCAGGAGATCGAGACCATCCTGACTAACACGGTGAAACCCTGGCTCCACTAAAAAAATACAAAAAAAAAAAAAAAATTAGCCGCGTGTGGTGGTGGGCGCCTGTAGTCCCAGCTACTCAGGAGGCTGAGGCAGGAGAATGACGTGAACCCAGGAGGCAGAGCTTGCAGTGAGCCGAGATGGCGCCACCGCACTCCAGCCTGGGCGACAGAGCGAGACTCCGTCTCAAACAAAAAAAAGGGCACTTCCACTTCAAGGTGTGACTACAAAGGAAACTAGGGGACATATGCTAGCACTAGAAAAAATAAGTTAAACACTGATAATGAGCTTTTCTAGCTGAATCTGGCAGCCATGAGATTTTCTGCAGAGTCCAAATCCCACCTAAATCCCATTTGTCTTCTAACTAATTCTTCTTTGCTTTCATTCCATTCTGACCACCAGTTTCCTGACTGTAATTGTTAACATATAATACCTTCCAAGTGTCAATTTCTAAAATTATAGCTTGCTTTGTGATGATTACAGCTTAGAGGGATGTATCTTCTCTCCTTAACACTATTGGTCTGCAAATCACCATATAGCAAAGGTTATTTCTTTGGGATTCCTGGAGATGGCCAATTTCTTAGGGAGACATGCCCTAGTTCTCATGTGAAAACACCTCCCCAGCCTCATCCTAGATACCAAGATTCATATGGCCTGTGAGAGAAAGGAAGTTAGTCTTCACTCCACTTACACCTGTGAACCCAAAAGTATCTGAGACAGGTCTCAATCAATTTAGAAAGTTTATTTTGGTGAGGTTAAGGACACATCCAAGATACAGCCTCTGGAGATTCTGACATGTGCCTAAGATGGCTGGGGAATAGCTTGTTTTTATACGACTTAGGGAGACATAATACATCAGTCAATTCATGTAAAATTTACACTGGTTTGATCTGGAAGTGTGGGACAACTCTAAGTTGGGGTTTCCAGGTCATAGGTAGATTTCAAAATTTTCTGATTGGCATTTGGTTGAAAGCGTTATTATCAACAGAAAGGAATGTCTGGTTTAGAATAAGTGGTCTTGAAGACCTAGGTTTTATCATGCAGATGAAGCCTCCAGGTATCAGGCTTCAGAGAGAAGAGATTGTAAATGTTTTTATTAGACTTAAAGTCCGTGTTGATGTTAACACTGTTCAGCTTTTCCTGAATTACAAAAAGGAGGAAGGTATAATGAGGCATATCTGACCCCCCTTCCCATGATGGTCTGAACTAAGATTTTCAGGTTAACTTTGGAATGTCCTTGCCTGAAAGGAGGGGTCCATTCAGATGGTTGGGGGCCTTAGAGTTTTATTTTTGGCTTACCTACCCAAGTCCCAGTTGTAAGATCAAAGTAGTAATAGAAGATAAGTAAGTAAAGCAGGCTGAACCACAAAAGGAGATCCCAGATGTAGGTGATCGTGATGAGACCTAGAGAGAACTGATTTGGGAGGACTAGTGATGAGCTAAAAAAACATGAGGAATGCTCTTCGAGGATGGGGGAGTATGGTGGGAGGACATGTGCTTTTGACCAATGTAAAATTCCAAGTTCAGGTATCTGTGGTCAAACAAAAAACTCAGTCCTCATCACTGGAGCTTACCAGAGAAATGTGAATTCCCAACTTTTCAAGAAGTCCCAAAGGCAAGCCAGGGCACCAGCTATAACCATGGGCAAAGCAGCTCTCCTGAGTTTAGGCACTTTCCAAAGAAGGCTAGTAGATAAGAGCTGTCTGCTGGAAGCACTCCCAGCATTTGGGAAAATAAATCCTTCAGTCCTGACAACCTGGGTGTCTTCTATAGTCCACCCCTTGCGATACGAGGATACAATTCTTCAAGTCAATTCTGGGAACAGTTACTGAAGGATCCCAGTAAGCCTCTCTTTCTAGGGAAAACTTAGATAAAGAAGATTAGCAGGAAAATATATGGCCCTTGCTACTATAGTTGGTCTTGAAGTCACAACTGACACTCATTGTGTGTCTCTCCTTTACTTTCATTCTGGATTCCCTTCATCCTCAACCAACACATCTGCTTGTCTCAGTGGTTTACCTTGTGGCGTGATCCACCCCCACATGCCTAAGAAACTTGAGTCCCTGGTCACACAGGCTTCTTAGGCCAAGGCTGTTACACTTGTTCATTTGCCAAGAAAATTTGGCAAGGTTATAGCTGAAAGGTGCCCAAGTACACTGAGTACCAAATATATTTTCCCTGTCCCCATTATAACAGTATCCCTTTCTCCTTCTGATAATCATTATTAATTATCCTTTCTAAGATGATGACTCTTCTTATTTTCTGTTCTTCACTTTCCAAGAAGAACTTGAAGTAACCAGCTGTTAGCCATAGCTTGCACTTCAGTGGGAGTCTTCCTGTATCTTCCTAGTTGGAAGTGTTTCTCCTTGGTAACTAACATATTTAAGATTCCAGAATTTGGGGTACAGGAAACATAAATTCCCCTAAGGGAATTACTGAGAGTGACAGTGAGCAATGTACTTCTGCTTCCATTCCTTGGTTCATAGAACAAGGTATTCTTTCCTGTTTGAGACACCAGCACCATATTAAAGATTTTGCTATTCTTGCCTCTTGGATCCAGCACACTCAAAAAACAAACAAAAACAAAAACAAACAAACAAACAAAAAACAGTCCCTTACATATGTTCCAGGCTCCTACCAGTAGAAGTTGGCTATGTTCTGCAACTCTTGTGGAATATAGTCTTTTTACTCCCTTCTCAGACCCAATATGACTCCAACTGGATTCTGTTGTAACTTAATCCTGGTCATTGAACTTGTGGCCTGGAGGGGAGGTGAGGGCAGATCCTAAAAAGGATTTCCATGCTGTCAGGAAGTTCATAGAACTTGTATCATCTTTAATCAAGGGAAGAGATATGTATAGTTTACACACCAAAATTACAGTAATATAGTATTCTGTGTTTTCTGTGTACATACTATTATTGGTGAGTTTTGTATTAGAAGGTTTCTTATTGCTTGTTACCATCCTTTTCTTTCAGATTGTAAAACTTTCTTTAGCATTTCTTATATGAAAGTTTTGATATTGATGAAACCCCCTCAGCTTTTGTTTGTCTGGAGGGGGGCTGTTATTTCTTCTTAATATTTGAAGGATATTTTCACTGGATATGCTATTCTAGAATAGAAGATTTTTGTTTGTTTTTCTTTCAGCACTTTAAACATGTCATGTCACTCTCTCTTGGCCTGTAAGGTTTCCACTGAGGCATCTGCTGCCATACATATTGGATCATCTTTGTATGCTATTTGTTTCTTTTCTCTTGCTGCTTTTAGGATCTTTTTTTTTTATTCTTGTCCTTTGGGAGTTTGGCTACTAAATATCTTTTGGGAGTTTGATTATTAAATGTCTTGATATTGTCTTATTTGGGTTAAATCTGTTTGGTGTTCTGTAACCTTTCTGTACTTAAATATTGATATATCTCTCTAGATTTATAAACTTATCTGTTAATATCTTTTTGAATGAACTTTCTACTCTGATCTCTGAATGACCTCTTTAAAAGCCAATAATTCTTAAATTTGCCCTTTTGAGGTTATATTTTAGGTCTTATAGGCATGCTTTTTTTTTAATTTTGTTTCCTCTGAATCTATTTTCAAATAGCATGTCTTCAACCTCACTAATTCTTCTGCTTGAGTAATTCGGCTATTGAGAGACTCTGATGCATTCTTTAATACACCAATTGAATATTTTAGGTCCAGAATTTCTGTTCGATTTTTAAAATTATTTCAATCCCTTTGTTAAATTTATCTGATAGGATTCTAAATTACTTCTCTGTGTTATCTTGAACTTCATTGAGCTTCCTCAAAAAAGGTATTTTGAATTCTGTCTGAATGGTCACATATCTCTGTCAATCCAGCATTAGTCATTGATGCCTTATTTTATTCTTTTGGGGAGGTCTCGATGCTTGTGGATGTTTGTCAATGTCTGGGCATTGAAGAGTTAAGTATTTATTGTAGTCTTCAGAGTCTGGGCTTGTTTGTACCCATCCTTCCTGGGAAGGCTTTCCAAGTATTCAAAGGGAATTGAGTCTTGTGATGTAAGTCTTTGGTTTTTGGTGACTTTTGCCATACCCATTAACACTGTGTCTCTTTCAAACTCATAGAAGTACCACCTGGTGGTCTTGGGTATAATCTGAGAGAATTCCCCACATTACCAGACCATCTCTTCTCTTATTTCCCCAAATAAACGGAGTCTCTCTCTCTCTCTCTATCTCTATCTCTATCTCTCTATCTCCTCATCCCAGAGCAGCTACACAAATGCTGTCCAGAAGTCAGGTCCTTGAGTTAGAAACCTTAAGGATCTTCTTGGTGCTCTATTCTACTGCTGCTGAGCTAGCATTCAAGCTGTAAAACAAATTCCTTCCCATTCTTCCCTTTTCTTTTTGTCAAGTGAAATGAGTCTCACCCCATGACTACAACTGCCCCAGGCCCATGGCAAGTACTACTGATGTTCACTCAAGGCTCAAGTGCTCTTCAGTCAGCTTATGGTAAATGCTGCCAGGCCTGGGCTCTCCCTTTAGGGTAATGGGCTCCCTCTGGCCCAGGCCAGGTCTAGAAATGCCATCCAGGAGCCAAAGCCTGGAACTGGGGGTTCAGGAGTCTGTTTGGTGTTCTGCCCCCCTGTGGTTGAACTGGTACCCAGGCTGCAAGACAAAATCCCCTTTATTCTTCCCTCTCCTTTCCTCAAGGAAGAGTCTCTCCTGCAATGATCACGAGAGCTGGAAATGTGCCGGGACATATCTGAAGCCAGCATCACACTGAGTCTCACCCAAGGCCCACAATAAGTACTACCTGACTATTGCTGATGTTTACTCAAGGCCCAAGGGCTCTTCAGTCAGCAGGTGATAGATCCTGCCAGGATTGAGTCCTTTTCATCAAGGCACTGAGTTTCCCTCTGGCCCATGGTGTGGAGCTAGGGCCTGGAATGGGGACCTCAAAAAACTCTGCCTGCTACCCTTTTTTTTTTTTTTATTGTGGCTGAGCTGGTATCCAAGGTGCAAGACAAAGTCCTCTTTACTCTTCCCTCTCCTCTCCTCAAGCAGAAGCAAGGAGTTTCTTTTGGAGCTACAATCTGTACTGCCTGGGGTTGGGGGAGGGTGACACAAACACTCCCTTCACAACCCCAGCTGGTGTCTCACTAAGCCACGTGCACCCCAAGTCCAATAGCTCCAAGACCAGCACAGCACCAGGATTTGCCCAGGAATTGCATTCCTTTTGGCCTAATCTGCCTTTCAAGTTCATTTAGGACCTCAGAGTGCTTCAGCCTGAGGTGTCAGGGCTTATCAGAACTCAGGTTCCAAACACAGGGATGGATGATTTGCCTCTCGTGAGGGCTGATTTAAATACTTCCTCTGTGGGTGCCAGTTGGATTCTGCCCTGTGTTGCTTTCCACTGTGACAGGCAGCACTGAGTTCCAGTGCAGAGTCCCACAATCACTGCACTTTTCCTCCCTCAAATGCAGATTCTCTTTCCTCACCATGTGGCTGCTGCTGGGGGGTTGGGGAGGGGTGGTATTGGCAAGTGAAGACTGTCCTTCCTACCCTCAGTGATATGAAGTTAAAACCAGGTACTGTGACTGCTTACCTGATTTTTGGTTTTTATGAAGGTGCTTCCTTGTGTGAATAGTTGTTCAATTTGATGTTCCTGGGGAGGGGGCACAATCCCTGGAGGGTTCTATTCAGCTATCTTGCTCCACTTCCTCCCAGACACTGCTCTCTTTGGGTTTTGTTAAATAGTAGTGAGAAAAGCAGCCTGATAAAAGAGTTGTCTGTATGCAATTGGTTGTTAAGTGGGGTTGAGTATAGAGAGGAGGAATGAAATATTTTTTAGGAAAAGATAGTTTAGGGTTAAGGAAGAAGAATTTGGAAAAGCCTGGAGGTAAAATATCATGCAATGTTTGATAACATGTTTGGAGGTAAGGTAAACATGGGTAAAAAACAAAATGTAGGTGGTCTTCAAGGCTAAGGATATGGAAAGAAAAGCACACTATACTCGTATAATTAAAACCCATGTAGGCAACACTAAGAAGTTCAGGCTTTCTCCTGAAGACTATGGGAAGATTTCGAAGTATTTCAACCAGAAAGTCACACTGGTTTAAGCATAGAGGGCTGTAGGACAGGACGTCAGACAGGAAGACCACTTAGAAGGCAGGGTAGCAACCCATATGCAAGATAATTTGCTCCTTTCCTGTAAGTCTACACAAAATACAGCTTCTGGATGGAGAATGTGGCAAAGGAGCCCCTAGGATTTCTTGTGTATTTGGAAATGCTGTTTTTAGTATCAAACAGAAGACTTGCAAACATTTGTTTGGGATACTGCTTTGGCTCCTCTAAATGAAAAATCATTGTCAAATTTTAAGGCCTAAGAGTCATTGTCTTTAAAACACCAAATTGAATTTTCACATACTGACTTAAAAATTCAAACAAAATTTAAATATTTGGGTAAATTTTTACAATACAAGGCAGTTGAAAAGAAGTCATCCTCAGCTCTCACAAGACTTTGACATCTAAAGCTTGATGTTATTTTAAAACGTACTTAAAATGTTGTGTGTTTTAAAGCTGAATGAAATGTGAGATACCACCAGGCAGTCCCTGATGAAAACAAAAACCACTCCACCTGTGAGCTGCTGCAACAGCTCACCTCTGACCTCTGCCTCCACACTTTCTGAAGTACCAATCTACACATGCTAAAACCTGCTGAAAAATCTGTGATGGCCACACATTGCCCACCAGACACTATCTTAACACCTGGGTGAGTTCTACAAGGACTTCCTTGGTTTGAAGCCTCCTAAACCAGTTAGGCATTCTATTGTGTTCCCTCTTGCTTATGCGTGTAGTTTTCTGTCATCCTGCCACACTATTCACATCTCTAAAATGGTGATCCATGCCACCATCCCATTCTTTTCATTTTGCCTGCATTTTAAGACTAATCTCAAATTTCCCTAAGAGGGAAAACTTCCAGGAACCTCCCACTTAGACATCCTTATGCCTGTGTAGAAAGAATACAGGCAAGTACTAAGAATTACTTCTGAGGGGAATGGTGCAGATCAACTCTAACCAAGGCGGAGGTGCAGGTGGATGCATTCCCACTGTGGTTACTCAGAGGCAGACTACCCACTTATACTTCTCAACTACACTTTTGCAGGCTGAGTCCACTACCAACTAAAATTGCTTTCTTTGATTCCACTAGTCAGCTTGCTCAAGGACAGAATGCCCAGACAGCCTTCTCTGCCAGCTGACAGCTTATCAAGTTTATCCCCCCAAAATATGTGTAAACAAGATTCACTGTGCCCTGATTGCCTGAAATTTGCTTTTCTTCTTTCTCTTCTTTCTGTTAGCAATTCTGTATTTGATTTTCTCACTCAAATGACAACTGACCTCCTCAAATGTGACTCATTTCCATGAAAATAGCTAAATGGCATGTAAAATAACTTTCTAAAAGTATCTGAATTATTTTTGATAATAACAAACACATGGTAAAACAGTACTGTCAGTATGTTTTTAATAAATTAATTAAAGAAAAGCTGCCGACTTGAAGTAAACACATGTCAATTAGTTAGTTAGTATGGTATTTTCTCTCAATATCCCTAACAAGCTCCAAATAGAAAATTTGCCTTGATAAAATAAAAACAAAATTAAAAAAAAGAACAACTCTACAATTTGTAATTTCTTTAACTCATCAAGATTTTGTTTACCATTATATTTCATGTTTGCTGGTAGGAGAGGTATTACAATCAAGTGAAAAAAATGTGAATTTGGAGTTTAAATCGTGGCTGTTCCAATTGTGTAACCCTAGGCAAGATACTTAGCCCCTCATCATAAGCCTCAGTTTTCTGATCAGTAAATGGACATCATAATGTAAATCTTTATAAAGTTATTTCGAAGATAAATTGAAATAAGCAATGTAAGTTCTTTGAGAACATGGTTGAAAACAATTTTTGTCTCCTGTCTTTGGCAGGATATTCTTATCTGTTACACCAACCCCCTTGCTTGCAGACAGTTTATGCATGTTGCTAAGAAAGATGCATTTCCTAAGAAAGATGGAAAGCCTTTGTAAACTGTACTGTGCTGTAGAACCCCTAGCCCAGGCTGAGGATGAATGAATTTATATAATGTAAAGAATGACCACGAGTGTATGTGTTCACACAGAGGAAAGGATGGGAGGAAGTCAAAAGCCCCTGTGCTGCTATGATACCAACCATTCTAATAACATTGGGATTACTACTAGGCCAAGAGAGCAAGTGATCAGCATATCTTTTTATTTTTAGACGGAGTCTCGCCCTGTCACCCAGGCTGGAGTGTGATGGCATGATCTTGGCTCCCTGCCACCTCTGCCTGCTGGATTCAAGCGATTCTCCTGCCTCAGCCTCCTGAGTAGCTGGGATTACAGGTACGCACCACCATCCCCAGCTAATTTTTTGTATCTTTAGTGGAGACGGGGTTTCACTATGTTGGCCAGGCTGGTCTTGAACCCCTGACCATGTGATCTGCTCTCCTCGGCCTCCCAAAGTGCTGGGATTACAGGCGTGAGCCACTGTGCCTGGCCTTTTTTTTTTTTTTTTTTTTTTCCTGAGACAGAGTTTCGCTCTTGTTGACCAGGCTGGAATGCAATAGCGAGATCTCGGCCCACTGCAACCTCTGCCTCTTGGGTTCTAGCAATTCCCCTGCCTCAGCCTCCCGAGTAGCTGAGATTACAGGCATGTACCACCACGCCCGGCTAATTTGTATTTTTAGTAGAGATGGGGTTTCTCCATGTTGGTAAGGCTGGTCTTTTAACATTAAAATGCTGAAGTGTTGGAAAGGAGAGTAGGGCACTGTTTTTCCCCCCATTACTTAAAATTAAATCTTTAAGCACCCTGTCAATAGATCTCTGATGATAGTTTGGTAATATTACTGCTGTTAAAAGTCTTTAAGTACCTTTAAGTATTTGAATGTTCTTTTAAAAACTAATTAAGAGCTCAATGAGTTAACTTTAAAGCAATTCTTTAGAATCTAGTAGATAAAACCAGAGAGTAACAGCAACACACTTAGCAATGAGACTTTATAGATTACAAATTTAAAGAAAACAGAGAAGACCAGAATTTTAAAGCTTGAAAGCCCTTAAAGATGTTATTAATTTAGTGCCATCATTTTATAGGTGAAGAAACTGAATCCCAGAACACTTAAGTGATTAACATAAAATCATAAAAAGTGAAAGCTGGATCTGAGATTTCCTGATGACTATTTGGATGGTTTAAAAAAAAAAAAAAGGAAAGCAAATAAACCAGGTTTAGAAATGAGCTATGTATTTTTCTCTTGTACAACACATTTCCCTGTCCCCAATAGCTAAATACTGAATATCTATATTTGAATACTTAAGTCCTGTTTTTCATTTTTATTTTATGTATCTTAAAATGTAGGCTATGTTTTTAATTGAGGCCTGGTTAGTCTCATTGATTATGGTGCCACTGAGCTCAAGGGAATCAAGTGCGTAGGACACAGGGGTGTTTGGGGGTGCAGATCCAACTGTCCCGAGGAGGGGATATATTGACAATGTAGCAAAGGATCATCATTCCACATGGGCTGGACAAACTACTCCATTAGTATAAAAGGAGAACCCTGGGATACCTCTAATGCATAACAGAAACCTAATGAAAGGAAGTTAATACAGCACATTCATCAACTTCCTATTGTTTATTAGGTAAGCTCAGAGAGAAAGTTACGTGCTGTTTCAGGCAGAACCTTGTGGGGCATGTGCCCTTTGAATAGGTTAACAAGTGCTTAGGGTTGGTCGTTAGCTGTGAGGATGCAGAAATTAGATTGGATCTTCCTTTAGGGTTTTGAGATTCTGAGAAATGATTCTCATTGATCAAATAAATAATAAATGGATTTTAAAATTAAAAAGGTGAAAAGAAAAATGCTGGCTATGGCATAATGATCAAAACTCTCTGGAATATATTAACGTAGAAAACAGAATTCCTCTGGATCCTGGATGTTCTGTGATTTTAAAACATTTGTTTTGAAATATATGTCTATATGCCCAAACTGAAATTTAAAAGACATTAAGATTTTGCCATATTGGTTTCAGATTTTTCTATCTCTTCATATTGTAAAAACTTCTCAAGCAAGTATCTAAACAAAGAAACATCTAAAGCCACACTTCTATCTCTTCCCCAATTTTCCCTGTGCGGACTTAATCATCATACTGAAATTAGTATAAATTATGCTCAAGCATGTTTTTGTATCTCTACTACATAAGTATAAATCCATAGGATTAACAATTTACATAAATCATATTCTAATACATGTGCATCCTTTTATAACTTTCGTTTTACTCTCAGCTTTAAGTAGATATTTATACAGGTTGATTCAAAAAAAATCTGGTTCATTTCTGTATCAATTTTAATTAAACTTACAACTGAGAGAGATGGGTTATTTCCCACTTCTGTGCTATTATAATCCCTGCTACAATTAACATTATTGTACATGTCTTTTGTGATACTTTTTTGTGCACATGTGTAAGAATTCTTCAGGCAAGACTACTAAGAAACGCTATTGCAGGGTTGAAAGATGTTCTTCAACTTTGCTAAATATGCTCAGTTGCCCTCCACAGTAGTGGTACAAATTTACACTTCCAAAGTAAAAGTGCTATCATTCCCCCACATTTTTCTCAATGCATGGCACAGTTGGCTGAATAATGGACCTGCAAACATGAATACATCTTAACCTCTGGAATCTGTGACTATGATACCTTATATTGCAAAAGGGATTTTGCAGATGCTGGGTTGAGATGGAGAAATGATCTGCATTATCCAGATGGGTCCAGTGTAGTCACAATTGTCCTTATAATAAAAAGTCAGGGAATCAGAGACAGAGAAGGGGATGTGAAAATGGAAGCAGAGGTCAGAGAGAGATGAAGATGCTATGCTGCTAGCTTTGAAGATGAAGTTAGGAACTACTAGCTAAGAAATGCAGGTGACCTCTAGAAGCTGAAAAGATAAGAAATAGATTCTCCCCACAAAGCTTCCAGAAGAAATCAATCCTGCTGACACCTTCACTTTCAGCCTAGTGAGATTTTAGGCTTCTGACCTCCAGAACTATAAGGTAATGCATTTGTGTTGTTTTAAGCTACCACATATTTAGTAATTTGTTGCAGCAGAAATGGGCCATTAATACACATATTGTTGTAAGGCTCAGTTTTTCATTTGCCGAAATGAGGGATGTGATCTTTTCAATTGCCTACCTACTACAACTTTAAGCCTCTTCTCATATGCATATTGGTCATTTTAATGTTTTTTCTGCACAAACTACTCCATTGATTGTTCTGTCTTTGATGATTTGAAGAAATTTTCTATACCAGAGTTTCTCAAACTCAGTATTATTGACATTTTGGGCTAGATAATTTTTTGTTGTGTGGAGCTGTCTGTTACAGGATGTTTAGCAGAATCCCTGTCGCCTACCAACTAAATGAAGGCAGCACCTGTTCTCTAACCTGTTTTAATGACCAAAAATGCCTCCAGAAATTACAAAATATTCCCAGGGGGACAAAAATCAACCCCAATTAAGAACCACTGCTCTGTATTAACCTGTGCTGAATATTTTATATGCTAATCTATGGTCAGTTATAGGAATCAAAAAAAACTTTCTAAGACTGGTTTGATAAATATTTTATATTTTAAATATTGGTGCAGCCATTATACCAATCTTTCACTTTATACCTTGCCTACCTTATCTTTTTATGAAGGGTTACTCTATTCCAGTGGTCCTCACATGTCAACATGCAAGACAGTCTCCTAGGGGGTTGTTAAAACTAGAATAGCTGGACACCACCTTTGGAGTTTCTGATTGAATATGTCTGGAACTGAGCCCCCAAATTTGCATTTCTAGCAAATTCCCCGAGAATGCTGATACCACTAGTCTAGGGACTATAATAAGATTATTTGTCATAAAATTCTTTCTTTTGTCTCCACATCTAGGTCTCTCATTCTCCTAGATTTTCTTTTTGTGTATGAAGTAGGTTTCCAGTCTTATCTTCTTTTTCTGCCCATGGATAGGCAGTTGCATAGCACCATTTTCTGAATTGTCAACTCCTTTGAGTTTATTATGCTATGAGAGATTTTTAATTACTGACATATTTTTAAGTACTTTTTATTTTAGAATAATTTTTTACTTACAGGAAATTTGTGAAGATAGTATGGGTAGTTCCTGTATAATTCCTACCCAGTTTCCCAACATTTTCCATTAGTATGCAACGTTTGACAGAACTAATGAAACAATAGTGTATTAGTTCATTCTCGCATAGCTATAAAGAAATACCTGAGACTGGATACTTTATAAAGAAAAGAGGCTTAATTGGCTCATGGTTCTGTAGGCTGTATAAGAAGCACGATGCTGGCATCTGACTGGCTTCAGGGGAGGCCTCAGGAGTCTTACAATCATGACAGAAGGCAAATGGGGAGTGAGGCATCTTACGTGGCAGGAGCAGAAGCAAGAGAGAGAGCAAGTGGGGAGGTGCTACATACCCCCAGTCAGACCTCATAAGAACTCACTCACCACCACAAGAACAGCAAGAGACAGTGCAAAACCACCCCTGAAAAACACCTCCATGATCCAATCACCTCACACCAGGCCCCACCTCACACCAGGCCCCAACACTGGGGACCACAGTTCTACTTCAGACTTGGGCAGGGACACAGATCCAAACCATATCAAATAGCAATATGGTATTATTAAATAAAGTTCATACTTTATTCAAATTTACTTAGTTTTTACTTAATGTCCTTTTCTTTTTGCAGAATCCACTCCAGGATATCATAATTACATTTAATTGTCATAGCTCCTTAGACTCCTCTTGGCTGTGACAGTTTATCCGATTTTCCTTACATTTGATGACGTTGGCAGTTTTGAGGAACATTGGTCAGGTATTTTGTAGAATTTCCCTCATTTGAGATTTATCTGATGTTCTTCTCATGATTGCTCTGGAACTATGGCTTTTTTTGAAGAAAGATTCTCATCCAGTCATATCAAGGGTACATACAAGCAACATGACTTATCCCTGTTGATGTTAACCTTGATCACTTGGTATTTGTTAGGTTTCTCCACTGTAAAATTACTCTTTTTCCCCTTTCTATACTGTATTCCTTGGAAAAAGATTATTACGTGCAGCCTGTATTTAAGGTGTGGGGAGTTAAGCCCTACATCCTTGAGGGCAGAGTACTTGCATAAAGTATTTGAAATGTTTCTGCACAGGAGATTTGTCTGTCCTTTCTTAATTATTTATTTATATCACTATTGATGATGGATATTTATTTTATACCTTGAATTACAACCCAATACTACTTTATTTTGTTGCCCAAATTCTTCTTTCGCCATTGGGAGTTCTTTTAGTTGGCTCCTATGGGCCTGTGACATGCCTCCAAAACTGTGAGGGCTTTTTGGTTTTTGTCTAGCACTGCCTTGCTTTCTAATACTACAGGAAGCTCCAGGCTCATCTTGCATATTACTTGCCCAGCTTTAAAGTAAGCTATTTCTCCAAGGTGCACAGGTTCCTTTTATTGAAGAAAAGTATTAGAAACCAGTGTCTGAGCACTAGATCTGCTCATTGCTACCGAGTGCCATTGCTTCTAGGCCCTCTCAGATTAAAAACAAGGAAATATACCTGTGTATACTAATCTATATGTTCATTATATGTTCATAAACATTTCTTAATATATCCATCAGTATCTATATTAAGCTAAACATGAGTTCATATCGATATCTCCACCTTTAATCCATTATCACATAGATCATTCTGGCTTTCTCCCCTAGCTTGTCTGTGACACTTCAACAGTGAAAAAGCAGGATACCACCTGCCACCATCCATTTACTTAATTGTTCAGTTTCAGTATGCATGTATAGTGATTTCTGAGTTGTTAATATATCTCCTCATGGTAAACTACTTTGCCAAAAAGAATACAGTCCTCATTATATATGGTTCCTTTGGCCTTTTATCTTACAGTCTCCACTCATTTCCAAAGTTACTAAGTCAGTGCTTCCCCTCTCAACACAACTCTTTCAGTGAAGTTATTTCATATGTTTTAATATAGTTTGAATCTTCTGTCAAGTTTAAGTTTCATCCTAGGCTCTCCCAAACTCTTAATTATTTTTCGTTTTTTTTTTTTTATTCATTAAGGTTTACTTTCGGTTTGTGAAGTTCTGTGGGTCTTGAAGTCTCATTTTTAAAAATGATATATTGAATTAAATCAGGTTTTCTGTCTATTTCTTCTTGTCTCAGCTTTGGAAATTTATAATTTTTTTATAAAATCCTTTTAATTAAAAACAACTTTTTTAGTTTCCAAATTTATTGGCATAAAGATCTTAATTTTTTGTGATTTATTAACCTCTATTCTGCAAGTTGTTATATCCTCTATTTTATTCCTAATAGTTTTATTTTGTATTCTGTGTTTCTTGACTCACGTTACCATAGCTTTGTCTATTTTATTAATCTTTATAAAGAAATTATTTTTAACTTAGGTGAGCCCATCTATAGATTTAATTTGTTTTCAGTTAATCAATTCGCTTTTCCTATCTGTTATTTTATTTGAATTTGCTCATTTTTCTGATTTAAACTTTTTTTTTTTTTTGAGACGGAGTTTCACTCTTGTTGCACTCCAGCAACAAGAGTTGCACTCCTCCTAAGCTGGAGTGCGGTGGCATGATCTCAGCTCACTGCAGCCTCCACCTCCTGGGTTCAAGTGATTCTCCTGCCTCAGCCTCCCGAGTAGCTGGGATTACAGGCACGTACCACCACACCCAGCTAATTTTTGCATTTTTAGTAGAGATGGGGTTTCGCCATGTTAGCCAGGCTGGTCTTGAACTCCTGACCTCAGGTGATCTTGGCCTCCCAAAGTGCTGGGATTACAAGCATGAGCCACTACACCCGGCCCTGATTTTAACTTCTTGGATTAAAGGCTGATTTAATTTATGTCAGTTCTTTATTTCCAATATGTTAATTTTAAGATTTCAGATTTCAGTCCATACTTCTTTATCGGCATCATTTTTGATGTGTAATGCTTTCATTTTTATTTGCATGTAAATATTCTCTAATATCTATTAAGAGTTCTTCTTTAACCCATAAATTATTTAGATATAGATACGTAAGATTTTCTTAGTTGTAATTTTGCTATTTATTGATTTCATTGTTATCTGAGGATATGATATTTATGGTGCTGATTTTCATGTATTTCTTGAGATTTTCTTTATGTATTAACTAATGTTAGACACAATTCTATATATGTCTATTACTTCAAGCTTATTAATTCTATTGTTCAAATATGCTATATCCCTTCTAATTTTTATATTTTTGATCTATTAATTATTCATTAGGTATATTAAAATCTTGTACTATGAAGACTGTAAATTTGTTCATTTTTCCTAGTAATTTTTTTCAATTTTGCTTTATACATTTTAATGCTATATTTTTAAATACATACCCATTCTTCCTTTGCATTTTGAAATTTAACAACAATATGCATTGGTGAGTGTCAATTTTCATTTATTGTGTTGAGCCAATTCTTTTTTCTTCTTCTTTTTTTTTTTTTTTTTTTTTTTGAGTTGAAGTCTCATTCTGTTACCCAGGCTGGAGGTTGAGCCAATTCTTTCTGTAAGTTCATCTTCTCCTTCAGCTTTGGGAGATTTTCTTGATTTTTTTCTTTAATATTGTTCTCTCTATTGCTTTTCTCCTCTCTGTTTCTGGGGCTCCTATAACTCATATGTTGAAATCTTCTACAATGATGCTCTAACTTTCATATTATTTACTCCCTCTTTTTACCTTCCCTCTTTCCTTTTTTTTCCACTCATTTCTTTAGTTTTATCTTAGACCACCAGCACTTAACAATGAACACTTCAGTCAACCCATACTAAATTCCACTTAATTCTGTGCTCTTTGACCTCTAGGCCTTCAACGGGCCTCCCTTCTGCCTGAAACGCTCTCTGCTGCTCCTGCAACTACATCTGGATAATGCCTACTCAACTTTGGGTTTTATTTTTCCGAGATAATCCCTTGAGTGGTAGGCATGTTCTCCCTGAGAATATTTGCTATTACTCTTGCTTTTTCCAGGTGTCATCATCAGCCCTATAGCCATATGTATGAAATGTTTTGACTTGGCGGTTTCCAAACCAATAGATATTAGTTCAAATACAATCTTGAGCAACTTATAGGCTCAGAATTTTTATTTCTAAATAAATTCCTTGTCACTAGATGTTAAAACCAGAGGGACAACCTCCTTCTCTTTTACTTGTGTGATATATTTTATTATAGGTCTTCCTTCCACCAACAGTGTAGGTCCTCACCAAGGGACCCAAGCTTTACAAAGGGTCTTACTTCAAGTCACCCACCTACTCCAGGCCAAAGCCTTATCTTCTGTCACTATGGAAAAAATGAAACCTGAGCTTTTAAATTACTAGGATAATAAAACTCCACCTCAATGTTTATGCATTTACAAAAATTTGGTTATATTTACTAAACTATTCTAAAGTTTTTAATAATCTTTCCAGAAACAGAAATCTAGGATAATAATTTCAATTGGAAAAAATGTTTATTTCAAGATAATTGAGGTTTCTGATTCAACAAACACCAACATTGACAATGTTGGACCAACAATGTCTTAGTCTGATTACATGTCATCTCATTTAATATTCATAAATATATCTATGATATATAGGGACAGCTCTATTACTCAATAGTATTACTATTACTCATACTATTACTCAAGCAAAAGAGCTGAACCTTACGGTTAAACTCTAAAGTCTACCTGATAATTAAAATCAAGTCTACTGATTGCAAGTTGAGTCCATGATATCACACTTGCAAAAGCGTACATTTAATTACAACAAAAATAACAGCTTATATTTAGTGAGCATTTACTGTGTGCCAGATCATTCACATGCACCCTTCAATATTTTCCAAAACATTCTTATGATATAGCATTCTTATAAAATATAATTCTTTGAATTTTTATGTATGAGGATATTTTATCTATTGGAGAAGAAACTTGTTTCAGTTCATGCAATAGTATGTGGTTGAGACTTTATTTGAATCCATTATGTTTGAATTTGTGCTTTTAAATACTACTGTATTGACTTCTCAAACTGTCAATACTGGTTTTTTTATTTTTTTTTATTTCCATATGTTATTGGGGAACAGGTGGTATTTGGTTACATGAGTAAGTTCTTTAGTGGTGATTTGTGAGATTTTGGTGCACCCATCACCCTAGCAGCATACACTGCACCCTATTTGTAGTCTTCTATCTCTCACTCCCTTCCCAGCCTTTCCTCCTGATTCCCCAAGGTCCATTGTGTCATTCTTATGCCTTCGTATCCTCATAGCATAGCTACCCCTTATGAGTGAGAACATAAGATGTTTTGTTTTCCATTCCTGAGTTACTTCACTTAGAATAATAGTGTCCAGTCTCATCCAGGTTGCTGCGAATGCCATTAATTCATTCCTTTTTATGGCTGAGTAGTATTCCATCGTATATATACACCACAGTTTCTTTATCTACTCATTGACTGATGGGCATTTGGGTTGGTTCCATGTTTTTGCAGTTACGAATTGTACTGCTATACACATGTGTGTCCAAGTATCTTTTTCATAAATGACTTCATTTCATCTAGGTAGATACTGAGTAGTGGGATTGCTGTATTGAATGGTAGTTCTACTTTTAGTTCTTTAAGGAATCCTCACACTGTTTTCCATAGTGGTTGTACTAGTTTACATTCCTACCAGCAATGTAGAAGTGGTCCCTGTTTGCCACATCCGTGTCAACATCTACCATTTTTTTATTTTTTGATTATGGCCATTCTTGCAGGAGTAAGGTGGTATCACGTTGTGGTTTTGATTTGCATTTCCCTGATCATTAGTGATTTTGAGCATTTTTCTATATGTTTGTTGGCCATTTGTATATCTTCTTGTGAGAATTGTCTATTTATGTCTTAGCCCACTTTTTGATGGGATTGTTCGTTTTATTCTTGTTGATTTGTTTGAGTTCATTGTAGATTCTGGATATTAGTCCTTTGTCAGATGTATACGTTGTGAGATTTTGTTTCCCCACTTTGTGGGTTGTCAGTTTACTCTGCTGACTGTTCCTTTTGCCATGCAAAAGCTCTTTATTTTAAGTCCCATCTATTTACCTTTGTTTTTATTGCATTTGCTTTTGGGTTCTTGGTTATAAAATCCTTGCCTAAGCCAATGCCTAGAAGGGTTTTTCCAATGTTATCTTCTAGAATTTTTATAGTTTCAGGTCTTAGATTTAAGGTCTTAATCCATCTTGAGTTGATTTTTGTATAAGGTGAGAGATGAGGATCCAGTTTCATTCTCCTACATGTGGCTAACCAATTATCCCAGCACCATTTATTAAAAAGGGTGTCCTTTCCCCCACTTTATGTTTTTGTTTGCCTTGTCAAAGATCCGTTGGCTGTAAGTATTTGGGTTTATTGCTGGGTTCTCTATTTTGTTCCATTTGTCTAAGTGCCTATTTTTACACTGGTACCACGCTGTTTTGGTGACAATGGCCTTATAGTACAGTTTTAAATCAGGTAATGTGATTCCTCCAGATTTGTTCTTTTTGCTTAGTCTTGCTTTGGCTATGCAGGCTCTTTTTGGTTCCATATGAATTTTAGAATAGTTTTGTCTAATTCTGTGAAGAATGACGGTGGTATTTTAATGGGAATTGCATTGAATTTGCACACTGCTTTTGACAGCATGGTCATTTTCACGATATTGAGTCTACCCATCCATGAGCATGGGATGTGTTTCCATTTGTTTTCGTCATCTATGATTTCTTTCAGCAGTGTTTGGTAGTTTTCTTTGTAGAGGTCTTTTACCTCCTTGGTTAGGTATATTTCTAAGTTTTTTGTTTTGTTTTGGTGTTTTGGTTTTGTTTGTTTTTGCAGCTATTGGAAAGGGGTTGAATTCTTTGATTCTCAGTTTGGTCACTGTTAGTGTATATAAGAGCTACTGATTTGTGTACATTAATTTTATATCTGGAAACTTTGCTGAATTCTTTTATCAGTTCTAGGAGCTTTCTGGAGGAGTCTTTAGGGTTTTCTAAGTAAATGATCATATCATCAGCAAACAGCAACAGTTTGACTTCCTCTTTACCAATTTGGATGCCCTTTATTTCTTTCTCTTGTCTGATTTTTCTGGCTAGGATTTACAGTACTATGTTCAAGAAGAGTGGTGAGAGTGGGCATCCTTGTCTTGTTCCAGTTCTCAGAGTGAATGATTTCAACTTTTCCCCATTCAGTATCATGTTGGCTGTGAGTTTGTCATAGATGGCTTTTATTAGATTGAGGCATGTTCCTTGTAGGCCGATTTTGCTGAGAGTTTTAATCATAAAGGGGTGCTGGATTTTGTCAAATGCTTTTTCTGCATCTATTGAGATAATCATGTTATTTTTGTTTTTAATTCTGTTTATGTGGTGTATCACATTTATTGACTTGTGTATGTTAAACCCTCCCTGCATCCTTGTTATGAAATCCACTTGATCATGGTGGATTATCTTTTTTATATGTTGTTGGATACAGTTAGCTAGTATTTTTCATTAGGGATTTTAGCATCTATGTTCATGAGGGATATCAGACTGCAGTTTTCTTTTTTGGTTATGTCCTTTCCTGGTTTTGGTATTAGGATGATACTGGCTTCATAGAATGATTTAGGGAGGTTTCCCTCTTTCTCTATCTTGTGGAATAGTGTCAATAGGATTGGTACCAATTCTTCTTTGAATGTCTAGTAGAATTCTGTTGTGAATCATCTGGTCCTGGACTTTTTTGTTGGTAATTTTTAAATTACCATTTCAATCTCGCTGCTTGTTATTGGTCTGTTCAGGGTATCTAATTCTTCCTAATTTAAGCTAGGAGGGTTGTATCTTTCCAGGAATTTACACATCTCTTCTAGGTTTTCTAGTTTATGTATGTAAATGTGTTCATAGTAGCCTTGAATGATCTTTTGTATTTCTGTGGTGTCAGTTGTAATGCCCCCTGTTTTATTTCTTATTGAGCATATTTGGATTTTCTCTCTTTTTTCTTGGTTAATCTTGCTAATGGTCTATCAATTTTATTTATCTTTTCAAAGAACCAGCTTTTTGTTTCACTTATCTTTTGTATTGTTTTTTGTTTGTTTATTTCAATTTCACTTAGTTCTGCTCTGATCTTGGTTATTTCCTTTCTTCTGCTGGTTTTGGGTTAGATTTGTTCTTGTTTCTCTAGTTCCTTGAGGTGTGACCTTAGATTGTCTGTTTGCGCTCTTTCAGACTTTTTGATGTAGGCATTTAGGGCTCTGAACTTTCCTCTTACCACTGCCTTTGTTTTATCCCAGAAGTTTTGATAGGTCGTGTCACAACTGTCAATCAGTTCGAAGAATTTTTAAATTTCTGTCTCCATTCCATTTTTGACCCAGTGATCATTCAGGAGCAGATTATTTAATTTCCATGTATTTACATGGTTTGGAAGGTTTGTTTTGGAGTTGATTTCCAGTTTTATTCCACTGTGATCTGAGAGAGTGCTTGATATAATTTCAATTTTCTTAAGTTAATTGAGGCTCATTTTGTGGCCTATCGTGTTCTATCTTGGAGCATGTTCCATGTGCTATTGAATAGGATGTATATTCTGTGGTTGTTGGATGGAATGTTCTGTATATATCTGTTAAGTCCATTTGTTCCAGAATATAGTTTAAATCCATTATTTCTCTATTGACTTTCTGTTTTGATGACCTGTCTAGTGCTGTCAGTGGAGTTTTGGAGTCTCCCATTATTATTGTGTTACTGTCTATCTCATTTCTGAGGTCTATTAGTAATTGTTTTATAAATTTGGGAACTCCAGTGTTAGGTGCATATATGCTTAGGATTGTGATTTTTTTCTTGGACAAGGCCTTTTATCAATATATAATGTCCCTCTTTGTCTTTTTTAACTGCTGTTGCTTCAAAGTTTGTTTTGTCTAATATAAGAATAGCTACTCCTGCTCGCTTTTGGTGTCCATTTGCATGAAATGTCTTTTTCCACCCCTTAACCTTAAGTTTGTGTGAGTCCTTATGTATTAGGTGAGTCTCTTGAAGGCAGCAGATAGTTGGTTGGTGAACTCTTATTCATTCTGCAGTCCTGTATCTTTTAAGTGGAGCATTTAGACCGTTTACATTCAAAGTTAATATTGAGATGTGAGGTACTATTCCACTCATCATGCTATTTGTTGCCTGTATGCCTTTTTTTGTTTTTGTTTTTTAAATGGTATTTTTGTTTTATAGGTCCTGTGAGATGTATGCTTTAAAGAGGTTCTGTTTTAATGTGTTTCCAGGATTTGTTTCAAGATTTAGAGCTCCTTTTTGTAGTTCTGGTAGTGGTGGCTCAGTAGTGGTGAATTCTCTTAGTATTTGTTAGTCTGAAAAAGACTATTTTTTCTTCATATATAAAGCTTAGTTTCACTAGATACAAAATTCTTGGCTGATAATTGTTTTGTTTGAGGAGGCTGAAAATAGGGCCCCAATCCCTTCTAGCTTGTAGGGTTTCTGCTGAGAAATCTGCTGTTAATCTGATAGGTTTTCCTTTATAGGTTATCTGGTGCTTTTGTCTCACAGCTCTTAAGATTCTTTCCTTTGTTTTGACCTTAGATAACCTGATGACGATGTGCCTAGGTGATGATCTTTTGCATTGAATTTCTTGGGTGTTCATTGTGCTTCTTGTGTTTGGATGTTTAGGTCTCTAGCAAGGTCAGGGAAGTTTTCCTCAATTATTCCCCCAAATATGTTTTCCAAACTTTTGATTTCTCTTCTTCCTCAGGAACACAGATTATTTTTACGTTTGGTCATTTAACACAATCCCAGACTTCTTGTAGGCTTTGTTGATATTTTCTTATTTGTTTTTGTCTTTGTTGGATTGGGTTAATTCAAAGACCTTGTCTTTGAGCTCTGAATTTCTTTTTTCTATTTGTTCAATTCTATTGCTGAGACTTTCCAGGACATTTTGCATTTCCATAAATGTGTCCATTGTTTCCTGAAGTTTTGGTTGTTTTTTTCATTTATGCTATCTATTTCCTTGAATATTTCTCCCTTCATTTCTTGTATTCTTTTTTGGATTTTCTTACACTGGGCTTCGCCTTTCTCTGATGCCTCACTGATTAGCTTAATAACTAACCTCTTGAATTCTTTTTCAGGTAAATCAGGGATTTCTCCTGGGTTTGGGTCCATTGCTGGTGAGCTAGTGTGATTTTTTTGGGGTTGTTAACAAACCTTATTTTGTCATATTACCAGAGTTGGTTTTCTGATTCCTTCTCATTTGGGTAGTCTCTGTCAGAGGAAAGGTCTAGGGCTGAAGGCTGTTCACATTCTTTTGTCCCACAGGGTGGTCCCTTGATGTAGTACTGTCCCCCTTTTCCTATAGATGTGGCTTCCTGAGAGCCAAGCTGCAGTGATTGTTGTATCTCTTCTGGATATAGCCACCCAGCAAGCCTACCAGGCCCCGGGCTGGTACTGGGGGTTGTCTGAGCAGAGTCCTGTGATGTGACCCATCTGTGGGCCTCTCAGCTGTGGATACCAACACAGTATTTGGGGTGTCTCCTGGGTCCTGCAGGAACAATCCACTTCCTTCAGGGGGGTCTGTGGGTCCTCTCAGGTTTTCTGATTTATTCCTGCAGACAGTCTGGAGCAAAAGTTCACAATGCGAACCTCCACACACTGCTACGTCTGTCCACTCAGAGCTGTAATATAGTCCTGCCTCCCATCTGTCCTGATCCACTTGTCTATTAATACTGCTATTTTTAATTTGTGAATCTACTAGAGTTAGCTATTAACACAAACAGAATTCTTTAATTTGACATGAAACTATTTTCTGACAACTTTTGCTGAATAGTATAGGAAGATGTAATTCACCATGATTAAATGCATACTATATTACCATGCTCAAATGTTGCCATTTTCTTATTTCTGATTCAGCCATATTATTGTGTTATGACAAGTGAGGAGGAGGTGAGTGTAGGAAGGGGTGGTTAGAAAGTTTATAAACAAAGAGTATATCGAAGGTTTTGTTATTTTTATTCAATCAATCCCTATGTGAACTTAAAGATGGAACACATAAGATACTTTATGTAGCTCAAAGTTTCTAACAGAATAAGAAATTCAGAGTAGATATTAAAGGATTATCAATAAACATATCAGTGGAAGACTATCAGAGTTACATGTGAAAAATTAGATACTAGTTGCCTGATAGTGTCACTGCTTTAACAAAAACAACATTTTGGGGGATTTCTGGACAATAGGTAGAACCATCACAAGTCTGTGCCTTTGTCGAAGAACTGATAAAAGTATTGAAGGGGCAATGAAATCAATGATCTAACATGAACAGAAAATGTGACTTTATAATATCCAGAATGGCAGCCAGTACATTAAGCATAATGAGGACAATGCAGGATTTGGGGTGAGACAGACCTGGATTTGAAGTTAGTCTCTATCATTCAGTAAGTTTGTGAGATTCTCTTGGCTCATTCTTTAAATGAAAATCGTGGAATCTATCCTGTTAGGTTTAGGCTGTTAAAGACGAACAATTTTAAAAGCCTATGATCCAATTTGAACCTGAGAAATAGTAATTACTACATTATTATTGTTGTATATAGAGATAAATATGAATGAAAAATGCTTTTCTGGGTTCTGGGTCACTGTTTTTGAGATTCAGGATTATTTTCCCCTGGCTAAAAAGCACAGCTTCTGCAGCAATCTGACTTGGCAGGCATTACAATGTACAGAAGGAGAAACAAATCCCCACTCAAAAGGCTTTCTTCAGTCTAAAAATAAATGTTCCCTTACCTGGCCATTGCTTTGTCTCTAGCCTATTTGAGAATCCCTGCCTCTTGTTCTGTGTGGCATGCTGCACCTGCTCTGTGCTCCTGTTCAATCATCAGGGACTAAAAACAGGAAAAGGTCTCCTCTTTAATATGATTTCCAGGTGTGCTCAAAAAACTTGGCTGCATCAGGAGCCAAAATTTTTCCCATTGATCAAGCAAGACAACTCTCATTATCTGCTGTCTAAATTGAAATTATGTCATGGCATAAGTTATATGGAATATTGATGGGGAATAAGAGGATGAAGAGGTGATAACTTAAAAAAGCTTTGACAATACCTATTTTGATTATATCACATGAAAATATGAGCCCCAAAGAAACATGTATTGAACATATATTGAGTTTTGACAATGAACAGGCCTTGAGGCTCCACTAAGTGCAAGACCCTGTGCCAAAGATGTTGATATTAGGCACCCATGGAAAGATGGCTAATGATGCAAGATAATAGAATACAGGAAGTGCCTTGTGAGTCTACATTCAAGAAAAACAATGGGAGGAAGTTCTGTCTCAGCTGATTATCATAATTTCACATGCTATATTGTGAAAGTTGTACGTTGCACGTGGTTCCCTAGCCAAGGAGACAAGTGGGTTGATAATTCACCCTGTACTTGCTCACCAATCAGGACACTCTAACTCAGGGCTGAGTTTACCTAGAGGAAGGGAAGCTTTCCTCTAAGTCTCACAAGGAGCCATACTGCCAAACTGGGTATCCATTTCATTGGCTCTCTTATTCATTGATCAATATTTATTGTATTTATGTATCATCACTAACCTAGATCCCTTCCCTATCTTTGATAAACCAACAGGCCCATGATCAGGAAGTTCTGTAGAAGGGACTGGCCTCCCATCTAGGGAGCTTCTTCATTTAATGTGTCCTAATCATTCTCTCTCTCCTTGAGGGACACACACTTATTTATGTAACATCTCCATCAAATAAATAATTGGAAATAGAGAGAACATTGTGTAACAGCAATTCCCTACTATATAGCTCTTTATTGTGTACATAGAAGGTTCATAAACTGCCTTTTTGATCCTCACAACAATTAGTGGGAAGGCCAGGATGAGTATCAACATCCCATTTGACAGTGACTGAGGCTCTGAAGATAATTCTAGGTCCCAGATATAGGTAGGCTCAAGGATGTCTATTGCACATACATCTTGGCAATTAAAACAATGGTTTTCCTGTTTTATAACACAATTTTGACACATTTATAAATGGCAGATTCAAAAATGTCTCCCAGATCAGAATAACCTCAACAAATCAGTCAAGATAAAATGGCCTTTGACATCACTCACATCCCCATACATGAAATTTAGCAAGTAAAATCTTTACACAGATTTTTAATCAGATTAGCAGATGAATTAACAGATGATGTATAAAACAGATTAAAACATTAGAATTAAAATGTTTATTGTCAATACAAAATTTGATCAGTACTGATCTGTTTTCAGATCCGTCTTATCTGGGGAGAGGTAAGACAGATGTGAAAATTCCAAAATGATTCTTCCAAATTAAATAATTCATTTTTGTCAGCTCTTAATCCAGCTGATGTCAGCAGGTAACAGTCTGCACAATGAACTTTTTTTCCCCACAGTGCCATGGCACACCCATGGCGGGATTCATTACTGACACTCTCAGCCTGAACACTAATCCCGTGAAGCTTCTGACCAGCTCTCAGTTCTGTTTCTCCAATACCCTGAGAGATTTCAAAGTCTAATTAGTCTTGAACATGAATGTGAATAAAGAATAGCCTTTGGTGGCCTGGCCAGCTCTTACCTCTTCTCCTTGCTCTCCACATTGTCTTACCGTCTGATGTTACCAGATTCGTCTTCTCAAAGCATGATACATGGTTTTCATATTAACTCTCAGGTTCAAAACTTCCATGACCTTATTGCCAATTGCCTATAATTAAAGAGAAAAGTCCTTAGCTTGGAATTTAAGCCCTCCACAGTGTGATTCCAACCTCCATTTCTGTCCATTTTTCTCACTAGTTCCTTCACAAATACACAACTACTCTGTTATTTATGCACATACCCATGCCCCTGCTAATAGAAGTGTACGCATCTTAAATACTCTCTTCTTTCTTTCTCACAATTGCATGTACAAAGTCTACTAGTGTTGCACCTAAATGATATCTCCACAAAAACTTTCACTGATTCCTTCTAGCTGGGAATAATCACACGTACCTCTGAATTTTAATGTGTTCTAAGTGTTCCCATCTTAAGTATCTTTTGCTTTTTGCTTTGTATTATATACTTCAGAACAAAACCTTTCTGAGGGTAGGGGGTCTGTCATACTTCATTCCTTTGACGTATTACCTGATATTTATAAATTTTTCACAACAAATTGGTAAATACAGTCATAACTACTCCGCATTTTGCCTTACTCCTCATTGTAACAGAATAATTTTCACTCTAGGGTCCCAGGGGAAGTAGAATCTATCTAGTACTCCCAGTTATTACTGATTCCACTTCTCAGTGGAAAACCATTTAAGTTAACAATTTATCTGAACGCACACACGGAAGGGCCATCAGCGCTTCCAGCTATGGCTGAAAGGTCTAGGGAAAGTTTTTTTCCTTGGCAGCTGTAAGGAAGGGACATTGTTGATTGAGCTAGGAAAGCAAGAGCTTCACTAACAGAATATTCATATGCTCTGCCATAATGAATTTGTGCAGTTCATTGCATTTTTCAGTCATAAAAATAACATTTTATTTTGTAATTTGCATACTAAATTTGGACTCTATTTGTACACTGTTTACAAGGTAAAAAGCAAGCATACTAATTAACAATTGCTGTGTCCTGGGCAAGTATATCAAAGTGGATCTGGATACATAAAAACAGGTGGAACATGTAACAGGATGGTATGGGGATGCTCCAGTGGAGACCCAGGTTCCGGCTCCTCATCTCAGCAGGACAGATGCATGACACTCACTGCCAAAGACCAACCCAAGGTAGAAAAGTTCAGAAATCAAAGCTCATGGGGCAGCAAGGTAGAGTTTAAAAGAAATAACTGTGAGAATAAATGATTTTGGTTATGAGGGGACCTGGCTGTTGATAGTCTCTCACCAATGTAATATGTGACTTGGTCATCATGAGTCATATTATTTGTGGCCATGTGTAACCTTCACTTCCCATGCCAGAGCTATGCAGTGTGTCACCTATGAAATGTAGAACACACTCAGCCATCCTTGGCAAATGGTATTTTCTATTGAATTGTAGTCCAAGGAGGCTTAGAAATTCTGCCTGGTGCTTTTTCCTCCTTCTCTTCTCATTTGAGGGAATGACATTTTTAGTGAAGAATCTCTGCTGACTGTCTGTTGTTTAAGAAGGCTGAGATTACCTTTCTCTGAATATCTGCTATCTAATAATCACTTTGGGAAGTAGGTTGTTTCATCCCCATTATACAGATGAAAAACAGCTCAGAGAGCTTAATCCCTGGCTCAGGGACCTTCAGGTGGTAACTGGCAGAGCTAGGATCTGAGTCTGGGCAGGTTTGTATAGTTCCCTTGGCTAAGCTTGCCCCAGTACCCAACCCTACCTCTCTCCAGTGACTGGTGAGCTCTCTGGAGCCCTACTTCCTGCAGATGAAACACTGGCATGATCATACCATTTTAGTGTAGTTACAAGATTAAGCAAACAAAAATACAGACAAATAAAAAACGTTTAGTATAACTGTGTCATAAGCAGTATTTGTGTCCTGTATTTTGTCTGGAAAGCCTATTTTAAGGAGGATCTTTCTTAAATTACCTTATTCACTGTATCCCCAGAAGACATCCTGGCTCTCTATTTTAGATGGAGCTAAAAAGCTACTTCTGTTGATTTATTCCTTAAGGGAAATGACAAGAGCTGAATAATTTCTGAACCCACTATTAGTGCTTGGCATGAAACTTTTTATATCTAGAAGTAGCAGACAAATAGGCATTGAATAAATTTTCTAAAGTTAAGATAGACAACCTTATTTACATATTGTAAAATCACTCATAATGATGTTTAGATCAGCAAGATAGTGTATTAGTAATGGGTAAGAAAAAACAGAAGTAAAAGGAAAGGGTAATAATGCAAATGAGGTTGGAACAATTAATATAAAAATCCAAATCATGAAGATTAGCTGTATATGGATAACAGAGAAGCATATGGTTCTACCACAAGCTCTTTTGGGCACCTTGCCTATTTCTCAACCTAGATATGTGAACAGTTGTAAGTCAGAAATATCCTGGCACCCCCTTGTTTCCCCACTGCCAGGGCTGCAGACTTAGTCCTGACCAGGCTTAGGGACAAGTCTGACTTGGGAAGGCACCTGAAAAGCCCAGTTTCATTTTCTGGTGACTCAGCCTCACCCCAGAGGGCTGCTGCCCTAGATGTGGACATTTTATCCTGGTTTTGACATCATGGAAAGTACTCATGGTCTACTAAGAGAGAGACACTTGAACTCATTCTCAATAGCCCCATTAGGGACTAGATTCTCTTCTGGAACCCAGTGGGTAGCACCTAGCTCCCTTCTCCAACATGTCTTTGTTTCACTTAACAGCCTGGACATCATCATGTTGCTTTCTGTACTTCTGTTTCCTTCCTCAGGTTATGAGTTAAGATTTTTTATCAACCCCTTTGAGTAACACTCTTTAGTAGATAATAACTTTGCTCCACCTAGATCTGTTTGGATCCCCTTTTGCCATTTTTATATGTACACACACCATTGAATATCCCTTTGCTTTCAATTGATGTAACATCCATTTCAAAGAGAACTGTCTGCAGACTTTCGTAGCCTCATCAACTCACAGCAAGAAAAGGCAGAGTATCTAGGAATTTACATTCTCCCCCTATCTTGGGCAGCCTACCAGGATCAGGAATATGTAAACCCAATCTCCTATTCCTTGGGGTTTCCTTGCAGCATAACCTCATGGTGGCATAGCTTACACTTCACTTCAGAGTTTCCCTGTGGGATGAGGCTAAAAACTACCTTCTGTGGGACTTTGCTTGGCTTCCTTCCTTTCCTTGTTTCCTCCACTCTTTTACTGGTTCCCTCTAAAAGTACTCCCTTAATAAATCATTGCAAATAAATCCTTGCTTAGGTTCTACTTCTAGAAAACCCAACTTAAGGCACCCTACACCATACCTGTTGCCCTCTTGTTATGGAGTTGGACTAGTCCAGAATCTCCTGGATTTCCCAAGTAGGCAGGTGTAGTCACAAATCAAGGTTATTTCCACCTTCCTGCAGGGGCTTGGTATGCCAGAAAATAAAAGAGTAGCTTCTAATTCATATCTTGCATTACTCTCTCTCAGCAGGAGATGCAACAAGCCTTGTGAGGCTGTGCTAATCTCCATGCAGACTGCTAGCTCTTTCGCATTTAGAATTCAAACCTTTTCATCAAACCTTATTAGTACTGGAGGTGTGCTGTTGACTCTGCTATTTGAAATTTGTTTCTGGGACATTGATTTACTACCTGTTATTTTACTGATATATATTTATAATAAGATACCTGAATGTTATTATTCCATCCTTTTAAATTCCCAAGACATGCAAAGAAAAGAAGTTCATTGTCCTTCCAGTGGGACTGATTCTCAAGGAACTGTAATACTTTATTTCTCAGAAATAGTTGTACTCTGCGGCAGTGAAATTGTAAGATGGATGAGGTTAAAAAAGTGACTGTTGTCTCCCATTAGAAGCTTGATAGGGGGAATAAAATGCAAGACTTGATCAAGACCATCCAGGGAGTCAATGACAAGGAAAGAGGAAAAGCATCTCAAAGCTGTGTGCACTCAGCAAAGAAGAACTTTTCTCTGTATTTAATGTCTGTCATTTGGGCAGGTGTTCCCTCTGTCCAAATCTTCCCCAAACAGAAACAAGATTAGTCCTTTTCTCTTCTGTGTCCCCACAATCCTCTTCTGAAGCTCTTGAGAGAAATCGCAAGAGATATAGTTTCCAATGCTATCTTGAGCCATCTGAGAGCTGATGCTGTCTTATTTCTCTCTTAATTTCTAGTACCAAGCAGTGAACCATTTTTATAGTGATGGTCTAAAAATAAACTATACAGAGTAGAACTCAATAAGGAGCTATCCTTGCCATCAAAATATTATTGACTAAGGAAGAAATGGAAAGGATGGAAAAGATTAAGTAATTGATTCCAGCAACAAAAAAAAGATCACAATGTTCACCCTTTACACTTTCTCACTATGGAATTAGACACATCCACATTCAAAAAGGGATGTGGTGCTGAAAATATTAAAGGGCTTCATGACTATCACTATAGTGTGATCATTCATCACTAGCTCAATCATTCTTTCACTGTCTGTTTGTAAACATAAAAGAAAATTACCCTTTCAGAGAAAAATTTGCTTTTGTGAGCAACTCAGGGTGAATAATACAAATGGCTATCCATCTCGGGATGACTCTGGGCATAAATCAGATAATTATACCTGGAAATGGAGAACCAGAAAAGACTAGAATGCATGCCCACTGAGTGGGTGAGCTGTTAAAAATGCCCCAGGAACATGAGAAAAAGAGGCAAGTGAGGAAGGCAGAATGTATCACCAAAAATGTGTTCATTTAAATGGATGAACTCCACAGACAACAGTAAACTATAGAAGAAGACCTGAAAGGGTAGGTCGTGCGATTCTTTTTATGCAAAGTATGAAAACAGACAAAGCCAATCTATTCTATTCAAAATCAGAATAACAGTTGCCCTCTATTGTATAGATAAGGACTAGAAGGGATGAGGGCTCTGTGCTGGCAATATTCTGTTTCTTGATCTGGGTTCTGGATACATAAACTTATTGTTCATGAAATTTCAGTATGATATACACTAATGGGCACTTTTTAATGTATATTAGTCTTTATAAAAAAGGAGAACTGCAATTGGCTGTTGGCTGAGTTTCCTTTCCCCTCCCCAAAATATGAAAGGAGAGATAGTTCTCATTTCTTAAATTTCAGAATATCACCAAGAATCATTGTCCCAACAGTGGACTTTGGAGGAATTCAAGGCTGGAGTTCATGTTGAAGCTTACTGAGTTGCCTTCTGGAGAAAAGTCCCCGCATACTTTTTCCTCCCTTCAATTTCTTCTTGAACATAGACAGCTTATAAATTGAAACATGACTGAGGGAGAACCTTATGCTCCGAAAGGAAAGGACATTGGAGAATCACTGTACTATGCTGGAAATTTCTGGTGATCTCTTATTCTCATTAATGGGCTTTCTCTGAACTGCCCTTCCTCACACTAGAGGGTAAGAGCCAAGCGTTGTTCTACTGTATTTCATCAAAGCTAAAATGTACCTCTCCACCTTTTATGTACATATATGCACATGAAGAGACATAACCATAGATTTCCAGATCTGTCTCATCCTGAACCCTGCTATTTAATATTTTGTTCAGTTTTATGCTTGGATTCCAATTATTTTCTGTACGTTCCTCATTCCTAGCTAAAATCAGCTTCCTATGGAAAGTTTGTCTATCTAGGTCTTGCTTCTGTCCCTAGGCAACAGAGGTTTCATAATTTGCCTTTCCTCCTAAACAAAGAGTTCCAGAGTCTGCACGATCCATCTCCTCTGACAGCCTCATTACCTCCATCTTGAAATGCTTACATAGATTCCTAGAAAAGCTTTGAGTTATTTTATCAGCATGCCACTTTATTAGTCTGCCCCAGCTTCCATAACAGAACACCGCAAACTGAGTGGCCTAAAAAAATACATTTATTTTCTCTCAGTTCTGGAAGTTGGAAATCCAAGATCAAGGTGCCATCAGGGTTGGTTGGTGAAGTCTCTCTTCCTGGCTTGCGGACTGTGTCTTCACATGGTCTTTCTTCTGTGCATGTGTGGAAAGAGAGAGATGGTGTCTCTTCCCCTTTTTAAAAGACAGCAGTCTTCTCAGATTAGGGTCCCACCCTTATGACCTCATTTAACCTAATGACCTCCTTAAAGGTCCTGTCTCCAAATAGAGTTACATTGGGGATTAGGGCTTCAACATGTAAATTTGGGGATAACACAATTCAGTCTATCACCGTCACATTACCTTCTGTTTTGTTTGTTTGTTTGTTTGTTTAGCATTTTTGGAGTCATATGCCTCATTAAGTATTTTTTTTTCTGCTCATAGAAAACCACTTTGGAGAATACAAGACTATTAGCCATGGATCCACTAATGGAATTTAAACCCAGTTTTATCTTAGGCTTGTATTTACAATATCATTATCAAAATAATTATACAACAATGATTCTATCAGTAGCTGCCAAACTTTACACAAATCCAATGCTCTGTTGTTACAATTTCACATGTGGATGTCTGCTCTTGTAGCATTTGATAGAATTTTGCGTATTCTTTTCTCCCAGTAGTGGGGCAAGGTCAGTGAAGTTGCTCTTGAGACAACAGCAGTAATGGAAAGTTGCTACAGATGGATACATGGGCCAATTGCTTTGCCTGAAAATGACTGACAAATTTCAGCCTGTGAAGGCTGCTCTGTGCCTGATTTTAGGGGATGCTATGAAGCTACTAGTGAACTTTCAACATGGACTGCAAAGGAGAGCTGTTTGCACTAGATATCTCTAGCTCTGCTTATTAGAAACATAAGTGGCTTTCAGGCCCAGCACCTCCCAGATGTGCCATGTATGCCCCTCCCCCACAATTACAGTCCTGGCTTTGGGTCAAGTTTCAGCATTGCACATGCCAGACAAGATCAGTCACTCAGGATGCAACAAAATCATTGCTATATTTTCTCTAAACAGTGTATCTGCTGAGGACAATAATTTCCTTTTTAACAATCTATTTCCAGTAAGGATTAGAGCTCTCTAATAACTTGTGATCTTCTGTAGACAGAAGACAGCTTTTTATTCCTTTAGTATAAATAGAATTCTAGAAATACAGAAAGTTTTAGGGCCACCAAAGTTGAGAGAGTCCACTTACTAATTGTGTGTATCTCAGTTTCCTCATTTGCAAAATGAGATATTATATTAAATGAATTGGTATATATTGCAAAGGCTCTTTTATGGGCTTAGTTATCACTATTATTAAGGTTATTATGATTACTATTTTTAATATTAACCCCCAAATATTTACTAAGTGCACACAAGGTGCAAAGCACACCTTACATATGTTGAAATATCCTTTTATGTCCCTATATTTAAGAAACAATGAGCTAGGCCAAGCTCTTTTTTTAAAGACTAAGAAGCTAAGATTCAGAGGAGGGGAATAGTTTACTTAAGGTCGTATGACTACTGTTTTCATTACATCAACAGACTTCATATAAAAAGAGAATAAAGCATGACATATTCAGTCAAATGACCCCAAACTTAATGCTAACCTGTAACTATCACCTTTTGTGTTCGAAAACATCTATGCTGAAATAAGCAGACTGCATGAATTAGGGAAAGGCTGGGCTGGGAAATGTTTACAGTGCTTAGCATGATTCTGTCTTTATGGTCTCTTTCTGTTTCTTACACACTGAGGCTTCCCCTGCCAATTTGTCCAATTTAAGATGGCACTTTGGTGACCAACCCTGGCAGAACACACTGTTTACTGATAAGACAATCCAGCACCATCAGCAGTCACTGCCAGGCCCAGCTTAGCCACCACAGGACATGCCTCATAGTCTTATTGGCAATGGAGAAAGAAGGTCACTCCCATGTCCCCAAAAACAAGATACTTCATTGATAAAAGAAAAATGTCTTGGTCATTCACTATGTAAAGAAACTTCTAAATTAATTCAGAATTCTGAACAGGAGAATATTAGTGATTAAGGATACAGGGAAAACCAGACATATGCCCAGAATTATTGACTGAGAGTGGAGGTGATAATGCTAGAACTCAAGTCAGCTAAAAACACATCCTAATGAGGACACAGGGGTAGGAGATGTTTGTGTCCAGGCTGGCTTTTGCTCAATACTTTCAGGGTTGTGCAATTGGTCCAAAATGATTTATGTTCCATGTCTACAGAACAGGATCTTTTGTCCTTAAATTCCCCAAGAGCAAATCAAAAGAGAATAAAAGGCAGAGGCAGATGAAAATTAAATTTGTTCCACTGAGAACTCATAAATACAAAAGAGAAAACATTGTCATCTTTCAAGAAACTATTAATGACTGTACTATTGAACTTGGTAGCAGGGGATATAAATGTGGGTGAGGCTGGATCCAACCCTCTGAAGGATCAGGATGCCAGTTGAGAAGCTGCTAATTAATTAAATGCTAATCTAATGAGGAGAGGTGGGTAAGATAAATCCGCAAGAGATTTATAAAAAATACATCACATAGTTTATATTTGTACACTAAATCCTAACATTTGAATGCCACAGACATCTTTGCGATTCCAGTGAAAGCTCTGAATCCCTCTTCCCAGAATTATATACATGTGTACTACACATGCATTCAAGGTCAGGTCCTCACTGGAGTCCAGATTAAGAACCTATACCTTGATGTATGTTTAGACTCATGCTTGCAATTACTTCCCATTTGAATAAATTTGGTCAAAGTCAGCTGACAAGAATAACATGATTGGAAATCATCATTCTCAGTAAACTATCACAAGAACAAAAACCCAAACACTGCATATTCTCACTCATAGGTGGGAACTGAACAATGAGATCACATGGACACAGGAAGGGGAATATCACACTCTGGGGACTGTTGTGGGGTGGGGGGAGCAGGGAGGGATAGCATCGGGAGATATACCTAATGCTAGATGACGAGTTAGTGGGTGCAGCGCACCAGCATGGCACATGTATAATATGTAACTAACCTGCACAATGTGCACATGTACCCTAAAACTTAAAGTATAATAAAAAAAAATTATTCAGAAGAAATAAATAAATAAATAAATAAATAAATAAAAGGGAAAAAAAGTATAATAAAAAAATATGTGAATAAAACAGAATAACATATGAATGCCAGAGACCTAAAGATTTTGAGTCTGTATCAAGGACTAAAAGCAAATTAACAGTTAAAATAGACAAAGAAGAAAAGGGATTTAAAATATATGCAGGTGCTAAAATAAATTGGGATGCATTCATAAAGGTAAATGGGTAAAAGGTATATTTCATATTTTAAAATATAAAAAGTGAAAAAATATTTATAAAAATTTGAAAATATTAATAGAAAAGCAATGAACAGAAGAGTATTTATAATCTAATTTGTATAAAAATTAGAAAGTAAATTTCATAAATATAATGACATATTATACATATATGCTGAATTTGCATAAGAAATTTATCCAAGGATGTACAAGAGAATTTACAGCAGTTACTATAGAAAGAAGGAAAGGACAAGTAACATTTTTAACCTTATTTTTAATATGTTTGAATGTTTATTAGGAGTATGCAGTATCTGAGACAAAATGAGACCCAGTGGCCTTTATAATTACTCAGGATGCACACAGAATCCAACCATGCTCTGGCTTAAGCCATTGCAACACAAAAAACTATGCATTAGGAACATCCCACAGTTTGAGCACATTGAGTTTTTCGAGAAGCAGATTCTGAACCAAGAATTTAGGAGCAAGTGCTTTATTAAGAAAATGTCTTAAATCAACAAGGCAGCAGGGGAGTCAGAATAGGCTAGGAGAAGAAGCCAAACAAAAAGGCGATTTCAGGCAGAGTCCCATGCTCAGTCCAATTCTGCAGGGAGTGCAGAAGTATAAATACACCTCAGAATTTGCCTTGCATGGAGGCAAAAGAGCTTGGTATTTCCACACCAGTCATCCATAGTCTATCCAAGTTGCCTATTGTTTGTGAAGAGGGGTATATAAAATTCTTAGAGATTTCTGGTTCTTTGTACAGTAAGGTGACTCTAGCGTCTAAGGGGAATCCTCTGAAGGCTGCAGGTACTAGCTGTTAGCAACGAAGTGTGCAAGAGCTGGGGATGCATACACATAGAGGACAGGATTCTGATGGAACCTAGATGGGGCACCAACCACACACTCACATTCAGCAGGTTTTAGCTTTCATGCATTTGACAGATATTTATTGAGGGTCTAGAATTGTGCTGTCTAACATGGTAGTCACTAGCCACACACAACTACTGATCACTTGAAAAGTGGCTATTCCAGAAAGAGATGTTCTGTAAGTGTAAAATAAATACTGATTATTAACACTTGGTAAGAAGAAAAAGTCAAGTATCTCAGTAATAATCTTTTTATTTTGAATACATGTTGACATAATATTAGATTATATAGTAGGCTAAATTAAAAAATCATTGAAATTAAGTTTTACCTGTTTCTTTTTACTTTTTTAATGTGGCTTCTAGAAGATTTAAAATTACATATGTGGCTCAGGTTAAATTTCTATTAAACTGCACTGATGTAGAATATGTCTGACACTTTGCTAAGTGTTGGGGATATTGCAGTGACCAAAGAGAGACATGAGCCATGCTGTCATGATGTTTACAGTCAGTGGTTGTAACAGACAATAATCAAATGAAGAAATACAGTGTTACTATTTATATTAAATATGCTGATGGAAATAATAAGGTAATTTATAATGAGTAATACGACAATGAGACAGTATCCAACCAGAGAGGGATTTACTTCAAAAAGACTCATCAGGAAACATGTTTCTGCAGAAATGTCTTTTAAACCCAAAAAGAGACAGGAGTGAACCGTGGCTGTGGAGGCGGGAGAGAAGTGGCAAGAAAGATGAGTTGAAATGTTTTAAGGGTATTCCAAGTCAGAGAACATCAGATGGTAGGAAAAAGCATTTATAAATTGCTTAAGTCAATAAAGTAGTGAAAATGACATAAAATTCCTCTAGACTACAGACATCTAACTTGGCACACACAATTGACCTCTATGAAAAATGGTCATATTAGAAGGTTGACTGAGAAAGCAATTTTTTTCTTTCTCTGAATTAATGCTGACTTTCACCTTAGCCAGTAATGGCCAAACAACTTGGAAAATAAAAGTGAAGGTAATAGAGGCAGAAATCTTTGCTTATATTAAGATTTTTTAAAGTATATTTATAGAAGTTACCTTAAACACATTCACAACAGCTTGTTTATTTTCTACTTGGTGATTTTGAAGTGATGTCAACTGTTGTTGAATATATGTAAGAGTTTTAAAGCAGTTTTTAGAGGAAAAGATTGTTGAAGTGACATTTTCCAGCTTTCTTAACTGACATGAAGTCAGAACCAAATGCTTTGAAATGTCTAGCTAATACTGAAAAGATTAAATAAGACATAACTCCCCAGCATATTAAAAATTTGCTCCAAGAAATATAATTTTTCCATAGTATATTAAATTTTTGGTAGTATGTAGATATTCCTTATAAAATTGTTAAAGTTAACTCTTCTTAGAGAAATTTAGTTTCTTCATATTATTTTACCCAACTAGTACTAACATGACCCCCAATTATGTATTTTTTAATCTGACTTATTTCACAATTCAATTGAAATGTATGCAAATATAAGGAAATGGTTGGTTCAAAGTTTCGATTTTGCCTCTTGAAAGTTGCTATAACTTCTCAATTAATATTCCGTGGCAAATTTAGAATTGAAATTCTAAGGAGTGAGGAATTCTTCAAGACATACGTTTTTCTGAATGAGAAGCAGTTAAGCAGAATTATCTCCCATAAGAAAGCATATAGGGGTCTGATATATTTAAAGGAGGTTTAAGGGATAACACAGTTTTTTAGATAGTTTATTTTATCCAAAAAACACTGATTGGATTGTGATCTTTTGTTAGGTACTTAACTATAAATAAGATTTCCTTCCTATGATCCCTGAACCTCATAGGAAGCTCAGGGGAGGGTACAACATGTCCCAGTGGGGTAAGTGTTCCAAAAGAGGTATCTAGAATGCTGAGGGAAAAAGGTAGAAACAGTGACTCTCCCTGAAAGAAGCAAATCAGAGATAAGAAGGTGATATTTGCCCTAGACCATGAAGTAAGAGCAAGACTTGTATGAATACAAATGAAAGAAAAGCATTGCCAGCGAAGACAGTATGAGAAAAAGCTGTGGAAGTGTGAAACTGTCTAGGGGAGTCACTAAATCTTAAACACAGAATATGGTAGGTAGTTCTGTGTGCCCAGAGCCTTAGAACATATACATAAAGTACCAGATGGCTTTGAACCAAAATGCTTTGAGGAAGAAATTAGAATGTATTCTTTATTTTCTTTTTAAAACATGTAGTTTTCAGTGCACATTCTCTAATTCTAGACAAGGAGCAAATAAGAAGCAGCAAAGCAAAGACTAAAAGGCTTTTTTTAGTCTTTCTGATCACCTGCTTCATCCTCAGTGATTTACAAACTTTGTGTTATCTTTGTTCTTTTTGCTTTTCATTAGGATGATTATTGATTTATGACCAGCTTTAATGTGGCTCTTTCAGGCATCCTGAATTACCCTGACAGCAGCTCTGTAAATAAATCAATTTCTGCCTTTAAAATTTGACATCTTCTGTCCTAACAAACCATTACTTTGACCAAACTCAGATAAAAGAATTCTTTATGTTTGGCAAACTATCACTAAATTATCCTCTGAAGGGCTGAGGTAATATTATTCTTATTATGTCGAGTAGAAGTAATCCAGTATGTTGAACTTCGTTAAAGTTCACTTGTTTACTGAGGAATGAAATTATTCTGTAGCCCTTAGATAACTGTGTTAACTATCACCTTGAATTTAAGAGGAAAACAACAAGAGTCGTGGTCTGTATCCTCACAAATCATCCATGACTTGAGCTTTCAGCAACCTAGGATAAGCCGTATTTTGCATATGTAAGAGGGGAACACTCTTTTGGGGGAGGAGAGATTTCTAGATCCTCCTTTGCATTTTCTTCCTCTTGTCATGACTCCCAACTGTGAACAAACACATGTTTTTTAAGTCTTTTTTGTTTCTTTATTTAAAAAAGTGTCTGACATAATAGAACGAGAAATGAGCTTCCAGGTTAAAAAAAAAAAAAAGAAAAGAAAAAGAAAACACCTCGATTCTACTTCTTCCATATCTACTTAACTAGCTGTTATAGCATTAGGCTAAGAGTCAAAGTTCTGAAACTGTTCCCTTCTTTATGAAACAGGGAACAGTGTACCCTACTTTCTGGCTTGTTGTGAGGGATGAGGTAATACATGTAACAGTTACTTCTAAATCATGCAGCTCTTTGTAAATGTAAGATTAAATGTATAAATGTAAGTTGTAATTTACCCTGCAGCTCCATAAGGGTGAGAAATGAAATACAATTTTGCTGATATCACCATTCAAAAATTGTCAGCAATTAAAATTGTCTGTATGTTCAAAGGATGAGTATACTGTGTTTCTTGAATCATGTTTGCGAACTCGAAGAATGGGCTGGGGATAAACAAGGGACATTCTCCAAGGTCAAAGAATTCTCTCCCAGATTATTAGTTATGTGGGAAGTGATGGTCAGCCTCATTGGTTATTAGATAAATGCAAATTAAAGCAATATTCCTATGCCGTTTCAATGGATTATAAACTCCTTGAGTTTAGCCCACTTCTGCTTCTCTATGAGGAATCAGGCTATACAGAGTAAGGTAAAAGCTCTGGCTTTTTTTCCCCATGGAGAGTTATCTGAACAGACTTCTATATGGGAAATCCTTGGGTGAGCCCAATGATGACTGCAACTGGGCTGTCAAAAATCTCTAATTCTGAGGTTTGTATTAGGAAACCCAAATGCTTGCCACACTCTAACTTGGCCTTATCAGTTGGAAAAAAAAATACGTCATTTAGATTTCTACTCCTTGACTCCCTTCTTTTTATCATTGGATGTCATTTATATGGCTCCACTAACACCCCAAGATCTAAGCATTGGGCTGTGAATCTTAAAAGATAAACAGTGAGTGTCATTTGGGAAGCAAAGGAACAGTAGACATTAAGCCTTTTTGTGGAATTGGCCTTGTGAGTTTTTACCTTGATAGCTTGCAGGAGCTCACATTGCATCTGTACAGTTTTTAATCTCATATAGTTCTAGATAGGCAGCTGTAAGTTACTTTGAGTAAATGCTGGCTTTGGACAGTCACTGCAGCTTATGGCTGCTTTGTCCCATGGAGAGTAGCCAAGGCAGGGTATATGTATGATCTAATAAAACAAAACACACTCTGGTTTTAAGCAAATGCCACACAAGGCTGCCTGCACAGACTTTACCAAATGGCTTGTACATCAGGCAAGGATCTTAGGATGCAGCTTCTTGACCTTGGACCAAAGGATCACAGCTTCATCTGGTATTACAGGGGAGTTAGAGATAGGACGGTAAGCCTGACAATATTGTCTGCTTTCAAATTGCTAGACATACTGGATTTAAGACTACAGAAGGCCAGGAGCAATAGCTCATGCCTGTAATCCCAGCACTTTGGGAGGCCAAGGCAGGTGGATCACCTGAGGTCAGGAGTTTGAGACCTGCCTGGCCAGTATGGCGAAACCCCATCTCTACTAAAAATACAAAAAAATTAGCCTGGTGTGGTGGCACATGCCTGTAGTTCCAGCTACTTGGGAAGCTGAGGCAGGAGAATCACTTGAACCCGGGAGGCAGAGGTTGCAGTGAGCCAAGATCACGCCACTGCACTCCAGCCTGGGGAACAGAGCAAGATGCCATCTCAAAAAAAAAAAAAAAAGACTACAGAAAGAGTTGTGGCCGGAGTGTGTGTGCCTTGACCATGGGTTCAAAAAAACTGCATATTACATCTATTCAAGGTGACTTTGGATTTGGTATTTACCTGAATTCTAATGATGCCTTTAGATTTCAGATACCTATATTGAGTCTTCACCCTTGGAAAGATGGTAAGTTTTATTTTAAAAAATTAATAAAAACAAATGAGTCTTTATTAAAAAGGTAACATGCTACCTTCTTGGGATAAGAGAAAGAAGCATTTTAAGGAAATTCTTGCAGACAAAAAGATTCTGGATAATTTACAAAACCTATGCCTGCAACTTTAAGATCAGTCATAGTATTAAGTACTAACAAAGGCTTTGAAAAGTCATACTTTAGTTTGTGTCAGAATGAGGAAAGATGGATTGTTTAAACTGAAGAAGAAAAAGCTATTCTTAAAAGAAACATTAAAATTTTGTAATCTAGACAGATATTAAGGGGAAAATTAGATCTTAAAGGCCATAATAGATTGAAATAAAATGGAAAGTCGATCTGCCCAGGTTTAACTCCTCTTAAAGAAGCATCAGAAGAAAAGAGGGTTCTCTTAGCTCTTAAGAGGTTTGAAACAGTCGACAGAGCTCAAGAGAATTTCAGAGGAAGGGAGATAAATTATTGGAGCATATTGAAATTTCTCCACTACAGAGTATCAGGACCCAAGTTCCTAAGAAGAGGTGTCTTCAAAAACATGCTGATGGAAGAATCATAGCAACAGCCACTAGGAACCTCTGCTTAAAGATTGAGACAGCCCTACCAAGTAGCTACAGAAAATCTAGGCAGACTTAAAAGGACAAGATCTGGAAGACTATCACAAAACAAAAACACATTTAAAAAGTAAGTTTTAAAGTGACATGGCCATTGGAAGTAGAGATAAAGTATTGCCTGTACTCTTAGGTGTAATGATACCTACAAATGCCTCCCCATACCAGACAAAAGCAATCTGTGGGTCCCCATTGACATTTTTGCAACCCTGGGATTAAGTCAGAAATACAATATTCTAGATCCTGTCAAGTTTTGCTGTTATTTTAACTAAAACATAGTTTTAGGCTCACAGAAGAAGAATATCTATTTTCTCATTATAAAAATAATGTTGGCTGGGTGTGGTAGCTCACACCCATAATCCCAACACTTTGGGAGGCTGAGGCATGAGGATGGCTTGAGCCCAGGAGTTTAAGACCAGCCTGAGCAACATAGTGAGAGCCCCATCTTAAATCAGTCAGGTGTAGTAGTACATACTTGTGGTCCCAGCTGCTCAGAAGGCTGGGCAGGAGGATTGCTTGAGCCCAAGAAGTCGAAGTTGCAGTGAGCTGTGATGGTGCCACTGCACTCTGACCTGGGCAGCAGAGCAAGAACCTGTCTCAAAATTATTAATAATAATAATGCCAAACTTTAGATAGTAAGCATTCACTTGCCTTTAAAAGATAATAAATAATGAGTTCTATAAACAAGAAACTGTGATTGTAAAACTAACAAATAGCCCACCTTTATGGGGAATCAGAGGATTCAGAGAAACTGAATAGATCTGTTAGGAAAAATAAACCTGATTTGGGCTTTATTGAAACACCAAATAAAATAAGCATGTCTGTGGAACAAAAGCACTCTCAGCAAATGTTTTCCCAAGGTGAAAAATTCTAAACAGGAAATTTATCAGTTACTGAGAGTTGAAATGTTTAACCTCAGGCATCTTTTAGAGAAAGCAAAATTTACATGAATAGTACAGGAACAGCTGGTGGGTCTCCTGACCACTACTTTCACTCCCCATGTGCATTTCTCTTAAAAGTGTCCTAGGTTATTATCTATGACCGAACCAAAGAAGTCATTCGTTTATTCTTTTATTCATGAATCTATCACACGTCTCATGAATAAGGCCCACTTATATAGTCTACCAGTGGAGGGAGGCAAATAACTGGTGACTATGGTATAACCTCTGGTGGGTCCATAAATAGACTAGCTCTGAAGTTCCTAGAAACTTAATAGTGGTGCTGCAGCCAGTTACAACTGTGGTCAAATACTGGGGTGTACCTTTTAAGCAATCCTCACATGTTGAGCATTAGTTACTATTAATATGTTGTTCCCTGGGAGATCTATAAATGGCACCCTACACACATGAGAGTAGCAGTTGGTACTAGTGAAGAGTAAATATCTTTTGATTTTTCCTTTCATGTTTCAGCTGTTGCAAAAATAACAATCATCAACTAGTGGCAAACCACAGTTGACATGTGGGAAATCAAAAGGGAACCTGCCAAGATAATCTTTGTTCTCTTGTTTAGTCCACAACTACTGGGCAATATATTCAAAAAAGGATGCATGAGATACTACACAGACAGGAGAGGCCCTCTGAGCCAGCATGAACCCAATCCATCAGGGCTGCCCCTGGGCTTTGCCTCATGTGCCATCTCCAAATCAGCTCTAATATGTTTTCTTACCAGCAACATCAGTCCTGAAATTCTTAACCTGACCTGCCCGCAAAGGCACCTGTTTAGACCCTTCTGGCCTCTCTCTCTGTGGACTTGCCTCAACTTTTACCCCTGTCACCCTGCACTTCTAATCTGGCTCTTCTTTGGATGCCCCTCCCTGGCCACAGCTCTGTCTTGGGCCAGTCCTCTGTGGGGGCTCTCAGATTTCTGGAACCCTCACTTTCAGCATAGCCCCCTGCAGAAATGATTGAACACTGGGTCAGAAGCATAGCCTAGTAGATAGAATAGATTTCCTAATCCTGTGGAGGAAAAACAGGCAAAATAAGTAACTTACAGAAGACAAATTTACTCTTTATCAGACAATAAATATTACCTGCAGCACCACATAATTGTGAACTGATTTGCAAAACCACAACAGTTGACAAGGACCAGCATGGATTATAGCTCTGATGTTTTTCCACAGATATATTTGGACTATTACGTTATGTTCACTTTTTTAAAAGATTCTGCCAAATTATGGTATAGACAAGACATTAATGTCTAATATTAGAAGATATAGCCAAGGGAATAAGTGGTAATAAAATCTGATAGCATGTTTATTACTGATGCAAAGAAACACTTGTTTATTCCAGAAATCTCTCCACATGGTTGTGATACAGCTGCTTTATGGGGCTGTATTCAATGATGATTGCAACATATACTGGAAGCAGCCTGCCTGCCATAGAGACAATATCGGCTTTACAGTTAAATGAACCCATGTTCGATTTCATCTTAGCAACTGCAGAGCTTCGTGACCTTGAGCAAGCTCCTTAGCCTTGCTGGTATTTAGCTGAGTCATACATCAATGCTTTTGCCATCTTCATAAAATCCTTGTATTAAAGTTACCCCTTTAAAACACTGAACTCTGATCTTTTTTTTTCTCTTCACAGTCACATTTGTAATTATAGCTTGTTTAGTGTTTTTTTTTACTATGTTACAAATTCCATAATAGCAGGAACTATGCATGTGTATATCACCAAGGTATATCCAACACCTAGAATATATAGAACCCCTAATATATCATTTAAATAAATACATGAATACCTAAGCATGAAAAAGATTATAATTTGGTAATTTAGCATAGGTAGAAAGATGATTCCCTCAAACAAATCCTGGGGGTACTTTGTCTCTAGGATGGATATATACATGGGATTTAACACTGTTGACTGGTACTTTGTCTCTGGGATGGATATATACATGGGATTTAATACTGTTGACCGATTTGGGGAAGTTCACTGGCAGGGTCAGACTAATGTGATACTCAATGTAAACGTCTCAGAATACACCAGAGATAGAAATTTACACTTAAACTCCAGCATGCCCCAGATATGACTCATCAGTGGGCTTTATTTTAATATTTCCTCTTTGGCTAAATTGCAGCCCCTACCCTAATCTTTGGTCATTATTTGCAGGCACATAAGCCTTTTTGATCTAAGTGCTGAAAGACCACATTAATGAGACTACATGCTTCTTGGGTTTTTTATTATTTATCAATTTATGACATGAGAAAATCTCTCAAAGATAGAAACCTACATAACATTGAGTAGGAGGGCCTTGAATCATTGGTTTAAATCCTAGCACATCTATTTGCTAGCAGATGGACAGTTAACTTCTCTAAACCATAGTTTTCACATCTGTAAAATGAAGATAAAATCAATACCACTTCATAGCAATGTCATGAGAAATAAATAAAATAATGCCTATAAAGTCCTTAACCTGATACCTGGCACCTGCAATAAATATTAGCTATTTATTATTATTAATTCTTTTTTCCCTATACTGAAGGTAACCTTCTTTAAAATATTTTAAAATTAATACTCAGTCATCAATTGTTGAGTGGCTGCTATACAAGCAAAGTCTAGGATGTAGAAAATACTAAAACACTTTTTAAAAGAGTAAAATTCCTACTACGTGAATTAATAAAATTGGCAATGAAGTATAACAGGTGAAATTCCATTCAAGGCTATATCACCTATAAAGCTATTCCAAAATAGAAACAATTTTTAAATAAGACTTTAATATATCTTCAGGTTATTTTATCTCAACTTTCTAAATTAAAGCCACTTTGAAAATATAAGAAGTGTTTATATTTTGCTACCATGCCTAAATTTTGAGAAATCTATAAAAATAACACTTTTTGATATATTTTCATTAACCTGATACATGGCACCTGCAATAAATACTAGCTATTTATTATTATGGATTCTCTTTTCCTTATACTGAAAGTAACCTTCTTTAAAATATTTTAAAATTAATACTCAATCATCAAACAATTGTTGAGTGGCTACTATACAAGCAAAGTCCAGGATGTAGAAAATATTAAAACACTTTTTAAAAGAGTAAAATTCCTATTGTGTGAATTAATAAAATTGGCAATGAAGTATAACAGGTGAAATTCCATTCAAAGTCTATATCACCTAAAAACTATTCCAAAATAGAAAATATTCCAAAATTCAAATTTTTAAATAAGACTTTAATATAGCTTCAGGTTATTTTATCTTGACTTTCTAAAGAAAAGCCACTTTGAAAATGTGAGAAGTATTTACATTTTGCTACAATGCTTAAATTTTGAGGAATCTATAAAAAGAACCCTTTTTTCATATATTCTCATTATTTTACCAAGCAGATTTTTCTCTACTGTACTTAGGTGCTTTTTTTTTTTTTTTTTGGCATTTTGGATGTATTTCCTAAGTTGTCCAGCTGCTATTTAGGCTTTCATATTTTTTATTGTACAGAAAGAAAAACAGACAAAACACAGAAAAGTAAAAGAAATAACTTTAGAATGTCCATTTGCCTACTTTTTTTCTGTTTTCAGTAGCAAAGTATTCTGGGTAAATAGAAATCGCTAGTGCCAACATATTCCATTTTCCACTCTTGACAAACATACACAGAATCTCTAATATGTACCAGGCCCTGTGCCAGTACTTAACAAGGACAAATGACTCCTTTCTCAATGAAGGCAGTAGAGAGATTAGCTAAAAGAACAGGTTCTAGAATCAGACTGACCAGGTACAGACACTCAGTAACTGTGACTTGTGAAGCCTCTTCACAGAGACTGTCCATGGACTTAGGGATCAGGCAGAACTGAGTTACAATTCCAGAGTTTCCATTTAATGGAAAGATCTGAAATATATAATCAGCATTTCTGAGTCTCTGTTTTCTCACTTTTAAAATAAGGGTCAACAATCTCATTTTGAAAACTGTGCAGCTGAAATGCAATACACATCTGCAATGTGTTAGCTCAGTGCCTAGGTCATGTAATGCTATGCTAGGTCCCTTCTGTATCTGTGCCTTTTCTTCCAGACATACCTTTGGAAAAAATATAAATAATTGGGTAAAAAATAAATTTCAGTCAGAAATTAGGGGTTATTGCTGGCATATACCGTTCTTTTGAAAGGACAGAATGTATTGCTGTGACTAAAAGTCACAAACATAGGCTGAGAACTCACAATCAAAATCTCTGATAGTAGTTGTTGGTGAGAAATTTAGGATTTTATCAGCACCATAGACTTAATGACTCAAGAAAGCAAAAAAGATGATTAGTTATATACCATCCTGCAAAATGCCATGTAGTACTTGTTACAGCAAGAGTTGAATGTTGGTTTCAAACAGATCAAATTGTTCACCATCTGTTCATAGAAAGATAAAGACCCTCTTCCTGTAAAATAGATCAACAAGGATTCGAAGAAAAAATAATTGTCTCAAATTTCAGCATCAAGTGACTGTGCTTATGTAACCAAAAATTACACACAGGGAACAAATAAAAGATCAGCCAGTAAAATAGAATAATATAAATTTTGAAATCCCTTTCTGCATATCTTGGAAACATTTCACTTGTGTTTTATGGAAGACTGTAAAGTAACAGTGAAAAACATATTTAATAGAGTGCCAGATAGTTCAAGTTTTACTATTTTAAGACTTCAATCTTCAACATGCTGTTTTTATACTGTTTATCCAAACTTTAAAGTCTTTTCAGGTCTTAATTGCTTTTGTACTATGCATATAGAATTAAATTTCTGTATAATATTTTATATACTTATATTTTAAATATAAGTAATCAACTTATATTTAAAAACAGTAAACAATTAGAAAGCAAAAGACAAAACCCAGAGAATCTAAAAAAACCTAGTCTATTAGAATTAACAGTAAATTTGGCAAAAATACTTTTGATACAAGATAAATGTACCAAATCAATTTTATTCTAAGGAAAAAAGTAGAAAATTAAATTCCATAAATTATATAATTCAATATAATTCATCAAAACACAAGCACCGAGAAATCAGTCCAACAGATGTGTAATATCATTACACTGAAAACTACAAGGCATTTCTTAGAGGAAGTAAAGAACACCTAAATAAATAGAAGGATATATAAATTCATGTTTATGAAGACTCATGTTGGAATGAAGTAAATGATCCTCAAATTAATCTAGAGTCTCTAAGAAGTTCCAATCAAAATCCTCAGCTAGTTATTTTTAGTTGACAAGCTGATTCTAATATTTATATAAAAATGCAAAGAGCCAAAAGTATCAAGGACAGTCTTGAAGATAAATATCTAAGTGTAATTTAAAAGACTTATATTATCACATGTCAAGAATTGCAATAAAGCTACAGTAATTAAGTAATTAAGACAGGGTGTTATCAGTGCAAAGACAGACAAAAAGACTAGTGAAATAATATTCTAGAAGCAGACAAATATATAAGTATTTATTTTAAATCAAATAATGTATTACAGAGCAATGAGAGAAGGATGGTCTTTTCAAAAAATATATGCTGGGTCAATTGTATCCCCATATGGAAAAATTCATTTTGATGCCTAACTTACAATATGCACAAAAATAAATACCATAAAGATCATTGATCTAAATGTGAAAGGAAAAATAATAATGGTTTTGAAAGAAAATGATGAGACTATATTCATGACTTGGGGATAGACTGTTTTCTTGAACAGGAAACAAAAAGCATTTACCAAAAAGAAGAAAATTATAAATTAGATTATGTTAAAATTAAGAAATTTTGTCCATTAAATGATTCCATTCAAAGATTGGAAAGGTAACACAAAGAATGGGAGAAGATATTTGAAATATCTATCCAAAAAAGGAAATATATATATATTATATATATATATGTACTACAAATCAGTATATATATAGCATATATATATATATATGCTACAAATCAGTAAAAGACCCATGCTCCAAAATAAATAAAATACTTGAACTGATGTTTTGCAAAAAATAATATCCAAAATACAAACAAGCATATGAAATGATGTCCAATTTTATTAACCAGAAGAAAATACAAATTAAAAACAATTTGAGATCACTATGTAACTACTAGATTTATATCTAAAGTTTCAAGTTTGGCAATAGTATGGTACACCTTATGGTTAGGATTGTAAATTGGTATAATCACATTGGAAAATTATTTGTTGATATTTAGTAGCTACTCAAGATATGCCTACCCTAAGACCCTTAATTCAATTCCTACTTTATAACCAACATTATTCACCAAAAACCTGTGCCAGGATGTTATTCAAAACAGCTTCAAACATCTTAAAACAACCCAAATGTCATCAAACAGTAGAATGTTAAGTCAATTATGACATATCCCTACAAACAAATACTATACAGCAATGAGAGTGAAACACAATACTGCCACACACAACATGGATGAATCTCATAAACATAATTGTGAATGAAAGAAGCAAGACTGTATGATTCCATTTACAAAAAGTTCACAGTGGGCAAAATGAATATATGATGTTAAAGTATGGGCAGAAGTTACCTTTGGGTCAGAAGATGTTGAGGGATAGGTAGCTTCTGAAATGCTTTCATGTCTGAGTGATGGCTAGAACAATATGTTCTCTTTATGAAATACACTGTTCTATGCATGGTTCACACACTGTTCAATTATTTTTTATAAAAATTCAATATAAAAATTGACTTTTTAAAGTAACATTTTCCCAAAAGATATATAGTAGTCCCAGATTCTTAAAATGTTAAAAATATCATAAGATGCTTGCCCATTTGATAATGCATGAAAACGGAGGCATACCTCCTTTTCTTTGAGTTTTTATTTTTGTGAGTACTACACTAAAATATTTTGAATTTGTGCTACTCTAAATAGTGAGGTTGAAGTGTTTTCATGTTAATTTGTCATTTATATTTCTTTTTCAAATTGCTCATGCCTTTTGCTCAATGTTTTCTCTATGATGTATACAGTTATTATTATTATTATTACCATTATTATTTTGTGAAGCTTCTTCATGCAGGAATAGAATGAATAGCTTGCAGTGTGTGTGCAGTTATGAGCTCTGTCTGACCCTTGGGAAAGTTATTTACTATTTAAGTCTCACCTTTCTCATCAGGAAAACTGGATAACAATAATATCAATAATTCCGAAAAGGTTTTCTTTTAAAAATTACATGAGTACCTAGATGACACGTACACTGCAAAATCTTTTTCCACTTTCAACAGTTCCCCACACCTATTACATGTAAGAACCCATGCTAGGCACTGGATGGTGACAGAAAGACAATTTCTGTCATTAAGCCAGTGCTCTGGTCAGCGCTCAGTCAAAGCATTATAAATCTGTTCCTTTCGTTTTCATCTGTCACTTTATTCTGCTGACTTCACTTCCTCAACATCCCTGAAGATGATTCTCTTTCTGTCCCCATAATCACTGCCTGCATTCAGGCCTCCATCTTTCCTGCCTCGATGTTGTAATGGCTTCCTAATGAGTCCCTCTGCTACCCTCTCATTAGTCCTCAATCTGTTAAACTCCCTGCTGCCAGACTGAACATTCTAAATGCAGCTCCCATCATACCAAGCTTCATATTTCACTTGACAAGGATTCCATTTCTTTATCAGATCACACACAAAAAATTATCTGATCCCTACTTTTCCACTGCAGCACCATCTCTAACAGTCCCCAATTGGCCTCTTATGTTTCAAAGGTTCCAAAATACAAGCAGTTTCCTGAATAATCCATGATGTTTATGTCACACAACCTTGCATCTGATGCTCCTTCTTTCAAGAATACCTCTTTGGCTCTATTCCTTTCCTTCAAACTCATCTCAGACACCATTTTTCCCAGAAGATCTTCTTTTTCCTAACACTTGGGGTTCTAGCTCAGCTGATCTTCCTCTAAACTCTCATAATCTCATCCCATCAAAATACCTGCAAAATTGCACTTAGCTTTTTTATTGATTTATATGCCCAACTCACCACTCCTGGAACTACTAAGGAGCAAAGACTATGTCTTTTGTATCATTGTCCCTTAATCTTGAACATTTCCACATGAATGAGTGAATGAATGAGTGAACAAATGAAAGAGCATAATTGAACTGCCTCTCATGGGCTGCCTCCAGCAATATTCTCATGAAGATTTTTAAGAGGAATTCAATAAAATCAAGTTAAGGTTTCTTCATTCTCTTCTGGAAAGAAGAGAAATTAAACTCTACCCTCTATAGCAATGCAGAAACATAGATAGATAGATAGATAGATAGATAGATAGATAGATAGATAGATAGATAGATAGATAGATACATACATACATACATACATACATACATACATGATAGATAGATAGATAGATAGATACATACATACATACATGATAGATAGATAGATAGATAGATAGATAGATAGATAGATAGATAGATAGATAGATACATTTCATACACTAGGAAAAGACTCTGTTGCTTTAATTCGCATGCCCATTTATGACAGAGATTCAGATGACCTAAGCTTAGGGGAACTTGAAGAATATATTATCATTGGGAGTCAGGTTATTATTCTCACAAGAATGATTCATCCCTTCAACTTGCAAACTGCTCTTAAATCAACTTGCAAACTGCTCTCTCAGCTATGGGGCTGAGGGAAAACTATATTCCTTTGTAAGTGGTGGTGGAAAGCACATTATAAATGGTCCCATTGCTTCTTGGAGGAGGATGGAATTGATCACTTAGTTGGCTACCTAAAGGCCCTATTTGAGAGCTTATGTACCTGAAGATTAGCTCATATACTATCAAATCACCAAGAGACTTAATATGAGATGATGTCAATGCATAGAGAAATTATTTCAGCTTCTCCTCTCTTGGTATTCATAAAGGAGGAAATTTGGAGGCCAGATCCTAAGAAAAGTGACTAGCATCTACTGTCAATCAATCTGCAAGTATGGATCTGGTGCTTCTTCAAGGATCAGAAGAGTTATATGTGTATGGTATATATATGAAGTGGGAGTTTTAAACTACTTACTCATCAGCTACCTCTTTGTGAACTTTTTCTCTGTCAACAACCAAGTCATACTTATTTGAGTCTCCCCTTCAGTATCTGCCACATCACTTTCACCTATTTGGTTCTCAGCAGATGAGGATTTGAATAGATTCTTAAAAATTCTTGTGAACCAGAAATCCCGAAATTATCTGATTTTTTGAAACATGAAAGCTTCTAACGAATAGAAGTTCCTGTCGTAAGTTTTATCTACATTCTTCAGGCATTCATTTGCAACAGACTCTTGCTTCTAATTTGCTGCATGATGGATAGTGACACCTGCATATAAAGCAGCTCAGAGACCATGAGAGAAGAGGGAGCATCCATTACCTCCAGTTTGTGCACATTACTGTCATTGCCCTTCTGCATTTGAGCATGAGCTGCAATCATAGCTTGTCAAAAAGTATGAAATATCCCCTATTTCCTTTAGTACCACTGGTTTCTTGTGACTCACTTTGTCATTTTGCTAAGTTGGTGACATCTGTGTCTGTGCTGCCATAAAATATGTAGTGGTAATATTGCTGCTTTTTGGACTGAGTATATTTGTGTAAAATGATTTGCAAATGTTTCGTGTGTATAAGTGTTTACATTTGTATGCATTCAGTCAATACATGAGATCAGCTGTAAAGACAGAGAACCCCAGAATTTGAAAATAAGTGCCAAACTAAAATGTCAATATGCAGTGGGTCAAAGCAGAAATATGCAAAGTTACTCACAAGATGTAATGTTCCTAGGCCAGCAAGATTTGACAACATCCTGAGTAACAGTGGAAAGATAACTAAATGTGAAAAATCAAGGAAAAGCAATGGCTAGATTAAGAAGCACTGGAAAAAACAGGACACGTAGGGAAACAAATATTGTCAGTGTCTATTTGGCCCTCTCCAAGGCAGGTGGGTGCCCTGAAGAAATGATGATAAAATCAAGTCTTGGCACAAAACACCATAACCACAGATACTGTAACTTTTACTCACCATCATACTAACCAATCTTCCCATTTAAAAACTGGTTTTCTAGGTACCTCAATATGAGGAAGAAAAGACACTCCAAATTGAGGATATGAGTATTTCCAGCACTGCACATGGATCACACACATTCACACACACACACACACACACACACACACACACATACACACACAAAGATGGCATGCTAGTTTGTCCTGTGAATTCATGAGAGTTTATTTGATGTGTATTTGGTTACTTCTCCAAAATTCAGATCGGTTCTAAAGTGCTGAAAAGTCTGAACACCTACGTAGAGATGCACCAAAAGGCCACAGGAGTAACAGAACTGAGAATATTGTCAAAAGAGTGATTTGGGGCAACAGCTTATAGATTTTAGGATGGGTAGATAAGAGAGTAGAGATAGGAGAAGATGCAAAACTGAGAGAAGTTAAAGGGGTCAGAAAGTTAGATGAGTTCAAAGGATAGGGAAGATGGGAGAAACTCAGTGAGTATGTTGAAATAACAGGAAACTGGGATCAGAAACTAGAAAACCCAAACTTACACTTTAGAAGAAGTGGAGAAAATCCCAGTGATTGCAAGGTCCAAGATATGGCTGTGGTAGATTATTAAATATGAGCTCAAGATATTGTTTTCACTCGTGCATTCCAACATTTGATGTCTAGAATGATGGCAGGAACAGAGTTAGACAGAAAGAATACAGATTAGGTGCCTAGTCCTTCAAAAACTGAAGACCATATATTTTACTTATATAACTACTTTTATGTCTCCATACTTTTTTCATACTCTTCCCGTCTGATGGTATTCCATCCCTGCCGCATGTTACCCTACCCCATTTGCATGGAGACATATATTTCCCTTAGAAGGAGTTCTGCTACATAAGTTCATCTTTGTATGCAATCCATATAATTCAATGGCTAACTCTGTACATATTTATTGAGTAAATAAAGGAAACATCAGAATCACCAGGAAAGTTCTGAAATGTAAACCAAGTGATACATTGAAATTTTTTTCTGGTGGTATTAAAAGAACCAGGAGAGAGATACAATAAATAGATCAAAAAAGACAGCTAATTTTTTTAAATGAAGCAACTTTTTTTAGAATAGAGGGGACTGGTGATCTGGATGAACACAATATTGGTGTTGTCAGGACAGCAATGTAAGCCCTCTGGACTAGAAGGTGAGTAGACAGGGAACTAGGGAAAAGAGCACTGACAACAGTTCACTCTCCAGGGTGCTTAACTCAGGGAGAGATAAGGTAGTAGTTGGAGAACTTTTCCTGAGAATTTGAAGTTTTTGATGCTATGATAAATGGCATTTTAAAATTTTACTTTCAGATTGTTGCCAGAATAAAGAAATACAGTTAATTTTTATATATTGATCTTATTGATCCTGCAACCTTACTATATACACTTATTTGTTTTAGTAGCCTTTTAGTAGATCCTGTAGGAGTTAGTACATAGGTAATCATGTCTCCAAATAAAAATAATTTTACTGCTTCCCTTCCTGTGGTTTTTCATTGCCTCACAAGCTAGAGCCTCCAGTAAAATGCTGAAGAAAAGTAATGAAAGGAGACATTTTTCCTTTGTTCTTTCTCCTGGAAAGAAAGCATTTAGTCTTCTACCATGAAAAAGATATTAGCTACTAGCACATTGAGGATTAAGTAAAATAAAACAAAAGATGTTAGCGATAGGCTTTTTGTAGATGCCCTTTATCAAGTTACGGACTTTTCCTTCTCTTCCTGGTTTAATGAGAGTTTTTATCTGGAACATATTATAGATTTTGCTAAATGCTTTTTCTCTCTCTATTGAGATGACCATGTGTTTGTTAGTTTCTTGATATAGTGAATAGTGATTGGTTTATTACTGCTCAACTAATCTTCCTGTGTTAAACCCCATTTGGTCACTAACAGTTTACTTTTTACAAATTGATTTACTAAAATTTTGCTAGTAATTTGTGCATTTGAGTTCATGAGGGATACTAGTACTTAGATTTCTTTCCTTGTGATGCATTTGCCCTGTTTTGTAATCAGGAAAATACTGACCTCATAGAACGAGTGGCAAAGTACTCTACTATCTTCAATTTTACAGAAAAAGCTGTATAGAATTGGCATTATTTCCTCCTTAAATATTTGGTATAATTCACCAGTGAATCCATCTGGGTCTACAGTTCTCAATTTCTTTAGTGTATATAGAGGTGCTGTGGTTCCTTTTGAGTGAATTTTGGCAGAGTGTGTCTTCAAGGGATCTGTTCATTTCAGTTGTCATTAAATTTCAACAAATTTACTGGCATAAAGTTGTTAATATTCCTTTCAATATCTATATCATCTGTGATAATGCTGTGATAATGCCTCCTCTTTCATTCCTGATGTTGATAATTTGTGTATTGTCTTCCCCTCCCCCCCCCCCCCGCCCCCGGTTAATCTGGGTATGGGTTTATCAGTTTTAATGAACTCAAGGAACTAGATTTTTATTTCATTGATTTTTTTCTCTATTGTTTTTCTGTTTTTATTTCATTACTTTCCATGCTTATTTTCATTATTTTCTTCATTCTGCTTGCTTTAGTTTTAATCTGCTCTTCTTTTTCTGATTCCTTAAGGTAGGAACTGAGGTCACTGAATTAAGATCTCTTTTCTTTTCTAATATAAACATTCAGTGCTATAAATTTCCCTTTGAGTACTGCTTTAGTTGCATGCTGCACATTTTGAAATGTTATATCTTCATTTTCAGGGTATATAAAATGATTTTTAATATTACTTTTGATTTTCTTAAACCCATAGTTGATTTAGAAATATGTTATTTAGTTTCCAAATATTTAGGAATTTCCCAGAGAGGCAGCTGTTATTTATTTCTAATTAATTCTATCGTAGTTTTGTATGCTTTTAATTTTTTTTAAATTCATTGAGTGTTGTTCCATGACTCAAAATTTGGCTATGTGCCCTTGAAGACTTTGTGTTCTGTTTTTGGATAGACTCTTGTATTAATGTAAATGAGGTCCAGTTGGTTGGCCATGTTCTTCAAGTCTTTAACAGTCATGTGATTTTCTGTCTACTTTTCCCAAAAATTTTGAAAAAGGGAGTTAAAACATCTTTAATAATATCTGTAAATCTATAAGTTTCTCCTTTCACTTCTATTATTTTTTGCTTAATACATCTGAAGTTTTTTCTTAGGTACACAAAAGTTTAAGATTATTATATTCTCTTCATTAACTGATCTTTTATCATTATGAAATGACCCTTTTTCTCCATGGTAACATATTTTGCTTTAAACTATACTTCGTATCATGGGTTAATATAACCACTTCAGCTTTCTTTTGATTAGTATCAGAATAGTATGTATTTTCTGATCTCTTAATTTTAATCTATTTGTGTCTTTATATTTAAATGTAATGTCTTATTTGCAGCACATAGAAGGGACTTGCTATTTTATCCAATATGACAATTTTTGCCTTTACTTGTGTGGTACAGACCACTTATATTTAATGTTATCATTGATACACTTGAATTTAAATCTACTATTTTATTGGTGTTTTGTTATTTGCTCCTCTCTTCTTTGTTTCCTTTATCCTCTTTCAATGCCTGCTTTTGTATTAACTATTTTTTATAATTTGATTTTATCTCTTTTATTGGTTTACTTGCTGTAACTCCTGCTTTTTACGGTGTCACTTTAGTTTTATACTGTGTACCTTTTACGTATCACCATCTACCTTCAAATAATATTATACCACTTCATATATAGCATAATACCCTTAAAACAGTTTACTTCCATTTCTACCCCACTTGCTTTTGTGCCATTCTTATGTTATAATATGAAAACCTTAGCTTAGGTCAGAGGTCTGGATTGCCTGTTTGCCCACATAAGAGTTTCAGAACTTTTTTTTTTTCTTAAGCTTGGGTTCTAAGTCTCTCCATGCTCCTAGTTACTAGTTCACACTCCCATAGCTAAGCTGCAGCCTCAGTGCCCTGGATCTAAGCAAAGGGCCTCCCATCCCCTGACAGGGTCAGGCTCAGCGTTCTTAGCCTTGAAGTCCTTAACCCCACTTATTGGCTGTTCAAACATCTAGAGTAGGAGCCTCAGCTTTCAGTTGTGTTGATGACATAGTGATCCCCTCCCACCATCTCACCTCCCACCAAGTCACAACACTTTAATTGGAATTCAAAGGCCTGGTACCCACAGCTTTCCTGAAGCTAACTCTTCTGCCACTATCTTGCTCAAGGTACATCACAGGATACTCAGAGACAAGTATCCAGCAAGAAAATATTTCATTTGACCTTGCAGTCAGCAGATGCCATATTTTGATCCAGCCATTCACTCTGGGACTAGATTATCTTTTTCAGTTTAACTCTTTGGCTCCTGGCCCAGCCTTCTTAGTTCTATACATCCTTTTGTGTCCATCTTGCCAATCCTTCCTGGAAATAACAAGTGTATATGGAAGTAAAGGGAATCATTTCAGTTCTTTTCCCTTATTGTCCCCATTTTTTCTTTTTTACTCCTTTGCCCATTATCAAAAGCCCCTACCATTATCTCTACAAATAGCTTCAGACCCAACAGTTTACTTACACTTTCCTAATCAGAGATTCACTAGATCTTCAAAATTACCATTTATTAATTTTTTTTTAGTTTTCTCAAAAATAAACATTCTTGAAAATCAGACAAAGCAAATTAGACCAAATTGCTAAACAATATAAAGTTTAAGAACATGAGTTCTGGAACCAAATGGCCAATGTTCCCATCCTAACTCTTTCACATCCTAGCTCAAGTCCTCAGCTTCCTCATCTGTAAAATGGGGATAATAATAGAATCTTCTTTAGAAGGGTGTCATATGACTAAATGGATAAATAACACACAAGTCATTTATGAGCCAGCAATATAGTATGTCCTCAGGAAATACATAAAGCTAGTTTTAGTTTGACTTTTTTGTGTGTTTTTCAGAGATATGCACATAGTAATTATTCAAAAACTGATCTTTCTTCCTTTTTTTCTTTCTTCCTTCCTTCCTTTATAAATTCATTCAATCATGGAATGGCTGTCTGCTCTGTTCAAAGCAACATATTGGGGTTTGGGGATTGAAAGAGATGAATAAAAAGGTAGGTCACACCTTGGTTCTCAAATGACTTTCAACCTTTTGAACCGAGAAAATGGAGGCAAGTGTGAAAGAGATCTTTTCCTACAATGACATAAATGAACAAACAAATTTTGTCATTAATTTCAGAGGAAAACCAGCTTAAATTCAGAAAAGATTTCATCACAGAAAGGAGGAAGAATGGAAATTCATAAAGTAGGATTCCCCAGGCCTCTAACTTTCCAAGGAATAGACAGAAATCTACTGTTTCTAATTTCAAATCATCAAGATACCAATGACTTTCTTCACAGGATTGGAGAAAACTACTCTAAAGTTAACATGGGACCAAAAAAGAGCCCACATTGCCAAGTCAATCCTAAGCCAAAAGAACAAAGCTGGAGGCATCATGCTACCTGACTTCAAAGTATACTACAAGGCTACAGTAACCAAAACAGCATGGTACTGGTACCAAAACAGAGATATAGACCAATGGAACAGAACAGAGCCCTCAGAAATAATACCACACATGTACAACTATCTGATCTTTCACAAACCTGACAAAAACAAGAAATGGAGAAAGGATTCCCTATTTAATAAATGGTGCTGGGAAAACTGGCTAGCCATATGTAGAAAGCTGAAACTGGATCCCTTCCTTACACCTTATACAAAAATTAATTCTAGATGGATTAAAGACTTAAATGTTAGACCTAAAATCATAAAAACCCTAGAAGAAAACCTAGGCAATACCATTCAGGACATAGGCATGGGCAAGGACTTCATGTCTAAAACACCAAAAGCAATGGCAACAAAAGGCAAAATTGGGCCAAGATGGCCGAATAGGAACAGCTCCGGTCTACAGCTCCCAGCGTGAGCGACGCAGAAGATGGGTGATTTCTGCATTTCCATCTGAGGTACCGGGTTCATCTCACTAGGGAGTGCCAGACAGTGGGCGCAGGCCAGTGGGTGCGCGCACTGTGCACGAGCCGAACCAGGGCGAGGCATTGCCTCACCTGGGAAGCACAAGGGGTCAGGGAGTTCCCTTTCCGAGTCAAAGAAAGGGGTGACGGACACACCTGGAAAATCGGGTCACTCCCACCCGAATATTGCACTTTTCAGACCGGCTTAAAAAATGGCGCACCATGAGACTATATCCCACACCTGGCTCAGAGGGTCCTACACCCACGGAATCTCGCTGATGGCTAGCACAGCAGTCTGAGATCAAACTGCAAGGCGGCAGCGAGGCTGAGGGAGGGGTGCCCGCCATTGCCCAGGCTTGCTTAGGTAAACAAAGCAGCCAGGAACTGGGTGGAGCCCACCACAGCTCAAGGAGGCCTGCCTGCCTCTGCAGGCTCCACCTCTGGGGGCAGGGCACAGACAAACAAAAAGACAGCAGTAACCTCTGCAGACTTAAATGTCCCTGTCTGACAGCTTTGAAGAGAGCAGTGGTTCTCCCAGCACGCAGCTGGAGATCTAAGAACGGGCAGACTGCCTCCTCAAGTGGGTCCCTGACCCCTGACCCCCGAGCAGCCTAACTGGGAGGCACCCCCCAGCAGGGGCACACTGACACCTCACACGGCAGGGTACTCCAACAGACCTGCAGCTGAGGGTCCTGTCTGTTAGAAGGAAAACTAACCAACAGAAAGGACATCCACACCGAAAACCCATCTGTACATCACCATCATCAAAGACCAAAAGTAGATAAAACCACAAAGATGGGGAAAAAACAGAACAGAAAAACTGGAAACTCTAAAACGCAGAGCACCTCTACTCCTCCAAAGGAACGCAGTTCCTCACCAGCAACGGAACAAAGCTGGATGGAGAATGATTTTGACGAGCTGAGAGAAGAAGGCTTCAGACGATCAAATTACTCTGAGCTACGGGAGGACATTCAAACCAAAGGCAAAGAAGTTGAAAACTTTGAAAAAAATTTAGAAGAATGTATAACTAGAATCACCAATACAGAGAAGTGCTTAAAGGAGCTGACGGAGCTGAAAACCAAGGCTCGAGAACTACGTGAAGAATGCAGAAGCCTCAGGAGCCGATGCAATCAACTGGAAGAAAGCGTATCAGCAATGGAAGATGAAATGAATGAAATGAAGTGAGAAGGGAAGTTTAGAGAAAAAAGAATAAAAAGAAATGAGCAAAGCCTCCAAGAAATATGGGACTATGTGAAAAGACCAAATCTACGTCTGATTGGTGTACCTGAAAGTGATGCGGAGAATGGAACCAAGTTGGAAAACACTCTGCAGGATATTATCCAGGAGAACTTCCCCAATCTAGCAAGGCAGGCCAACGTTCAGATTCAGGAAATACAGAGAACGCCACAAAGATACTCCTTGAGAAGAGCAACTCCAAGACACATAATTGTCAGATTCACCAAAGTTGAAATGAAGGAAAAAATGTTAAGGGCAGCCAGAGAGAAAGGTCGGGTTACCCTCAAAGGGAAGCCCATCAGACTAACAGCGGATCTCTCGGCAGAAACTCTACAAGCCAGAAGAGAGTGGGGGCCAGTATTCAACATTCTTAAAGAAAAGAATTTTCAACCCAGAATTTCATATCCAGCCAAACTAAGCTTCATAAGTGAAGGAGAAATAAAATACTTTACAGACAAGCAAATGCTGAGAAATTTTGTCACCACCAGGCCTGCCCTAAAAGAGCTCCTGAAGGAAGCACTAAACATGGAAAGGAACAATCGGTACCAGCCGCTGCAAAATCATGCCAAAATGTAAAGACCATCGAAACTAGGAAGAAACTGCATCAACTAATGAGCAAAATAACCAGCTAACATCATAATGACAGGATCAAATTCACACATAACAATATTAACTTTAAATGTAAATGGACTAAATTCTCCAATTAAAAGACACAGACTGGCAAGTTGGATAAAGAGTCAAGACCCATCAGTGTGCTGTATTCAGGAAACCCATCTCACGTGCAGAGACACACATAGGCTCAAAATAAAAGGTTGGAGGAAGATCTACCAAGCAAATGGAAAACAAAAAAAGGCAGGGGTTGCAATCCTAGTCTCTGATAAAACAGACTTTAAACCAACAAAGATCAAAAGAGACAAAGAAGGCCATTACATAATGGTAAAGGGATCAATTCAACAAGAGGAGCTAACTATCCTAAATATATATGCACCCAATACAGGAGCACCCAGATTCATAAAGCAAGTCCTTAGTGGCCTACAAAGAGACTTAGACTCCCACACATTAATAATGGGAGACTTTAACACCCCACTGTCAACATTAGACAGATCAACGAGACAGAAAATCAACAAGGATACCCAGGAATTGAACTCAGCTCTGCACCAAGTCGACCTAATAGACATCTACAGAACTCTCCACCCCAAATCAACAGAATATACATTTTTTTCAGCACCACACCACACCTATTCCAAAATTGACCACATAGTTGGAAGTAAAGCTCTCCTCAGCAAATGTAAAAGAACAGAAATTATAACAAACTATCTCTCAGACCACAGTGCAATCAAATTAGAACTCAGGATTAAAAATCTCACTCAAAGCCGCTCAACTACATGGAAACTGAACAACCTGCTCCTGAATGACTACTGGGTACATAACAAAATGAAGGCAGAAATAAAGATGTTCTTTGAAACCAACGAGAACAAAGACACAACATACTAGAATCTCTGGGACGCATTCAAAGCAGTGTGTAGAGGGAAATTTATAGCACTAAATGCCCACAAGAGAAAGCAGGAAAGATCCAAAATTGACACCCTAACATCACAATTAAAAGAACTAGAAAAGCAAGAGCAAACACATTCAAAAGCTAGCAGAAGGCAAGAAATAACTAAGATCAGAGCAGAACTGAAGGAAATAGAGACACAAAAAACCCTTCAAAAAATCAATGAATCCAGGAGCTGGTTTTTTGAAAGGATCAACAAAATTGATAGACCGCTAGCAAGACTAATAAAGAAAAAAAGAGAGAAGAATCAAATAGACACAATAAAAAATGATAAAGGGGATATCATCACCGATCCCACAGAAATACAAACTACCATCAGAGAATACTACAAACACCTCTATGCAAATAAACTAGAAAATCTAGAAGAAATGGATAAATTCCTCGACACATACACTCTCCCAAGACTAAACCAGGAAGAAGTTGAATCTCTGAATAGACCAATAACAGGAGCTGAAATTGTGGCAATAATCAATAGTTTACCAACCAAAAAGAGTCCAGGACCAGATGGATTCCAGCTGAATTCTACCAGAGGTACAAGGAGGAACTGGTACCATTCCTTCTGAAATTATTCCAATCAATAGAAAAAGAGGGAATCCTCCCTAACTCATTTTATGAGGCCAGCATCATTCTGATACCAAAGCCGGGCAGAGACACAACCAAAAAAGAGAATTTTAGACCAATATCCTTGATGAACATTGATGCAAAAATCCTCAATAAAATACTGGCAAACCGAATCCAGCAGCACATCAAAAAGCTTATCCACCATGATCAAGTGGGCTTCATCCCTGGGATGCAAGGCTGGTTCAATATACGCAAATCAATAAATGTAATCCAGCATATAAACAGAGCCAAAGACAAAAACCACATGATTATCTCAATAGATGCAGAAAAAGCCTTTGACAAAATTCAACAACCCTTCATGCTAAAAACTCTCAATAAATTAGGTATTGATGGGACCTATTTCAAAATAATAAGAGCTATCTATGACAAACCCACAGCCAATATCATACTGAATGGGCAAAAACTGGAAGCATTCCCTTTGAAAACTGGCACAAGACAGGGATGCCCTCTCTCACCACTCCTATTCAACATAGTGTTGGAAGTTCTGGCCAGGGCAATCAGGCAGGAGAAGGAAATAAAGGGTATTCAATTAGGAAAAGAGGAAGTCAAATTGTCCCTGTTTGCAGATGACATGATTGTATATCTAGAAAACCCCATCATCTCAGCCCAAAATCTCCTTAAGCTGATAAGCAACTTCAGCAAAGTCTCAGGATATAAAATCAATGTACAAAAATCACAAGCATTCTTATACACCAACAACAGACAAACAGAGAGCCAAATCATGAGTGAACTCCCATTCACAATTGCTTCAAAGAGAATAAAATACCTAGGAATCCAACTTACAAGGGACGTGAAGGACCTCTTCAAGGAGAACTACAAACCACTGCTCAAGGAAATAAAAGAGGATACAAACAAATGGAAGAATATTCCATGCTCATGGGTAGGAAGAATCAATATCGTGAAAATGGCCATACTGCCCAAGGTAATTTACAGATTCAATGCCATCCCCATCAAGCTACCAATGACTTTCTTCACAGAATTGGAAAAAACTACTTTAAAGTTCATATAGAACCAAAAAAGAGCCCACATCGCCAAGTCAATCCTAAGCCAAAAGAACAAAGCTGGAGGCATCACGCTACCTGACTTCAAACTATACTACAAGGCTACAGTAACCAAAACAGCATGGTACTGGTACCAAAACAGAGATATAGATCAATGGAACAGAACAGAGCCCTCAGAAATAACCCCGCATACCTACAGCTATCTGATCTTTGACAAACCTGAGAAAAACAAGCAATGGGGAAAGGATTCCCTATTTAATAAATGGTGCTGGGAAAACTGGCTAGCCATATGTAGAAAGCTGAAACTGGATCCCTTCCTTACACCTTATACAAAAATCAATTCAAGATGGATTAAAGATTTAAACGTTAGACCTAAAACCATAAAAACCCTAGAAGAAAACCTAGACATTACCGTTCAGGACATAGGCGTGGGCAAGGACTTCATGTCCAAAACACCAAAAGCAATGGCAACAAAAGACAAAATTGACAAATGGGATCTAATTAAACTAAAGAGCTTCTGCACAGCAAAAGAAACTACCATCAGAGTGAACAGGCAACCTACAACATGGGAGAAAATTTTCGCAACCTACTCATCTGACAAAGGGCTAATATCCAGAATCTACAATGAACTCAAACAAATTTACAAGAAAAAAACAAACAACCCCATCAAAAAGGATGGGCAAAGGATATGAACAGACACTTCTCAAAAGAAGACATTTATGCAGCCAAAAGACACATGAAAAAATGCTTATCACTGGCCATCAGAGAAATGCAAATCAAAACCACTATGAGATATCATCTCACACCAGTTAGAATGGCAATCATTAAAAAGTCAGGAAACAACAGGTGCTGGAGAGGATGTGGAGAAATAGGAACACTTTTACACTGTTGGTGGGACTGTAAACTAGTTCAACCATTGTGGAAGTCAGTGTGGTGATTCCTCAGGGATCTAGAACTAGAAATACCATTTGACCCAGCAATCCCATTACTGGGTATATACCCAAAGGACTATAAATCATGCTGCTATAAAGACACATGCACACGTATGTTTATTGCGGCATTATTCACAATAGCAAAGACTTGGAACCAACCCAAATGTCCAACAATGATAGACAGGATTAAGAAAATGTGGCACATATACACCATGGAATACTATGCAGCCATAAAAAATGATGAGTTCATGTCCTTTGTAGGGACATGGATGAAATTGGAAACCATCATTCTCAGTAAACTATCGCAAGAACAAAAAACCAAACACCGCATATTCTCACTCATAGGTGGGAATTGAACAATGAGATCACATGGACACAGGAAGGGGAATATCACACTCTGGGGACTGTGGTGGGGTGGGGGGAGGGGGGAGGGATAGCATTGGGAGATATACCTAATGCTAGATGACGAGTTAGTGGGTGCAGCGCACCAGCATGGCACATGTATACATATGTAACTAACCTGCACAATGTGCACATGTACCCTAAAACTTAAAGTATAATAAAAAAAAAGGCAAAATTGACAAATGGGATCTAATTAAACTAAAGAGCTTCTGCACAGCAAAAGAAACTACCAGCAGAGTGAACAGGCAACCTACAGAATGGGAGAAAATTTTTGCAATCTACTCATCTGACAAAGGGTTAATATCCAGAATCTACAAAGAACTCAAACAAATTTACAAGAAAAAAACAAACAACCCCATCGAAAAGTGGGTGAAGGATATGGACAGACACTTCTCAAAAGAAGACATTTATGCAGCCAACAGACACATGAAAAACTGCTCATCATCACTGGCCATCAGAGAAATGCAAATCAAAACCACAGTGAGATATCATCTCACACCAGTTAGAATGGCAATCATTAAAAAGTCAGGAAACAACAGGTGCTGGAGAGGATGTGTGGAGAAATAGGAACACTTTTACACTGTTGGTGGAACTGTAAACTAGTTCAACCTTGTGGAAGTCAGTGTGGCGATTCCTCAGGGATCTAGAAATGGAAATACCATTTGACCCAGCCATCCCATTACTGGGTATATACCCAAAGGACTATAAATCATGCTGCTATTAAGACACATGCACACGTATGTTTATTGTGGCACTACTCACAATAGCAAAGACTTGGAACCAACCCAAATGTCCAACAATGATAGACTGGATTAAGAAAATGTGTGGCACATATACACCATGGAATACTATGCAGCCATAAAAAATGATGAGTTCATGTCATTTGTAGGGACATGGATGAAGCTGGAAACCATCATTCTCAGTAAACTATCGCAAGGACAAAAAAAACAAACACCGCATGTTTTCACTCATAGGTGTGAATTGAACAATGAGAACACTTGGACACAGGAAGGGGAACATCACACACTGGGGCCTGTTGTGGGATGGGGGGAGGGGGAGGGATAGCATTAGGAGATATACCTAATGTAAATGACGAGTTAATGGGTGCAGCACACCAACATGGCACATGTATACATATGTAACAAACCTGCACGTTCTGCACATGTACCCTAGAACTTAAAGTATAATAAAAATATATATATATATATATTTTTAAAAAAAGAAGCAAGAAAAAAAAAGGTGTTTTGCTAGGCAAGACCAAAGGCAGCAAAGCAACAGAATACCTGTTGAAAGTTTTAGGAATTTATTCCAACTCAAAGACCACTGTTGGCCTCCTGAGTTAAATAACTCACTGGCTCTAGTTATAGCTATAATCTTTGTTCTGTAACTACTCCACTTTTAATCTGTGTGCAAAGCCCATGGGGCAGAAGGAGCAGCTGTTTCCCTCAGATGGAAGCCCTCAAAGAGAAACACAGATCAGATAACACTAGAAACTGACTGCGTGCTGCCCTTCTCCAGGGAAGTGAATGAAGTCTGCAAACAGTTGCTTTGTAGATGTTGAAAGCTCAGGCTTACCCTGGTGACCACAACGTAGCCATTATGTCCAAGGTAGCTAGCACAGGGTGCCTCTAGGCAGGTAGGGTGTGTTGAGAGCAGACCCCTGAGGAAAGAAAAATTACAACTCCCAAGTTAGGACAAACTATTAATCTGGAAATGAGGACAGACAGGCAAGATATATTAGAGCATTAACAAGATGTTTTGTTTTCTGAGAGCAGAAAATTCCTGTCAATTTTAACTCCTTTCACTTAAGCAAAATCATAACTTTCTGTGTAGTTTCATAGGGAAAAAATAAGGCATCATATGCAGGAAACAAGTTGCATGGGGCAGATATACCTATAATTAATAAGCATCATCCAAGTCTGTCCATGGTTTTGGGTCAAACTGCCTTCTGAAAAGCTATTTTTCTCTATTTCTGGGGCAGATTCCAGCTGAATCATCTCTGAGACACACATTTAGATAATCCACAAATGACAAGTTGTAAGTCAAGAAGAAAAAAGTGGCAAAATGTTTTTCTCATTGAAAGCAAAAACAAGTATTGATTTATCTAAGTTTTAACAAAACATTCTTTCTTTTCTTTAAACACTAGCTTCCTCATACAATTAAAATAGAAACTGATTGGCAAAGCATTGATTCACAGCAATATTCCAGGGCCTTATCTAATATATAAAGTAAAACTTATCTGAACCAACAATGTAATCCCTGTCCTTAGTTTCCATTGCAGAAAGAAACAGAAGGAAAGAAAGCTCAAGTTGTTTATAGGCCACTGCCAAGGTAGACTAGATCAGAAGGCTACAATCGACCATCTTTTAGGAACTAAGTATTTTGTAGGGTTCAATAACAAAATTTTCTTTTCAAATTTTCAGAAGCAACATAATTTTTTTAATCTTATTTTCCTGCTTTAGATTTTCTTTAAATATTGATACCCAATACCATAAGCAGTACTAGTATCTGTTTTTGAGTAAATTTATATGCAATGGTGTCTGCTTTTGAATAAATTTATATATTTGGTTATATTAAGTTTAATCTATGGATATTTCATATTATTCCTCAAAGAGCTCCCCTATGTTCTGTCCCCTGACAAAGTGTAGACTTCTCAATTTGTTAGAACAAGAAAAGATTACTGTACTAACAGATAAATCACATTTTTTGAGAGACAATTACTCTTTTATGATACCACTCTTTGCTAGCACCCAGTTGGCACTTACCAAATACCAGACTGAGTGGTTGAATCCCAATTATAAAACAGGTATAGTTTTTAGGTGAGAAACAGAGACACAAGAAATTAAAGGACATGTCATTTAACTCATTTTTCTCATTGTTGGGAAGTACCAGAGATTCAGAGTCAACACTGTCTGGCCCCAGAGTCTAGACTCATAGCCACAATGCTGGAAGCACTGAGGTGAAGTAGATATTACTGATGCTGTAATAATCTGTCTGGGGTCAGTCTTATTCACTGTTGAAACCACACCACTTAACACAGTGCCAGACATGTAGTGCTTACTAAATACGCTAATGAATTAATTTTTTTCCAAGGAATTTAGCACATGAAGAACCAAGAAATTCTCCATCATTCTGACAATTGATACCAGAGACCAGAACTTAACTGTGTGAATCAGATTTGCTTTATTTCATGTGAGGCAGAAAGTTTGACCAACAGGATGTGAATAAAATCCAATCCTAAATCTCTGACTGTTTCACATCATGGTAGCTTTCCTCACATATTGGCAGCCAGAGCGCTCTACTTTCCAACCCCTTTATGAATAAAGAAATAGATTATTAGTCTTACATTCCACCAAGGAACAACGTGGCCCTTGATTGGGCTCTTTAGAAGCAGACCCTGAGACAGATTCAGACACAAATGATTTATTGAGGGAAAGTTCTCAAATCTGTAAGAAAGGGAAGGAAGAAGAATAACGCAGTGGGGATAGGCGTGTCAGTGGAGGTGGGCATGGGGTGTCAGTGGAGGTGTAGTGTGGGGGAAGGAGCTGAGTGCGGTTATGGTCTCAGAACAGTCTAAATCTAACCTGTTCTGCAGGGGAATTATATAAATTACACTGCAGAGGTATCCCTACAAGAGCAAGAGGGCTGGTCTTTTGCACAACCATATTAGCCAGTCATTGGTTATGGTGGCTCCAGAAGAGATGCATAATCTCCTGTTCAGTGGTCCCTGTCTATAGAGAAGAGATAGCTACACTAAGAGAAGTTGGGGGAATGGAAGTAGAAAAGGGAAGCTGACTGGGCACCAACAGTGTCTACTATAGCCATCCTGGCAACTTGATCACTCCTTGGCTTTCTATCCATAAAACTGCAAACATTACTGACTCAACAAAAATACAGTGATCTCTTATCTGTGCCAGGTCTTTGTTTTATGCCAAGTTTACAAAAGTGAATAAGCCATTGTACCTTTAACACCTGGCTAAAGGCAAGACTATGTCTCCAGCAGAAAGTGAAGAAGTAACTACATGCACAGGAGAATTTCAGATGCTGAGGAGGACTATGAGGAAAATTAATCATGCTAATGTTAGAGAGTGACTTGTAGGGTGGTTATGGTTACTTCTTTGGAATGGATGTTCAGGAAAGACGTTTCTGTAGAAGGACCATTTGAGCAAAGAATTGAATGGAATAAGAGGAAGAAATAAGCCACTTGAAGATCTAAGGGCAGAACTTTTCCTGGCAAAGGGAACAGCTAGTCCAAAGTCTCTATGGTGGTAACAAACTTGTAAGCATCCAAGCATTGAGGATAGAGTGAGGAACCATTGAAGGAGTAACTAAAGCATAAGAAGAAAGACCCAGGATGCACCCTACCATGGAAGCAGAAAATAGAGAAGTGAACACAGCCAGCTCAATACAGTTAGATAAAGACTAAGTATTGGTGGGAGGCTTCTGCATCAGAAACTAGAAATGCAAAGATGAACAAGCTATGGTCCCTGGCCTTAATGAGGCTCTGAATTAATCCTAATACATATAGGCATGTAAACAAAGATTCTAATTCACAGAACAAGTGTTCTTCACTGTGAACCCACAAAGAGAAAAGCACTGCATTCTGCTTGAATGTGGCAGTTAACACCTCCAGAGGAGATGTAGGTTTTATTGCATGAGTAGGAGATCACCTGAAGGAGAAATGGAGGATATAATGTTCCAGGAGAGAAAAAGTATGAGCAAAAGTATGAAGGTGCAAAATCTGAATTAAGATAAAGTATATATATGGAATGGATAAGAAGAAACAGCTGATGAGGAGAGACAGGAAAATCTGTTGATGTACCTGAAAAGGGAAAATAGAGCAACTCTGATGCTATTACCTGCTTCATAATTTTCCTTTAATTAAACAGCACCAGAAAAAAAAATTAGCTTTAACTTTGTTCCTAAGGCCAGTGTTTCTCAAGTGTGGAGCATAAATCACCTGTATTAGAATCACCTGAAGTACTTTGCAAAATGCAGTTTTCTGGGCTCCTGCAGCTCTTCTAAAAAAAGGGTTTAAAACTTGCTACGTTGTAATCTTTTTCTAGGCAATATATAAATACTTCCTAGAGGCTATTCTCATAGGTAAAAATGAAATTGTGTCATCAATTGTGTTTATTTCTAAGATGGATGTATATTTGCTTTGCCATCATATTTTTAAAAGTGGTAAGAATTTTAGCCATTTTAAGAGATGGGGAAGGAAAGGTTATTTATGCCCACAGGCCTCAAGGAAAAGCCAGCACCATATATTATTTATCAACACCCCTATGAGGTCTGGTGTACAACTATTCCTATTTGACATGTGAGAAAACTGAGGCTGAGAAAGGTGTATAAACTCATCCAAAAACAGATCTGATCCCAATTTCCAGAGTCTTTCTATTTGCCCTATACAACATTGCTCCATCACTACTTCTCACAAGGCTATCTGGTTGTCTAAAATCTCCAGTTTCTCCAGTGGGAAATGCCTTCTTCTTCTTACCAAATATCATGAAATGAGAAATACTCCAAATGAAAAAAAAAAAAAGATTAAGACATGGGAGTTAAAGACAACTTACCAAATTGTATAAAGAGCTAAGCTTCACTACTATTCAGGGGAAACAAACTAACAATGAAATGTTGTCTATATATTACATTGGCAAAAATTTAATTTGAGCCAAAGAAAGTAAAGAGAAATGTGTTATCTCACATTATGCTGGTGGGCAGTGTAAGGAATAAAGCCAACCAAAAGGATCTATCAAAATGTAGTATGCACATGCCTATTGATCCAGATATGTTGTTCCAATCTCACAGAAAGACTACACCATGACTGGCTATTTAAATTGCCAGACCCAGTAGAAAAGGAAAATTCAGGACCCTTGTTTAAAAATTAAGAATTTCAAGACAGTGACAGCAGAACATTAAACCAAACAGGGAGCTCTTGAGTGTGGAGCCTTTTGCAACTGCATACATGGCAAGTCCATGAAGCCGACCCTGACTACTACACATATGTAAACTTACATAGCCAACAATATTTATTGCAGAATTGTATGTAATAGAAAAATGTAAACTTTAATGCCCAAGGAAATGTTAATTTAAATTAATTATAAAATATTCATGCAATTATTTGTTTCCATTAAAAAGAATGTTGTGTACATATAAAATCAACGTGGTAATATTTCCTAGTCAAGAAATATTTGCTAAGTGAATAAGTGAGCTTCTGCAAAATAGGTACAGTATAATATTGTTGACAAACAAAAATGTGCTTATAAACAGCAGTAAAGTGCAAGAAAAGGGACTGGAGAAATACACATAAATATTCACAGGATTATGCAAGAAAAAGGAAGGATTAGGCATAGGGTGCAAGCATGTCTGTTTTGTGCAATTCTATACTATGAATCATTGGCATTAGAATGTAATTGAATATTCAAATTTTAAAGGAAAAATTAACATGCAAGATTTTCAGATAATTTGGGAAAATTAATCTGAAAAAGCTGAAAAAATAAAAGCAGAGAAAGAGCAAAGAAGCATTAAAAGCAAAAGGCATAAAAATGAAACCATCCCTGTAAACTTTATAAAATTATTCAGGGAAGGAGGGAGGGGGAGAAATGAAAATAACCAAACTTGCAGCACATTCCACATTAATCATTAAGTCAGTTGGCTTTCTAACTTGCTTCCTCATAGTTGTTTGGTGCTTGTTTTCCTAGAATCATGTAGACCCTGTTACAAGATCATGGGTCCCTTTAACTGCTCTCTAGATAACAACCTGAACATTATGAAATGTTAAGTTTTCCCTTTGAGATATCTTTTCACTGAAACTACTGATGCCACCTGGTCTGAAGTACCCTACCAATGCCAACTACTCTGAAAGACCACATGAGAAGCCGACTCAACAAAGGATGCAATTTCCACAATCTAATGTTCTTGTCTCCCCTTCCCTGACCAATCAACGACCCCAATTTTCTATCCCCTCCATCATCCCCTTAAAAGCCCCCATCAAGAACTCCTCTGGGAGATAAATTTGACAGTCTCTTCCCATCTCCTTGCTTGGCACCCTGTGATCATTAAACTCTTTCTCTGTTGCAAACTCTCTCGGTGTAATTGGTCTGTGACTGTGCAGCAGACATGTGAACCTGTTGGTCCTATAACAAGAGCAGGTAACAAAAATCTAAAGATTTTAAAAGACAAAGATTCTCAGGTGAGGAAATCAACAACCATTACTTGTAATTTAGAAAAGCATACAAGTTAGAAATAGATACCAGGCAAAAATTAATACCTTTAAAAAGTGGTGGCAATGTTTTTGTGAATAAAATATAACTCAGCAAAATAATTATTAAATGGGAAAAAGAAGTAATTTATACTGAAAAAGTTACAACTTTCTAATAAATATCGTTTTATGTACCATAATCAGAAATGACAAAGGTGACATTACAACCGATCCCACAAAAATACAAAAGATCATCAGACTATTATTAATGCTTCTATGCAAACAAACTAGAAAATCTAGAGGAAATGGATAAATTCCTGCAAACACACAATTGCCCAAGATTGACTAAGGAAGAAATTGAAACCCTGAATAGACCAGTATCAAGTTCAGAAACTGAATGATAACAACAACAAAAAAACCTACCAATGAAAAAGGCCCCAGACCAGATGGATTTACAGCCTAATTCTACCCGATGTACAAAAAGAACTGGTAAAAATTCTACTTCTACTATTCAAAAAAAAATAAAAAATCAAGGAGGAGGGACTCCTCCGTAACTCATTATATAAAGCCAGTATCATCCTGATTCCAAAACCTGGCAAAGGCACAGTGACAAAAGAAAACTACAGGCCAGTGTCCCTGATGAACATAGATGCACAAATCCTCAACGAAATACTAGCAAAAAAATCCAGCAATATATCAAAAAGTTAACTTGCCACAATCAAGTAGGCTTTATTTCTGGGATGTAAGATTGAATTAATATATGCAAATCAATAAATGTGATTCACCACATAAACAGAATTAAAAACAAAAACCATATCATCATCACAATAGACATGAAGAAATCTTTCAATAAAATCCAACATCCCTTCATAATAAAAACCCTCAATAAAGTAGACATTGAAGGAACATACCTAAAAATAATCAGAGCCATCTATGACAAAACCCACAGCCAACATCATACTGAATGGGCAAAAGCTGGAAGCATTCCCTTTAAGAACAGGAGCAAGACAAGGATTCCCACTCTCACCACTCCTATTCAACAAAGTACTGGAAGTCCTAGCCAGAGCAATCAAGCATCAGAAACAAATAAAAGACACCTAGGAAATAAGTCAAATAGATACATAAGAAAATAAATCAAATTATCTCTCTTCACTGATATGATTCTATACCTAGAAAACCCTAAAGACTCTGCCAAAAATCTCCTAGAATTGATAAACAGAACAATTTCAGTAAAGTTTCAGGATACAAATTGATGAACAAAAATCAGTAGCATTTCTATACACCAAAAGCGTTCATGCTGAGAGCCAAGCCAAGAATGCAATCCCATTTGCAATAGCCACATAAGAGTAAAATACTTAGGAATACAGCTAACCAAGTAGGTGAAAGATCTCTACAAACGGAACTACAAAACACTACTGAAAGAAATCATAGACAACATAAACAATGGAAAAACATTCCATCATCATAAATTGGAAGAATCAATATTGCTAAAATGACCATATTGTCCAAAGCAATTTACAGATTTAATGCTATTCCTATCAAACTACCAATGTCATTTTTCACAGAATTAGACAAAAACACTCTAAAATTCATATGGAACTGAAAAAGAGCCCAAATAGGCAAAACCATCCTAGGCAAAAAAGAGCAAAGTCAGAGATATCACATTGTCCAACTTCAAACTATACAATAAGGCTATAGTAAACAAAACAGCATGGTACTGGTATAAAAAGAGACACATAGAACAATGGAATAGAGTAGAGAACCTAGAAAGGAAGCCAAACACCTACACCCATTGAATCATCAACAAAGTTGACAAAAATTAGCAATAGGGAAAAGACTCTTTATTCAATAAATAGTGCTGGGATAGTTGGCTAGCCATCTGCAGAAGAATAAAACCAGACACCTACCTCTCACCACATACCAAAGGTAACTCAAGATAAATTAAAGATTTAAATGTAAGACCTCAAACTATAAGAATTCTAGAAGAAAACCTAGGAAGTACCATTCCGGATATCAGCCTTGGGAAAGAATTTATGACTAAGCCTTCAAAAGCAAACACAACAAAAACAAAAATCGACAAGTGGAACCTAAATAAAGAGCTTCTACACAACTAAAGAAACTATCAATAGAGTAAACAGACAACCTGCAAACTGAGAGAAAATATTCGCAAATCATGCAGCTGACAAAGGTCTAATATGCACAATCTATAAGAATCTTAAACAATTCAACAAGCAAAAACCAAATAACCCTCTAAAAAGTGGGCAAAAGACATGAATAGACACTTCTCAAAAGAAGACATACCAGCAGCCAACAAACATATGAAAACATGCTCAACATTACTAATCATCAGAGAAATGCAAATCAAAACAACAACGAGATACCATCTCACACACATCTCATAACAATGGCTATTATTAAAAAGTAAAAAAAAATATGCTGGGTGGGGTAGCTCACGCCTGTAATCCCAGCACTTTGGGAGGCCGAGGTGGGCAGATCACTTGAGGTCAGGAGTTCGAGACCAGCCTGGCCAACATGGTGAAACCCCGTCTCCACTAAAAATAATAATAATACAAAAATTAGCTGGGCATGGTGGCAGCTGCCTGTAATCCCAGCTACTGAGGAGGCTGAGGCAGGAGAATCGCTTGAACCTGCAAGGCGAAGTTTGCAATGAGCCAAGATCATGCCACTGCACTCCAGCCTGGGTAACAGAGCAAGACTCTGTCTCAAGAAAAAAAAAAAGAAAGAAAGTAAAGAAAAGTAAAAAAAAAAAAGTAAAAAAATAACAGATGCTGGCAAGGTCATGGAGAAAAGGAACATTTATACACTATTGGTGGTAATGTAAATTACCTCAGCCCCTGTGAAAAGCAGTTAGGACATTTCTTCAGAGAACTTAAAACAAAATTACCATTTGACCCAGCAATCTCATTATTATGTATATACACAAAGAAAAATAAATTGTTCTACCAAAAAGACACATGCATTTATATGCTCATCACAGCACTATTCACAATAGCAAAGACATGGAATCAACCTAGCTGCTCATCAATGGTGGATTAGATAAAGAAAATGGGGTTCATATACACCATGGAATACTACACAGCCATAAAAAATAATGAAATCATGTCCTTTGCAGCAATGTGGGTATAGCTGGGGACCACTTTCCTAAGTGAATTAATGCAGAAATGGATAACAAAATATTGCATGTTCTCATTTATAAGTGGGAGCTAAGCATTAGGTACAAATGGACATAAGGATAGGAACCACAGACACTGGAGACTATTAGAGGAGGGAGACAGGGAGGGGGACAAGGGTTTAAAAGCTACCTATTGGGTACTATGCTCACTACCTAGGTGACAGGATCACTCATACCCCAAACCTCAGGATCATGCAATATACCCATGTAACAAATTTGCACATGTACCCCTTGAATCTAAAATAAAAGTTGGAATTATTTGAAAAGTTACGAAATAGTAATATAAAAATATCCTCCAGAATTATTCCTCATAATATATTGGCATATTTTTTCCAGTATGTATTATGTGTATGTACTTTTTAAAAATACTATATAAGCACATGGTTCTTTTTTCTCAAATACCTTCAAAATACATAATTATTAAAGTGGCTAAATTTAAGAAAGCAATTACTTTACATCTGTGGCGTCCTTCAGCAACTTATGTACCTATAACATTATGTACCTATAACATTCACAACATTAACTTCTGTAGGTGGCATTATAGCTACAACGTTCCAATAAATACAGACATAAAGGCCAAAAGAATAAAGGAAGTTTTTTGTGTCAAATAGCATGCCATTGAAACATAAAGCAAAATTATTACAATGAGAAAATTTTTAAAACCAGCAGGATATTTTATGCAAATCCCTAGGTTTCTATTATATCAAATAAAGAAATATTAAAATGGCATATAATAAATTAACTACAATGAGACTGCTTCCTTGAAGACAGCGTAATGCAATGGTTAACAGTAAGTTCTGAAGTCACATGGCCTGCGGAGCGATCTAGAATCTATCACTTACTAAATTGTGTTACCTGGGGCAAACACTTAGCTACTACTCCAAGCCTCAGTATTTTTTTAAGTAAATCTAACAAGGGAAAAAGGACATACATATGCATATACATATGCATATGGATAATAAGACTTAATTTAAAATATGTAATATGCTATAATAATTATTGTTGGGGTTAAATGTGTGAATTACAAGGACACATTATCAGAATTTACTAGAAAAGTTTAAAGCAGAACACATCGGAAAAACTGAAAGATTTATCTTTCATAAAGAGCAGGCCTCAAGGATTTGTGAGTCCCAGAAAGTATTCAAGGATACTATTTAAGCTATTCCAAAGTAAACGGGGCAGGGATGGAAGGCTTCCAAATATATCTTTACAAATAGAACCCTGATATTAAAACTTAACAAAAATAGTAAGTAGAAAGAAAACTATAGGAAGATTTTACTTTTAAATTTTAATTTAAAATTTCTAAACTAATTTAGGTAAATACATTCCAACAATATTTTAGAAGACTAAAAACCTCACTGTAGTTAATATTTATTCTAAAGAGCATTTTTCAAAATTTTAAACCCATTAATTTAATCATCATTAGTAATTAATGTAAAGCAAATCAAAATGCTAGTGATATTACTGTACTAAGTTTCACCCAACAAATTGGTAAAAGTTTAGAAGAACTATAATATATGATAAAGTTGCATTTAAAACCAGTGAGGAAAGAATGAAGGGATTAATTAATAAAATGTGTGTGGGTAGTTGTCTATCTAGTGGGAATACTTATGTTCAGAATCATAACTCTATTACAAAAGAAAAAGAACCCAACCAAAGACATATCTTATCTAAAGAATAAAATAATAACATTATTAGAAGAAAAAACCGTAGGAATATTCTCCTCCTCCTTTCCTCCTCCTCTTTATTTGCCTGCTCCTCTTCCTCCTCCTTCTCCTTTTTCTCTCTCTTGTTTTCTCCATCTCTATCTCTCTGTATCTTAGTTTAAGTTTTAGTTCTAGTGTTGGAATGATCAGACTTCCAAGGTAATAAACAAAACTTAGTTTCAGAAGGGAGGAAAAAAAGACGGATTTGACTACAGAATAAATTTAAATTACGATGAAAACCATAAATGGGAGAAAATATTGTTAACACAGGCATAAAATTAATATACTAAGAACTAAAAACCAGAAAGAAAAAGACAACCCAAGAGAATATCAATGAAAGTTATAAATTGCCAACCCACTGAAAAATAAATTTAAATAGCAAATCATTATGTAAAAAGATACCTAACCTCAACAATAATTACAATGCAAATTTAAATCACAAGACTGCATTTTCACAAATTTAAGTTGTCAACTATCTAACTAGTTGAGAAGAACCTGTGATAGCGATGATGTGGGAACCATGAAATCTCATACATTATAGAAACATAATATGATGAAATCATTTTAGAGGGCAATTTGACAGTATATAGTAAAATATAAATTTTCATTTATTATTATTCAGCAATCTTACTTTTTAGGAATTTATACTTTGGAATAGGAAAGACAATACATGGAGATTAAGACAAGGATCTTCATTATAACATGATTTCTAATAAAAAGAATAAAAACTTAGAGACAACTCAAATGTATGTTAATAATAAAATGTCTCTAAAAATACTGTATAGCCATTCAACAGAATTCTATGCAGCTCTTAAAAAGAGAAAAGACCACTTGAATGTACTGGCCTACAGAGGTTTTCAGGACATCATAAGTAAAATTTCAAATGAAGTATCACTGATAGTATAATCCTATTTTTGTAAAAAGAAAATGTGTATAAATTATTTGTGTGTATAAATAATGATTTCTATTTTTCTGTTACTTAACAAATCTTTATATCTCTCATTTTTCTTTATTAGTTTTTTCTTTTAAATAGAGGATTCCCTTTATTTAAAATGCATCTGTTTTGAGTACTTCCTCTTGATTCCAAATGTTGCATTTATCACAGCAGGTCTACGCAGAACTTCAAGAAAACGCCAGCATATTAATAATTGGGGGCTGGAGCGGTCCAAAGGCTCCAGAATGAATGTCTTCCACATGACAGGTGTCCATGGTCTGTGACCAGTCCGACTCAAGTCCACTGAGTAGGTGTTTCTATTGGTCTGACTTGTCCAAGGGACCAGAGTATTGGAGTCCACTGCCCAAGGGACCATAGTTATTGCAGTACATACAAACATGTTGATCTAGCAAAGGCTGACTGCACTGAGAGAGAAACGTGACATCCAAAGCAGAAAATATCAGAATAAAAGCTTATACTCTAAATATAGACAAAGATTGATGTCAGAGTAATCAACGGAAATTACTAAAAATTGAAGTGACAAGATACATCAGTCTTTCTAAGATCAAATGTTAGGAGTAAAAAAGGAAAATAGTGTTGGCATCCAGTCGGTGACTCTTTCATCATTCAGCAAATGGTCATTGAGCACCAAAAATGTGGCAAGAGTGGCTAACAGTTGAGGAGATAAGCGTGATCTCTCTCTGCTCAGATGGATTTGACAGTGGAGGGTGGAATACAGACAGTGAAACAGGCAAGCATAAGAAAGCAATTAGGTGCTACGATAAGGGGACAGCCAGAGTGATGTGGGCCAACCTAGGAGTGACACCTCACTTCGGGTTGCAGAGGGTGGGATAGTAAAGAGCAGGAAGGTGAGGAAAAAACCCAGGGTGGAAGTTCCATTTAAACTAAAAAGAACCTCTCAAATATAGCCACATGAAGGAGTGAGAACTGGAGAGCACTTCAAGAAAAAGGTCCCAAAAAAGAGCAAGATCATGTCCTTTGCAGGGACATGGATGGAGCTGGAGGCCATAATTCTTAGCAAACTAACACAGGAGCAGAAAACCAAATAGCACATGGTCTCACTTTTAAGTGAGAGCTAAATTACGAGAACACATGGGCACATAGAGGGGAACAATGCACACTGGTGCCTGTCAGAGGGTGGAGGTGGGAGGAGGGAAAGGATCAGGAAAAATGACTAATGGGTACTAGGCTTAATACCTCGGTGATGAAATAATCTGTACACAAACCCCCATGACACAAGTTTATCTGTATAACAAACCTGCACATGTATCCCTGAACAGAAAATAAAAGATTTTAAAAAAAAAAAAAAAAAAAAAAGACTTCCTGAGCCAAAGAGAGCACACAGCATTTGAGTGACTGTGGGAGAATCCTTGTGCCCACAGAGGCCTGAAAGCAAAAGGAGAAGCAATGAGACATGAGATTGGACAGGAAAGCAGGGGCCAGGTGTGCAGGTAGAGTTGGTCTCAGATACTTTCCATGCACAACCCACAGTTGTGTGTGTATGAGTTTTACATTTTTTCCTATGTTATCATTAATGCAGGTTGACTAGTCATTTAAAAATTTTGTGTGCAGTATGATTTTCCATTTTGCTTCACTTTTCACTGAACATTTTGATAATATATCCTGTCTTTATTCATTGCACTGAAATGTTGCTTCTCCTTTCTCTGTTTTGCATAAAAGGATGAATAAGTTATGATATAGAAGTGAATGTGCAGAATCCAAATCACCAACAAGCATAAATCCTGTCAATAGTTAATTTTCTCAACTTGATGCAGATTTACTTCATTTTGGAATCAGCATTTTATAAATATACAGATATAGTCAGTCCCTCACATATGTAGATTCAACCAACGGTAATTTAAAATATTTGGGGAAAAAAGGGTGGTTGTGTCTATATTAAACATGTACAGACTTTTTTTTTCTTGCCATTACTCCCACACAATACAGTAAAGCAACAATTTGCATAGCATTTACATTGTATTAGGTATTAGAAGTAATCTAGAGATGATTTAAATAACATGGGAGGATATGCATAGGTTATGTGCAAATACTATGCCATTTTATATAAAAGGCTGGAGCATCTGTGGATTTTGTTATCATCCGTGGGAGTTGTCCTGAAACTAATCCCCCATAGATATCAAGTGACAGCTCTATATGCATATAAATATATCCCTGCAAATATACATGTATACACATCCACATACTGGTATATGCATGGGGTCATACTCTATGTTCATTTCTTTAACGCAGTGAAGCTGATATCTGCTGGTTGCCATAATTATTTCAAGTAAGCACAGTTAGGCACAGCAGGCTTTTTGTGCTAGCTGAACAAGTCATTTGTCAGATTATATTTGCTTTTTTCTTTACATGATAGCATTTCTTGCTCAGGGGTGTCCCAGTGTTTGGAAAACAGGGGACCCAGAGAGCTATTCCAGAAATGAAATGTGGGGCTCCAGGTAACTGGCAATAAAGAAGTTGAAATTGGCAATTAAGAAACAAATAACTAAGCGTTTGTGTTCCAGCACTTTAATGAGTTTAACCTGTGGTCTCAGAGACCTGCTGTGGCCTAATGGAAATAGTAACCCCACCTCTCTTGATAAGGAATCAGAAAAACTGAAGCCTCACAAAGTGCAACTCAACTCTGAAGAGCACACACAGCTTCCACCTAGGAAGAGAGTGGCATTCACAACGCAGTGTTTCAGAACACATATAATTCATGTGGAAAACTGTAGTATTTCTGACAGTGTCCACTAAAGAACACTTTTCTTCCTTAAAACCACCTGACAGCCTTCTATGACCATAAAGTTTAAAAAGTATTTACTGATTAAAGCCTTCTGAAAATATTTCAGCAGGTCACTCAGATGATTTTTACTGTCCTAATTATACTGACCTATTACCGTGTTCTTCTTATGTTTATTGTATTGAGAATTATATTATTATATTTTGATTTATATTCTATAGATGAATATTTCTTTTCAAGGTTCTATGGATAGCTGAAGGAAATGTTGGTATATACTCAGCCTTTAAATATCTCAAGGATATTTTAAGTTGTGTTTTATAAGCATTTGTAAATATTAAGCATTTTATATTTGGACCACTTTTGACCAACCGAACTCCACACAATTTCTGTGCCTTAATTGATGTTTCAGCACTATTTTAACAGTGCTCTATTAAAGAAAGAGTAAAGATAGACTTTATTATTCAAAGAGGCTTTCAAGCCATGTGAAGGCAAATGGTGAGATGGCAGTTTGTAGGATGAAGATTCCACAACAGTTCTGAGTCATGATTCAGCCCACAAGAATGAAAGAATCCTGACCTGAAAAATACCATTCCATAGGAGGGAGGCCCAAATTCATTCTGCATGTAGTGTTGTGTTTTCCGCAAAATTTTATGTAATTTTTGTTAATTTCATGTATTTTAATTTATAGATTTTTTAGAATTTAATTTCCAAATTTGTTTTTTATATAAACATAATTTATATATATATACACATATTTTTTAGAAAGAGTTTCGCTCTTGTTGCCCAGGCTGGAGTGCAATGGCGTGATCTCGGCTCACTGCAACCTCTGCCTCCCGGGTTCAAGTGATTCTCAGCCACCCAAGTAGCTAAGATTACAGGTATGCGCCACCATGTCCAGCTAATTTTGTATTTTTAGTAGAGATGGGGTTTCGCCATGTTGGTCGGGCTGGTCTTGAACTCCTAACATCAGGTAATCCATCCTCCTTGGCTTCCCAAAGTGCTGGGATTACAGGCGTGAGCCACCGCACCCGGCCGAAGCTATAATTTTAAGGAGTGTATAAAACTTTCAATAATTATACTTGTTTATATTTATGCAGGTAACATTATATAATAAAACCATTTTAAATCAACCTGAGGGGCCTGAAACACTTTGTTTTCCTTCAAAGGGGTGTCTGCACTCCTTGGGCTTAGAAACACTGCTCCTCTAGGGGTTCTTGTGACAACAATTAGATATTGAGTTTCTCAAACACAAGGCCTGTCTTTGCCTGTCTATCCCTCAGGTCAAAAGTTGTGTACCTGCTTGCTCAATTACCAAGAAATGAATGGGACATGTTGTTAAAATGTTTTTATGTTCTTTTGCATCTGAATCCTTCTTCCTTGAACCCAAATATATGCCTTGTGGGATATTATGCCCTCCCATTATGTTCCACCAGGAGGGACATACACGTTCATCTCAGCAAATGTGGAAGCAGGACAGAATCAATTATAAATTATCTCAAAACTGTTGCATGCTCTTTTTATCAGTTAAACTTGTCTTCAACAGAAAACTTACTAATTAAAAGGCCTAACTTGCCACATGTGTTGATTTCATGGGAGTAAAATTCAGAAAGTCAAAAAACATATTTTTTTTATGATTTGGCTTTTCTGGAAAATAATTTGAACTTGTGTCTCACTTGGCTTTACTATCATGGCCCCAACTCCCAGAGGAGTGCTATATTTTGAAGCAGCAAAACCTCTGATTCCAAAGACCTGACACAAAACGAAATTCCACATGGAAAACTGAAACCCACCAATCAAGTATAGGCACAGCATGAAAATAACTTTTAAATCTCAGATATCATGCTATAATGGAATATGCTAAAAACAAAAACCAAAATAAACTTCTGGACAGTAAAACAAGAGTATTAGTTACTGAAATATTAAGGAAGCTGATATACACACAGTATAAATAAAACTTTAAGTCATGCAATATAATAGTTCCATTCATTAAGCCTCATGGGGAATTCCAAGTAAATTTCTCCAATTACAAAGTTATCTCTCTTATATCCTGAGAAACTGATAAATGCCTTGCAAAACATAGTTTAATGAAATCAGAAGCCTACTACTCTATATAACTCTGCTGACATGAAATAGGATAAATAAGTTCTTTCTCAGTAACTAGATTCTGGTTCAGAAGTTCTGAGTCTACTGATCAGAAATTTAGGTGTCGATTTTGCTTTTTTTTTAGTTTGTTTTTGCTATTTAAATTAGTAGCCTATTATAATAAATTTATAATATATTTTATATAACATATATCATAAAATTCAAATAATACAAAGTATTAATTGAATAGATTAAAATTTGTATCTATTAATTGAATAGATAATGTGAAAGTTATAGTTCCTTCCTTTTCTTCCCTCCAAATTCACTTTCTAGAGCTGACTACTATTTGCATTTCAGTTTCGTGTTTCCAGAAAACTCACCATATACAGAAGTAAAGTGAGGAGAATTTAATAACTGCATTCAGTATAAAGTTGTGGCAGTATGGATGCAGGGAAAATGCAGTACCCTAGGGCTTTCACAGTGGGTGCCATTACCTCCCTAGGACTGAGGGTGTTGTTACCAGACCTGAAGACAGACAGGGTATGTAGAGATGGATGCTTCACAGGAACCTAAATCAAGGGACACAGCCAGCTTACAGGGTTGGGGTCAGGGAAATAAAACTCTGCCCTTACTCCTTTTTTCTAGACTCCTTCTGGGCTCCAACCAGATGTAGTTTGACATAGTCTGAGCGGCTCAGCCTTCAGGACCATAGAGCAGAATGGAGAAGGTGGGGCCAATGAAAGATTCCCAGCCTATTTGACTTACTGTTTTGGAACTTGTTTCTCACCTATTGACAAACAATGCACATTTTGCTATATCAATTTATGAAAATTCACCTCATTCTTTGTTCATTATGTCATAGAATTTCATTTTATGGAATTATTAAATGATAGCTAGAACCTGAGACAGGAAAAGACATCCCCCAACCCCATGCAAGGCATTCTGAAGACTAGATTTCCACAGCTGTCCTTTCCTCAAAGTACTAGTAGCCTTCTCAAAAATGGTGCAGGGAAGGTTCATTGTTTGAGATCTGTGTAAAAATGCCTTTATGACTGAGTGTAGAAATCTCTTTCTATCAGTGTGTTAAAGGCATTGATCCATTGTATTCTATTTTCCAGTCATGCTAACACAAAGTTAGTCATTCTGATTTTTTTTTTTTTTTTTCTGAGACAAGGTCTCACTCTGTCACCCAGACTGGAGTGCAATAATGCAATCTCAGCTCACTGCAACCTCTGCCTCCCAGGCTCAAGTGATCATCCCACCTCAGCCTACACCAACTACAGGCATGCACCACCACACCCCACTAATTTTTATATTTTTTGTAGAGATGAGGTTTCACCATGTTGCCCAGGCTGGGCTTGAACTCCTGAGTTCAAGCAATCCCCCCACCTCAGCCTCCCAAAGTGCTGGGATTATAGACGAGATCCACTGTGCCCAGCCAGTCATTCTGATTCTTAAACTTTCATTTGTAACTTTCTCTTCCTAATCTCTAATTTCATAAACCATTATTGAGAAATAAGAGTAAACATTATCTAAGTTTTCCTTTCCATAACTTTAGTAAATAATTTTCACAGGTTCACCTTGCCTCTGCATATATAAGGAACTCATTCCCTAGTGTTGTATAAGAGACTTTCTCTCTAAACCTCATGTGAACTTTGTATTTCTGTGTCCTCAGATTGAATGAAGACAGCACTAAGCAGGTCTGCATTTTCCAATGCACAAGGTATATGTATTTCCTGTGATACCTATCACCATCTTTTCTGCTGTTGTCAGAATCAGTGTCTCCTATAAAGAGCTGAGAACAAACCTTTGTGCACAGATACCAACAAAAGTACATCAAGTTGACTCATATTTAGGGGAGCTGCAGTAGAACGAGGCTCCTTTTACACGGCCTCTGGCTATTGGAGAGTTGATTTATTTTAAGGTGACTTCTAAAATCATGTGCAAGAAGGAGTACAGGAAAATACCAAATCCCCTTACCACACTGGTACCAGGTGGCTTCTGGCCAATCCCCCAGCTGCTGCTGAAATCCTTTATCTCAGGATGCATGGGTTAGTCCTTTTGCTTTTACCATTGAGAGTTGTAGTCCCTGCAAGGTATGTTGAGTGGCATTGCTGAGTCAGGGAGGAGTGTGGGGAGGGATCAAATACAGGTGACTGCCCCTCAGGATGCTGCTACTTGGGGAGTGAGGAAGATATTTACTCAGGATATCTGCTCAGTAGCATAGACCCTGAGTTTCTCATTTGAGGATACACCAGGGGATGAGCTAAAATCCCTTCCTTATTTTCACTTGCCTTGATACATTGTTCATTTAGAGATGTTTGGGAATGAAAGAACTTCCAACATTTCTTTTTTTATTATTATTATTATTATACTTTAAGTTTTAGGGTACATGTGCACAACATTTCTTGATTCCTTTAGGAAATTTTTCAAGAAAGTAATCCATTACTGAACAATAGCTCTTATTACCAATGTCATTGCAATCTTTCATGTGTGTATTTGTATTTATGTTGACATTTCAGTGGGAAGATCATTAGGAAGCTAAATCTGCTAATGATCACAGTGAGGCATTTGGAACTTTAGGAATGTTGTGTTATTTTTTATCGTTCATCCCACAGGGGCTGATAACCATGAACTGGACAACGAAAGGGAGTGCAAGTATTTTTGGTGCCTCTATGCTGGAGAAATAAACCTCTCCCATGGCCTTTCTGTTGGTTTGCTGAATTTTCTCTGTCAATTCTTCTGACATTGAGTTTCTCCAAATTTCTCCAGTGCTGAAGATGGAAGGTTTTGTACTTAAGGCCAGTTGCAACCCTTTGTCATAATAGCATCTCCCTTGTGCACTTCAAGGGAGGAATATTTCTCTGGGTATGAACAGGGGCGCACATCAGAAGGAGGACAGAGTCTTTTGCCACCAGCATCCATCCATGATGCTGAGCAAGAGCAGATCTTGCAGAAAACCTCTCTGATTCCCTTCTCTGCTGTTTCCTCTCCTCTTTCCGCACAGCTCAGAGCAAGGTTAAGCAGTAAACAGAAGGTAGGACTGGTATGGGAGAATGTAATTTTTAACATCCAACATGAAAGCAGATCTCCAAATTATTTGCTAAAATGTATTTTATTTATTGTAAAAATAAAATAGAAGGAGAATATTAAATTAAAATTATTGAAATGGCAACATAGGTACAAACTGCCAGTTTTAACACTTTGTTCATTTCCAGCCTTTCTGAAGGTGCTGATGCAAATCTTAAAATGCAATTAAGACTACCTTGGGAGGAAGGACTAAAAGGCTGAATAGAAATAGCTGTAGTCAGAGGCTCCCCACAAGAATGAAAATGGTGAGTGAATCCTGCACTGGAAACCAAGGTATCCAGGTTCTCTAATCGGGACTAACTAGGCCGTTGGTGCAACCCATGGAGAGCAAGTAAAAATAGGGTGGAGTGACAGCCCACCTGGGAGCCACATGGCTGTTGTTCCACCCCAGCCAAGTGAGGCGGTGAGTAATTGTACTACCCCACCCAGGAAATCACACTTTTTCCATGGATCTGTGCAACCCATGGATCAGGAGACCCCGTTATGAGCCCATGCCAGCAGGGCCTTAGATCCCAAGCACAGAGCTGTGCAGAATTTCAGTGGCCACCCAGCTGGAGACTGCCCAAGGCTACCAAGTTCTCGGGGGAGGAGCGGCTGCCATCACTGTGGCTGCCTACTGCCTAGGACAACTAAGCTCCTGCGGGGAGGGGTGGCTGCCATCACTGCAGTTTCAGTCTGCAGTATTCCCCTGCCAGTTGTCAGGGAGACGGGGTGATTTAGACCCAGGAGGAATCCCCCACAGTGCAGCACAGCAGCTGTGGCAGATAATGGACAGACTACACCTTTAGGCAGGACCATGTCCCATCCCTACTCACTGGGTGGGGCCTCCCCATGGGAATTTCTGCAATGCTAGCCAGGGGTTTATGGACATAACTCTGATCTCCCTGGGAAGGAGCCCCTGGGGGAAGGGATGGCCTCAGTCTTCATGATTCATCAGACTTAGCCATTCCCCCTCCTGGCTCTTAAGAATCTAGGTAGTCTAGATGAGTGAGATTCCCCCCAGTGCAGTGCACCCCCTCCACCAAGGAGAAATCAGAGTGCTTTGTTAAGTGGGTCATGCCTCCCGACTGGATGAGATCCCCTCAACATGGGTCACCAAACAACTTATACAGGAGCATTCCCACTAACATTTGGTTGGTGCCCCTCTGGGATGGAGATCCCAGAGGAAGGGGCAGGGAGCCATCTTTACTATTCTGCAGCCTCCATAGGTGACACCTCTAGGTGCGGGAGGGACCCAGGCAAATAGGGACTGGACTGGACCCCCAGCAAACAGAAGCAGACCCTCAGAAAAGGTGCCTGACTGTTAAAAGAAAAACAAACAGAAAGCGACAACAGCATCAACCAAAAATTCCCCACAAAAACCCCATCCAAAGGTCAGCAGTCTCAAAGATCAAAGCTAAATAAACTCATGAAGATGAGAAAGAATCAATGAAAAACATGCTGAAAACTCAAAAAGCCAGAGTGCCTCTTCTCCTCCAAATAATCACAATGCCTCTCCAACAAAGGCTCAGAACTGGGCTGAGGCTGAGATGAATGAATTCACAGAAGTAAGCTTCAGAAGGTTGGTAATAACAAACTTCACTGAGCTAAAGAGGCATGTTCTAACCTAATGTAAAGCAGCTAAGACCATAATAAAACATTACAGGAGCTGTTAATCAGAATAACCAGTTTAGAGAGAGCAATAAATGACCTGATGGAGTTGAAAAACAAAACATGAGAACTTCACAATGCAACCCCAAGTATTAACGGTCAATAGACTAAGCAGAGGAAAGGATTTCAGAGTTTGAAGACTATCTTGCTGAAATAAGACAGACAAACAAGATTCGAGAAAAAAAGAATGAAAAGGAATGAACAAAACCATGGAGAACTAAGGGATTACGTAAAAAAAAAAAAAAAAAAAAAAAAAAAAACCTAACCTACAACTGATTGGGGTACCTAAAATAAATGAGGAGAATGGTACCAAGTTGGAAGACATACTTCGAGATATCATCCAGGAGAACTTCCCCAACCTAGCAAGACAGGCCAATGGTCAAATTCAGGAAATCCAGAGAACCCTAGTAAGATACTTCATGAGAATATCAATCCCAAGGCACATTATCATCAGATTCTCCAAGGTGGAAGTGAAGGAAAAAATGTTAAGGGCAGCCAGAGAGAAAGACTAGGTAACCTACAAAGGGAATCCCACTGGACTAACAGCAGACCTCTCAACAGAAACCCTGCAAGCCAGAAGAAATTGAAGGCCAATATTCAACATTCTTAAAGAAGAGAATTTCCAACCCAGAATTTTATATCTGGCCAAACTAAACTTCATAAGCAAAGGAGAAATAAAATGCTTTTCAGATACTCAAATGCCAAGGGAATTCATCACCACCAGGCCTGCCCCGCAAGAGTTCCTGAAGGAAGCAGTAAATATGGAAAGGAAAAACCATTACCAGCCAATACAAAAGCACACTGAAGTGCAAAGACTAACAACACTATGAAGCAACTACATCAATAAGTCTGCAAAATAATCAGCTAGCATCATGATGATAGGATAAATTCAAACATAATAATATTAACCTTCAATGTAAATGCCCTAATTAAAAGACACAGAATGGCAAGCTGCATAAAGAGTCAAGATCCATTGGTGTGCTGTATTCAAGAGATCCATCTCACACAGGCTCAAAGTAAAAGGATGAGGGAAATTTACCAAGCAAATGGAAAACAGAAAAAGCAGTTAAGCCAATGAAGATCAAAAGAGACAAAGAAGGGTACTACATGATGGTAAAGGGTTTAATTCAACAAGAAGGGATAACTATCCTAAATATCTATGTACCTAATACAGGAGCGCCCAGATTCGTAAAACAAGTTCTTAGAGATTGACAAAAAGACTTAGACTCTCACACAATAATAGTTGGAGACTTTAACAACCCACTATCAATATTAGATCACTGAGACAGAAATTAACAGGGATATTCGGGACTTAAACTCAGCTCTGGGTCAAATGGACCAGATAGTTATCGCAGAACTCTCCACACCAAAACAACAGAATACACATTCTTCTCAGCACCACATGGAACTTAGTCTAAAATGAATCACATAGTTGGAAATAAAAGACTCCTCAGCAAATGCAAAAGAACTAAAATCATAACAGTCTCTAGGGCCACAGCACAATCAAATTAGAATTCAAGATTAAGAAACTCACTCAAAACTATACAACTACATGGAAATTGAACAACCTGCTCCTTTATGACTCCTGGGTAAATAATGAAATTAAGACAGAAATCAAGAAGTTCTTTGAAACCAATGAGAACAAAGATATTTGATATAATGTACCAGAATCTATGGGATGCAGCTAAGGCAGAGTTAAGCGGGAAATTTATAGCACTAATTGCCCACATCTAAAAGCTAGAAAGATCTCAAATCAACACCCTAACATCACAACTAAGAGAACTAGAGAACTAAGAACAAAGAAACCCAAAAGCTAGCAGAAGACAAGAAATAACCAAGATCAGAGGAGAAATGAATGACATAGAGAGATGGCAAACCCTTCAAAAAAATCAATGAATCCAGGAGATTTTTTTTGAAAAAATTAATAAAATACATCGCTAGCTAGACTAATAAAGAAGAAGAGATAGAAGAATCAAATAGACACAATAAAAATGATAAAGGGGATATCACGGCTGACCCACAGAAATATAAACCACCATCAGAGAATAGTATAAACACCTCTATGCAAATAAATTAGAAAACCTAGAAGAAATGGATAAATTCCTGGACACATACACCCTCCCAAGACTGAACTAGGAAGAAGGCGAATCCCTGAATAGAATAATAACAAGCTCTAAAATTGAAGTAGTAATAAATAGCTTACCAACCAAAAAAAGCCCAGGACCAGAAAGATTTACAGCTGAATTCTGTCAGAAGTACAATTAGGAGCTGGTACCATTTCTTCTGAAACTATTCCAAACAATTGAAAAAGAAGGACTCCTCCCTAACTCATTTTATGAGGCCAGCATCATTCTCATACCAAAACCTGCCAGAGATACAACAAAAAAAGAAAACTTCAGGCCAGTATTCCTGATGAACATTGATGCAAAAATCTTCAATAAAATACTGGCAAACCAAATCCAGCAGCACATCAAAAGGCTTTTCCACCATGATCAAGTCAGCTTCATCCCCAGGTTGCAAGGCTGGTTCAACATATGCAAATCAGTAAACATAATTCATCACATAAATGGAACTAAAGACAAAAACCACGTGACTATCTCAATAGACACAGAAAAGACCTTTGATAAAATTAAATATCACTTCATGTTAAAAACTTTCAATAAACTAGGTATTGATGGAACATACCTCAAAATAATAAGAGCCTTATGTGAGCAAACCACGGCCAATGTCATACTGACTGGGCAAAAGCTGGAAGCCTTGCCCTTGAAAATGGGCACAAGACAATAATAACCTCTCTCATCACTCCTATTCAAAATAGTATTGGAAGTTATGGCCAGGACTATCATGCAAGAGAAAGAAATAAAGGGTATTCAAATAGGAAGAGAGGGAGCCAAACTGTCCCTGTTTGCAGATGACATGATCTACAAAGACAATCTAGCTAAGCTAAGACAATCCTAAGCAAAAAGAACAAAGCTGGAGGCATCATGCTACCTGACTTCAAACTATACTACAAGGCTAAAATAACCAAAACAGCATAGTACTGCTACAAAAGCAGACACATAGATCAATGAAATAGAATAGAGAACTCAGAAATAAGACCATCTGATATTGGACAACCATCTGATCAACAAACTTGACATAAACAAGCAATGGGGAAGGGATTCCCTATTTAATAAATGGTGCTGGGAGAACTGGTTAGCCATATGCAGAAAATTAAAATTGGATCCCTTCCTTACACCTTATGCAAAAATTAACTCAAGATGGAGTAACCCCAAAACTATAAAAACCCTAGAAGAAAATCTAGGCAATACCATTCAGGACATAGGCACAGTCAAAGATTTCATGATGGAAATGCCAAAAGCAATTGCAACAAAGCAAAAATTGACAAATGGGATCTAATTAAACTAAAGAGCTCCTGCACAGCCAAAGAGAACTATCACCAGAGTGAACAGACAGCCTACCAAATGGGAGAAAATTTTTGCAATCTATCCATCTGACAAAGGTCTAATATCCAAAATCTACAAGGAACTTAAACAAATTCACAACAAAAAAAAAAAACAAACAACCCCATTAAAATGTGGGCAAAGTACATGAACAGACACTTCTCAAAATCAGACATACATGCAGCCAACAAACATGAAAAAAAGCTCAACATCACTAATCGTTAGAGAAATGCAAATCAAAACCACAATGAGATACCATCTCATGCCAGTCAGAATGGTGATTATTTAAAACTGAAGAAACAACAGATCCTGGTGAGGCTGTGGAGAAACAGGAATGCTTTTACACTGTTGGTAGGAATGTAAATTAGTTCAGCCATTGTGGAAGACAGTGTGGCAATTCCTTAAAGACCTAGAAGCAGAAATACCATTTGACCCAGCAATCCCATTACTGGGTATATATCCAAATGAATATAATCATTCTATTATAAAGATACATGCATGTGTATGCTCATTGCAGCACTATTCACAATAGCAAAGACATAGAATCAACCCAAATGCCCATCAGTGATAGACTGGATAAAGAAAATGTGGTACATATACACCATGAGATACTATGCAGCCATAAAAAGGAATGAGATCGTGTTCTTTGCAGGGACATGGATGGAGCTCGAAGTCACCAACCTCAGCTACCTAATGCAGGAACAGAAAACCAAATACTGCATGTTCTCACTTCAGCTCTCACTTATAAGTGGGAGCTGAACAATGAGAACACATGGACACAGGGAGGAGAGGGAGAGCATCAGGATAAATAGCTGATGCATGCTGGGCTTCACATCTACGTGATGGGTTCATAAGTGCAGCAAACCGCCATGACACATCTTTACTTACGTAACAAACCTGCACATCCTGCACATGTATCCTGGAACTTAAATTAAATTAAATTTTTAAAAAAGACCACCTTGCTTCTTTCCTGTTCTGCTCTACTCGTTCAAATGTTACATTTTAGGCAATATTTTCATGAAGCTATATCATCTTCTTAAGGATTAATTTAAATGTCAGCACAATAATTCATCAAGAGTCTGTTTGCCTTTGTTTGAGGATTTTTTATGCATTAAAGTGCCATAAATGATATATTCATGTATAAGTAATGTTCTTACACTTAAATTTTTTTTACATTCCCAAGAGTAAAATTCTTGTTGCATCAGAGGATTGAACAGTTTTATAACTATTGAAATGAATTATCAAATTGCTTTCTAACACTATTCGTGTTCTCAAACATTGTGGGGTCATTTCTGCTAACTATAAATGCTTATTTTTTAATGTGTGAAATTTTTGTTCTATTTTTAGAAACAGGTTTCTCCCTGTGTTGCTCAGGCTGGCCTCAAACTCCTGGGCTCAAGTGATTCTACTGCCTCAGCCTCTAGAGTAGCTGGGACTATAGGCACATGCCACCACGCCTAGCTCTGATGAGTGAATTTTTACAGAGACATATCTTCTTTGTCCTTTGCCGAGCATTTGATGTGTTACTTGCTTGAACAAATACTATGGTTCATACTTTCTTCTTTTTGAAATGATGACATTATAAGGACAATTTGCACTGGAAATGTGAGGTTGTTGCAGATGTTGTGAGCATTGCTGGTATATTTCTGCTTTTATAAATACAGTTTATAAGACATGTAAGGGCTATGCAATCATGCATAGTAAAATGGCTCTGCCATCCATAACATGGGTGCAGGGGAAGCCAGTCCCTGGCGCATAGCTATTCTCTATGAGGGGACTGACACCTGCTAGAGTTCATAACCCTGGCTTTATGACCTTGGACAATCCTTTAACATCAGTAAGCCTCAATACCATACTCTGGAAAATAAGAGTGATTAGGAAAATCAAAGAATATATTATAAAATACACAGTACATAATTAGTTACATTCCTTTTCTCTAGTTAGGTAGGGATCATTACTATTTAAATAAATCACATGTAAAGTTTTTTAAAAGCCCACAAGCCTCTCCCTAGTTATTTTATAAATAGTCATGATGCTTTACCCTTAAAATCCATCTTTGTGTATATTTGCAGTTCATAGACAAGTATATACACATCCTCCTTGACCTTATTTTCTATTTACTGCTCCTTCCTCCCACATGCACCAGCCATACTGGTCTATTCTCAGTCCTTAGAACATGCTAGCCTTATTCTGGTGTCAGGGTCTTCATACTTGCTACTTACTGCATAGAATTGTATTCTACACCTCCCTTTTTCTCATGATGCAGGATTTAGCTCAAAGGCCACTTCTACTCGGCAGCCTTCTGCCTGACCTGGCTGAAGGTGCTCTCATTATCTAGGCATTCCCCATCTTGTGCCTGATTTTAATGACTTCATAGAACTTTTCACTTCCTAAAGTTATTTTATTCATAGAGTTGCTTACTTGTTTATTGCCTGTCTTCCAGAGCTAGAAGAGAAGCCAGAGGACTTTGAATGTTTACTATCAAATGCCTGAAGCCTAGAACACTCTCTAGCACACATCAGGTGCTCAAGTATTTGTTGCTTCAGAGCCCAGTTGTAACTCATTTATTACATCACAAGGAAGATAAATTATTGACTATTCTTTTAACATCACTGAGTAATTTTTAAATTAATCATTAACAAATTCTATGTGATACTGCAAAAAACCAGTATACCGCACTCGTCAAACATTAGCTCCTAGAGTGAAGCACTCTAGAGTTCTGCTTCAGGATGTTCCAACTCCAAACTGCAATTGCTGATGCTGATGGAAATATTGACATTTACAATGACCTCATCTGAAGGGGAAATCAGGTTTTGCCTGAATTTTTTTCCACCAGTTTTGTAGGGCTTTTAATTAGTCATACCTTCCCATAATTGTTGAGGGAGGAACCATATATTCATGGGCTTCTTTTGGGGGAACTTATTTTGAGATTAATCTAAGCTCCACTTTCATTTGATTTTTGCTGATGCCATCTCATCTCCTTTGCTATTACAAAAGCCTGCAAAAATAGCCCTGCACATAAATTATGCATCAAGTCTTTAAATATCCTGGTCTTTTTTATTTTTTTGCCCCACCTTCATCCAAGGAGAAAGATTATAATGCTCTTTTGCACTGCCTGTTGTTTCTGCTGTTGGGGTTTTAAATTTTTGTTTAATTTTATTTTCTGAAAGAAAAATAAAAATCTTGGTTCCCCTGTTTTTACTCACAAGTGACTAAGGTGTAATACTCTGAATCCATATTATTTGCAAGGTTTTTTCTTTTAGTACAAGAACTGATAATCTTGTTTCTAGAGGCAGATTATTATCCTTTTGTCCAAAATTGTTCCAAGATTAGAATCTGCTAACTTTAATTGCTGTTCATGTTGGAGGGTGAGCATTGCTCAGTTTTTTTTTTTGTCCAAGTATGTACCTGTTAGATTACTTTTGTCTCTGGAAACACCAGGAAAAACTATATAAATATAGCTAAACTTTACTGAGGTTGTACAGTGTGCTGCATGCTGGCCATGTTATTTTTTATGCTAATGAGGACTCAGCAAGGATGGATTCTTATTCCCTATTTACATATAATGAATTCAAGTCCCTAGACCTGGTCAATTCAAATCAAGTCCATCGATTTCAGGACCTACACCCGCCTACCTTCCTATATTGCTTCACAAGCCACGGGGCAATCACATTCCTTAAATGTAAAATAGCTGAGAAGAGAATGGTGCTCTTCAGGAAGAAACTATTACTTTTATTGTTCTCTTATTCTGATTTTTTAGATCTCTCTACACTTATCCAGTTGGTTTTCAACCAGCACAAAAATATCACAAATATTGATGGGAAAGCTCTTCACTACCACAGGCCTCCAGTTTGCAGACTGGCCTCGTATTAGGTTGCTAGGCTTATAGTCTCATGGAATGACAGAATTATAATGGAATTCTAACTAATGAAAGATATTTGCTTAAATTCCCAGAGCTGGGATAGAAATATGGTCTTGGATAGCACATCTGGGACTTTTTCATAATGCTAGGATATAGCCAGCCAAGACCTTTTCAGGTTTTTCCCTGGGTAGAAACTAGAACTACAGTCTTTGTGTTTCAGTGTCTGAAGGAGATAGGAGACAAAGACATGACACATTTTCCCCTGCATTTTGGTAAAAAGAAAAGAACATTTGATTTTTCTTTAAATATTAGAAAACACAATACATAAAACATTTGAAATAATCAGAAAATTCTGAGAAGGAGGGGAGCATCATAAGGCTCTTCTCCAGTTACTAGATTTTTTCCCTCAAACTTAAAATCATTATCTCTACAATGTATTCTCATCCAAGATTTCAAATTCCATCCTCAGTAAACTCATTAAATACATATTTCAAATACTTATTGAGAATTCATTTTCTAAACAAGAATGATATAATTTTTTAGCAGAAGCAACATTTATTTACAAAAATATCCTTCTCTCCCTGAAAAAAAATCTGTTATATAAAATTCATAACCCCTTCTTCAAATAGTATCATTGTGTTTTCTATAAAAAACTTATTCTCAAACTAAATTTCTAGTATTTTATGGCTCTTTGATTTTAGTATGAAATTCTACTAAGTCAAAATTTATTACCAGAGGGCCCTGATGCACTTTTATCCTTCTGAATAAGTATTAGAGAGTGATACTATGAACATCATTTTAGAATATATCGAGTACTTACAAAAAACAAGTTTTTTAAAAGTAACTTCAAACATTTTATAAGATCCATTTACCTAATACCAATTGTCATTCATTGTGTTATGCTTTTTAATTTTTCCCCACATACACAGATAAAGAAAACTCAAGAGAACTATGTTTGATGAGGCTCTTTTTCCAAAACAACACACAAACACAGACACACACACACACAGACACACACACACACATGCATACTATGTGCAAATGAAATACCATTTTTAAATTTCAAGTAGGAAGCCATGCTCAAAATTTTTAAACGACATTTGCTAGTGCCAAATATTTAGTGGGAAAACATTTCAGTTGTGATTAAAACGAAACTTGTGCAATTTGTCAAAGTAAACAAATCAGTAAAGGGGTATAGGCCTGAGAGGTTGGGTATTAAAAAAAAATCCTCAGGGAAGCAGTAGGGATATGGCAGTCAAGAAGGAGTCAGTCAGGTTGGGAGCTGACTGCCTGAGCTCCCTGCATAAATCTGGGAGCCAGGGCAGTAACTTCCCATTAGTAAAGAGCTCACACGATCAGCCCAAGGATAGGACCTAGGGGTTGGGACCCCAAGACATGGATAGAAACAGAGCAAGCAGCAAGAAAACAAAGCTTCTAGTTGGTATCCCCAGGGTAGTGGGGACCCAAAATCTCCAATACCTTTATGATGTGAAAACATAAGGTAAGAAACTGTTGCAAAAACTTGTCCAGAACCTATAAACCACAAAGGCTAGAGTGGAGAAAAAAAAACTCAGAAACTGTCTATAGAGATATTTCTATAAGCTAAAAACCACTTAATCTGTACAGAAAAGGATTCTGATGAAAATTAGCTCACAGACTATTGCTCACATGCATGAGCAATAGTCATTGGGTACAAAAACATGAGAGGAATCAAACTTAAGGATTAGAAAACAGGACAATTTGAAAGGCACTAATAAATCCAGTAAGATAGGGACAGTGAGGTGGGGAAAGCAGGAGATACAAAGATTAGAAAAGAAAGGGGAAAATAATCATGTACAGATGTTGTGTTTGTCTACACAGACAAAGTGTAAAAACCAACAAATGAGTTTCCAGGTACAAGATGATTTACAAAAATTAATAGCATTCCTATCCACCAATGTAACCAGATGTAAGTTTTTTAAAGTTCCCATTCACAAGAAGAACAAGAAGCATAAGATATTTGGGAACAACCTAATAAAAGATAAACATGATCTTTATGGAGAAATTGTCCAATATTATTGTAAGAGCTAAGGGATAAATGGAAATGCATGAATAAATGGAGAGGTATGCTGTGTTTATTAATGAAATGACTTGATATTGTAAAGATATAAATTCTTCCCTAATTCATCTATATTTAATATCACTGATTCTAAAGGTAATATGCCAGAAGTGTTGAAGAATAGCAATTCAATGCTAAGAAATGTGACAAAAAGCAGGAATATCAAAATCTCGAAACTTATAATAAAGGTATAATAACTAACACATGGTGGCACTGATGTAGGGATAATTAAAAGGATCTGGGTCAACAGGTCAAAGTGGATAGCCCAGTAATGAAGTAACACATGTATGAAAATCTGGTATATGATGGGCATATTTGGGGGGATGTAGGCCTAAGGGGATACAAAGAGGACTTTCATTTTTTCAGTCATGTTTATGTATATTATATTTCAAAAAATATAAAAAAAAACAAAAGGCTAGAATTATGAATTCTAAACAGGTGCAGAGGTATATTTGTATACTTAACTTTTTCAAATAAAAAATAAACTTTTATTTTGAAAACGTAGATATCTTCAGTCCAATTCTCTATTAAAGTAGAAAGACAAGAAGCCCTATAAACCAAATTTGAATAAATGGAATAAATAAACTGGAGTTACACTATGTAGAAGAGCTAAAACTTATTGAGAACTTACTGGCTGGGCAAGGGGGCTCATTTCTGTAATCCCAGCACTTTGGGAGGCCGAGGCCGGCAGATCACCAGGTCAGGAGTTCAAGACCAGCCTGGCCAATATGGTGAAATCCCGTCTCTACTAAAAATACAAAAATTAGCCAGGTGTGGTGGCGCACACCTGTAGTCCCAGCTACTCAGGAGGCTGAGGCAGGAGAATCACCTGAACCTGGGAAGTGGAGGTTGCAGTGAGCCAAGATTGCACCACTGCACTCCAGCCTGGGTGACAGAGAAAGACTCCCTCCCAAAAAAAAAAAAGAACTTACTATGTTCCTGGGATTATACTAGGTGTGGTAAACATAATAGAGGAAGTCTTCTGGATCAGAGAGCCCTGATGCAGAAGGCAGAAGAGAGGAGAGCATAATATCTTAAAGGGTGTAGTTCTAGATTAAGAAATCTTATTGTACAGAATTAGGCACAAATCTGTCATTTCTTTACATAAAGCACAGAAAAGCTGTTTGTAGCACCAGAAGCTAAACACTTTCTTTTTATTTTAAGGTAATTTATAGTTATAAAATTTTTAAACAACTAAAAAAACTAAATTGCGGAGCCTGTATTTGATAAAATATATATATGAAAGAACACACATAGGAACACAGAAGTTCAACTTGGAGTCAAGCAAGAAAAAACGTAACTTGCGAAATTACTTACACAATTGAACACATTTTAAAATACAGTATACTCAAAATGAGATTTCTTTTTTTTTTTATTTCCAACTTTTATTTTAAGTTCAGGGGTATATGTGCAGGATGTGCAGGTTTGTTACATAGGTAAATGTGTGCCATGGTGGTTTGCTGCACAGATCTTCCCATCTCCCAGGTATTAAGCCCAGCATCCATTAGCTATTCTTCCTGATGCTCTTCCTCCTCCCACCATCAACCCTCCGCCAGGCCCCAGTGTGTATTGTTCCCCCACCATGTGCCCATGTATTCTCATCATTCAGCTCCCACTTATAAGTGAGAACACGCTGTATTTGGTTTTCTGTTCCTGGGTTAATTTGCCAAGGCTAAGGGCCTCCAGCTCCATCCATGTCCCTTCAATGAGCATGATCTCATTCCTTCTTATGGCTGCATAATATTCCACGGTGTATATTTACCACATTTTCTTGATCCAGTCTATCATTGATGGGCATGTAAGTTGATTCTATGTCTTTGCTATTGTGAATAGTGCTGCAATGAACATATGCATGCAGGTATCTTTATAACAGAATGATTTTTATTCCTTTGGGTATATACCCAGTAGTGGGATTGCTAGATCAAATGGTATTTCTGCCTCTAGGTCTTTGAAGAATGGCAACACTGTCTTCCACAATGTTTGAACTAATTTACACTTCCACCAACATTGTAAAAGTGTTCCTTTTTCTCCACAACCTCGCCAGAATCTGTGTTTTTTTGACTTTTTAATAATAGTCATTCTGACTGGTGTGAGATGGTATCTCATTGTGGTTTTGATTTGCATTTATCTAATGATCCATGATTTGAGCTCTTTTTCACGTGATTGTTGGCTGCATGTTTGTCTGATTTTGAGAAGTGTCTGTTCATGTGCTTTGCCCACTTTTTAAGGGGGTTGTTTTTTTCTTATAAATTTGTTTAAGTTCCTTATAAATGCTGGATATTAGGCCTTTGTCAGATGGATAGATGGCAACATTTTTCTCTCATTCTGTAGGTTGTCTCTTTACTCTGTTGTTTCTTTTGCTGTGCAGGAGCTCTTTAGTTTATTTAGATCCCATTTGTCAATTTTTGCTTTTGTTGCAATTGTTTTTGGCATTTCCATCATGAAATCTTTGCCTGTACTTATGTCCTGAATGGTATTGTCTAGGTTTTCTTCTAGAGTTTTTATAGTTTTAGGTTTTACATTTAAGTCTTTAATACACCTTGAGTTGATTTTTGTTTATGGTGTAAGGAAGGGGTAGTTTCAATTTTCCGCATATGTCCAGCCAGTTGTCCCATTTATTAAATAGGGAGTCCTTTCTGCATTGCTTGTTTCTGTCAGGATTGTTAAGATCAGATGGTTGTAGGTGGGCAGTCTTATTACTGGATTCTCTATTCTGTTCCGTTGGTCTATGTGTGTATTCTCGTACCAGTACCATGCTGTTTTGGTTCCTGCAGCCCTGTAGTATAGTTTGAAGTAGGATAACATGATGCCTTCTTCAGCTTTCTTCTTTTTGCTTAGGATTGTCTTGGATATTCAGGCTCTTTTTTGGTTCCATATGAATTTTAAAGTAGTTTTTACTAATTCTGTGAAGAATGTCAATGGTAGTTTAATGGGAATAGCATTGAATCTATAAATTGCTTTGAGCAGTATGGCCGTTTTCACAATATTGATTCTTCCTATCCAGCATGGAATGCTTTTCCATTTGTTTGTTTCATCTCTGATTTCTTTGAGCAGTCGTTCATAGTTCTACTTGAAGAGGTCTTTCACTTCCCTTGTTAGTTGTATTACTAGGTATTTTATTCTTTTTGTGGCAATTGTGAATGGGATTGTGTTTCTGATTTGGTTCTCGGCTTGCCTGTTGTTGGTGTATAGGAATGCTAGCGATTTCTGTACATTGATTGTGTATCCTGAGACTTCGCTGAAGTTGCTTATTAGCTTAAGAAGCTTTTGGGCTAAGATGATGGGGTTTTCTAGATATAGGATCACATCATCTGCAAACAGATACAGTTTGACTTCCTATCTTCCTATTTGACTATCCATTATTTCTTTCTCTTGCCTGATTGCCCTAGCCAGAACATCCAATACTATATTGAATAGGAGTGGTGAGACAGGATAACCTTGTCTTTTGCTGGTTTTCAAGGGAAATGTTCCCAGCTTTTGCCCCTTTAGTATGATATTGGCTGTGGGTTTGTCATACATGGCTCTTATTATTTTGAGGTATGTTCCTTCAATACCTGGTTTATTGAGTTTTTAACATGAGGGAATGTTGAGATTTCTCAATGGCCTTTACTGCATTTATTGAGACATTCATGTGGTTTTTGTCTTTAGTTCTCTTTATGTGATAAATCACATTTATTGATTTGGGTATGTTGAGCCAGGCTTGCATCCTAGGGATTTGGCCTACTTGTTCATGGCGAATGAGCTTTTTGATATGCTGCTGGATTTGGTTTGCAGGTATTTTGTTGAGGATTTCTTGCATCAATATTCATCAATGATATTGACCTCAAGTTTTCTTTTGTGGTTGTATCTCTGCCAGGTTTTGGTATCAGGATGATGCCGGCCTCATAGTATGAATTAGGGAGAAGTCCCTCCTTTTCCATTTTTTAGAATAGTTTCAGTAGGAATTGTACCAGCTCTTCTTTGCACTTCTAGTAGAATTCAGCTGTGAATTTGCCTGGTCCTGGGCTTTTTTTTGGTTGGTAGACTATTTATTACTGCCTCAATTTCAGAACTCATTACAGGTCTATTCAGGGATTCAATTTCTTCCTGGTGGTGTCTTGAGATGGTATATGTGTCCAGGAATTTATCCATTTCTTCTAGATTTTCTAGTTTATGTGCAGAGAAGAGTTTATAGTATTGTCTGATGGTTGTTTGTATTTCTGTGGGGTCAGTAATAATATCCCCCTTATTTCTAATTGTGTTCATTTGAATCTTCTCTCTTTTTTTTCTTTAATAATCTAGCTACTAGTCTTGCTTTTCTTTCATTTCTGACTTGGAGAATGTGATGATTATTTGCCTTGGGGATGGGCTTCTCATGGAGTATCTCCATGAGCTTCTCATGAAGCTGCTTTTTGGTAGAGCAGCTGTGCTGTGTTGGCAACCTATTCAGCCCCCGATTAGTTTGGACTCTCTAAAGCCCACAGGCTGGACTGGCTGAGATGCCCAGACAGTCAAGGTGGCAACCTGCCCCACCTCACAGGCACTCTGTCCAAAAGAGAAATTAGAACTCTCTTGGCCATAAAACACAGGCAGGGGTAGTTGGAGTCTCTGACCGGGAGGGACCTCCTTATGAGGAGCAGTGGATTTGGGTCCCACTTAAAGAAGCTGTCTGGCCACGCTTTTGACACAACAGCCATGTAGTGCTGATGAACCATCTCTGCCATTGTTGGCTTGGACTCTCCAAAGCCCACAGGCTGGAATTGCTGAGTTATTCAAACAACCAAAGTGGTTGCCTTTCCCTCCCCCAGGCACTCTCTCCTTGTCCCATGGAAAGATCAGAGCTAGAATAGGTGCAGGTGGGTGTGGCTGCAGGTCCCAGCTGGAAGACCTCCCCAGTGAGGAGGAATGAATCTGGGTCCTGCTTAAAGAAGCAGTCTGGACACATTCTGGCAAAGCAGCTGTGCTATGCTGCAGGGACCATTCCTCATCTAGACCGGTTGGACTCTCCAAAGCCCGCAGGCTTCAATGGCTAAATTGACCAAAGAGTAGAGATGGTGACCTGCCCCTCCCCCGGGGACTCTGTCCCATTTCAGGCAGGCTCCACCCTGTTGGCGGTGGCTGGCTGGAATTCCAAGCTAGTGGGTCTTATCTTGTGTGGTGCCATGGAAGTGGGGCCCAAAGACCAAGGCTGCTCAGCTCCCTAGATTCGGCCTCCTTCCTAGGGGTATGTGTGGAACTCCTGCCTTGCCTGAGTTACATACACCTTTGTTGGGGATTGCAGGGCCAGAGTATGTAAAGCTCCTTGTTCTCTGTGCACGCCTGAGTAGCTGCTCTGCCGAAACTCCACACAGCTCTGTGTGTTGGATCCAAGACCCCGGTGGCATTGGCTCACGAGCAGATCCCCTGATCCACAGGTTGCAAAGATCTGTGTGAGCAACGTGGTTTCCCAGGGTTGCAAATTCATTCACTGCTTACCTTGGCTGGAGCTGGGGGTTCCCTTGTCTCTGTGTTCCTCCCAGATGGGCCATCAACCTGCCCTGCTTTTCTTCATTCTCTGTGGGTCAAGTTGTTTCCCTAATCAGTCCCAGTGCAAGTACCTGGACATTTCAGTTGAAGGTGCTGTGTTCACTCACCCTTTTCATTCCTCTTTATAAGTGCCACAGACCACAGCTGCTTCTAATTGGCTATCTTAGCCAGGAAACCGAGATTTTCAAAGTCTATGTGAAAACCATTCCAACAGATACTTCATCTTTTCTTATTTTATAACTAAATAATCTTAATAGCATAGTGAAGCAGAGGAATATTATGGATATTAAGAAATCATATTCTCTACATTTATATGTGAGTGTGTATGTATTTACTAAAGTCAGAAATGTGGTTCAGAGATTTTAACATGGATTTTCAGCAGAGCAAACAGCGGTAAACTTAACTTTTACTAGAAAGCACAAGATCAGGCCATGTTTTCAAATGCTTTTTCATCAGAAAAAGAGATTTATAGTGAATTCAGTTGGTCTACATTCAAAGTACCATATTGCTGCCTTTTCTTAGCAAGGTTATGCTGCATTGGAATTCTGGAAGTGGTCTGCTGGGAACATTGACCCAGAACTAGGTATTCAGTTATTCCCAGGCAGAAGTGTTTGTTGGCTGATTCTTTCCTTTCACGTCCGCATGACTCTTGTCTCACTAACATCTCTGAGCATGGCTCTGCTGAAGGCAGGCTCCTCCCTGAAGCTCTCTCGTTGGTTTCTGCTATGCAGTATCAAGATGGTTCTTTTGATTTCTCTAAACTGTCTCTTCTGTCTTATCCTCGGCTTTCCTTTTTTTTTTTTTTTTTTTTTTTTGAGACAGAGTCTCCTCTGTCGCCCAGGCTGGAGTGCAATGGCGCCGTCTCGGCTCACTGCAAGCTCCGCCTCCCGGGTTCAAGTTATTCTCCTGCCTCAGCCTCCTGGGTAACTGGGACTACAGGCGCCCATCCGTACGCCCGGCTAGTTTTTTTGTATTTTTTTTAGTAGAGATGGGGTTTCACCATGTTAGCTAGGATGGTCTCGATCTCCTGACCTCATGATCCACCTGCCTTGGCCTCCCAAAGTGCTGGGATTACAGGCGTGAGCCACCACGCCCAGCCAGCTTTCCCTTTCTTTCATGGTTTGTCTGCTGATCCATGATGCTATCTGTTTTACAACAGCAGATTTCTTTCCTAAGCTCCACATATGTATAACTATTGTTCATAGCTGAGGGTACCACACTTAGAAGGTAAGACATGGAGATGTACAGATGCCAAGAGGGACCTGGTGGTCTGCAGTGTATCAGTGCTCTACTTCTGCTCTGTGTCCAGTTCATCTTCCCAATGCTGCCCCTACAGACCAGCATCTGCCCCTACAGACCAGCCCCTACAGACCCTAACCCCATTGTTCAGTCCTGGACTTCAGGCCCACAGAGGTGATGCTTCCACAGGGGTAAGCTATTTTCATAAAGGCAAGTCTTCCACAGACTTTTCCACAAACTCTCCCTTTATGACCCCACTCCCACAGTTTCTTAAAATTCCTAGCAAACTCTGGTCCATGTGCACTAGTGCTTCCAGCTGACTTGTTGCCTCCCTCTCTCATCTTACCACCTCTGCATCTAGACCTTCACTTACTTCTGCCAGATTTGAGTAAGCTCTAATTCCTCTATGAAGCGCTTTTTTTCCTGCAATGATTTTAGTGACTCTCTTTTCCTAACCAAACCCCAAAGGACACATTGATTCCAACCTGTTTCTGCTCTAGTGTTCCTGATCTCAGGAAACAGCAATACTCTCTTCCCAGTTAATGTTGTCACCCTCTTTACTTCCCTTCACATTCAATCAAACACAAAGCCTCCCTTCATGCTCTCTCTGTCTTGCTTTGCCTCTTCCTCCTCACTTTCACCCCATTAATTCAAACCCTCATCATCTCTTACCTGAAGTCATTTATCTATTTATCACTCTTAAGAGGATATTGTCTATTTCTCTCATACTTCTTCATCCTAAAGTCAGAGGAAGTGTGATCAGTCACATCTTACATTCCAATGCCATTTTTGCATAAAACCTTGTTTTCAGGTACTCAGCAATTTACCTCCATCTCTCCTGTTTCTGAACAAACAAATGGTCAGCATTTTCATCCAGTGAAGAGTTTGTCACCTGGTTTAGAGACTCCTCTCTCTATGCATGTCCTGACATCATTATGGGTGACTTTGATGTTCACCTAGATAACACATGCAGAAGCCTGACTCCTCAGTTCCTTGAAACCTCGGTTTCAATGACCTCCCCTCCATCTCCTCTCTCCATCCCTCTTCAGTCACACACCCCTTTGACCACAGTCTGAACTTCTTCATCATCTCAACTCAATCTTAAAATCTTTAAATATAATGCCTCAGTCTTCTAACTCCATCACTTGATTCCTAAAGCTTTAGGAGTTCCTTGAATTCAATTTGCCAAACATTTTTAGAACTCTTAATTTTCTCCCTTTCTCTTAAGCCCTTTCTGCTTTCACTTATGTCCCTGTCAAGTGGTACCACCACTTCCACCACCATCTTACAGTACCCCCAACTCCTCAAGCCTTAAGTCTATAACCCTTGTCTCCACATGGACACCTGCCAATGGGCTGTGGAGTGCTGTTACAGAAAATCACACAGCCACTCAGACTGAGGTTCCCAAACTCAAAGTTTTCAAAATCGAAGACACTGGTTTCTCTTTCCATGATGCCCTACTCCACTCCATCTCCCCTTCTCAATGGCAGTGCCTCTACCTTTCTCTGCTAAGAAATCTCCACTTCACTGCTGACCTTCTCACTATTCACCTACTCCTCACAGACATTCAGAAACAAAGCATTTAAGCTCTCAGAACTGGGCACTGAGAATAAAAGGAAGTAAAACAGGCCTTGGGAGTATGAAAGGAGGTAGGGTCTTGCAGTGAAATAGGCATGGGGTCTGTCTGTATGCTACTGTTTGCCTTGCTAAATCTTCTTATCAACTTTGAACTGGAGAATGATCAGAGATAATGCTTACTTCTTAGGGCACTTGAATACAAGAAGTTAAATTAGACATAGGGAATTGCTTATCACCACAGGTAATTATTAAATATTTTTACCCTTTCTTTTCTCTAGAGGAACCAACAAGTCAATGTGGAAGATAGAACTAACCAAGCAACCACCTACAATGTGGGAAGGGCATCAAAGAGGTATGAACACAAAGCAACGGGAACTCAGAGAAGGGAGCAATTCACTCTGCCCAGGGCAGCCACGTTAGTGCACCACTGGTGGATGTTTGATTACATATTTTTACTTTTACATCCCCAAATGATTATACATATGCACAGTTGATTTGTTTGGGTTTCAGAGAAAATTTGGGGAGACAGAAGAAAAGGCTGCAGTTCCAAGATTTTTAGGAAGTTTTTCTATGATTCAGTGAGTCTCAGCATATTTTCCTAGTACAAATATAACACAATTATGGTAGTTTATTATTAGGGGAAGAGCTCTCCTGACGCAACTGTTAGTCCCTCTCAGATCCTGAGAGCTACCCTGCAGGAAGGCCATTCCTGCTGATAATTCGTGAGGAAAAATTGCATTTAACTGGCAGCCTCATTTATGAAGGGTTCTTTCTGTCTGACAGAGGACAGTATGACTATACTTTATTAAACATTTTGAAAAGCGTAACCAGTGCCTTTTTTTTTTGAGATGGAGTCTCACTCTGTCACCCAGGCTGGAGTGCAGTGCTGCGATCTCGGCTCACTGCAACCTCCACTTCCTGGGTTCAAGCGATTCTCCTGCCTCAGCTGCCTGAGTAGCTGAGACTACAAGCACATGCCATCACGCCCGGCCAATTTTTTGCATTTTTAGTAGAGATGGGCTTTTACCGTGTTAGTCAGGATGGTCTCAATCTCCAGATCTCATAATCCACCCACCTTAGCCTCCCAAAGTGCTGGGATTACAGGCATCAGCCACCGTGCCTGGCCGACCAGTGCTTTTAAAGTGATTGCACAAACCTTCTGTCTTTCTATTTGCCTGACTTCTGGCAACGTTCAGTGTGCTTAGGCCTGCCCAGTTCACTCCTAGGATGGTTATTGTGCCTCTCCCTTGGACAAGCTCTGTGTTCAGCACAGACGGTGACCAAAAACTATTTCCATCCTCAAGGACTACGTAGTCATTGTCCAGTGTGGCAAATTTCAAACATTTTCAGATTTCAAACATCTTACCTGGAACCTCAATAAAACTAATGAAAATCTATAAAACAAGACAAAGAATACTGGTTCTAATTGAAGAAAGGAATTATGACCCGGAGCTACCTTCTTAAGGGCAAAGTTTCAAAGGAAACAAGGCTGGTGAGTGAAAGTGAATATGTTACTTGAAGTTTGGAAAAAAATTTGAAGAGCTCTCGGCATGGCAGCCAGATTGTTCTACTGACATGAAATAGTCAAGTCACTCTCAGTCTCATCCCCCTACAACCCTTTCTCCAGATATTGTCTCTTCTGTTCTAGCACACCTCCAGAAAAGGGAGGCAGCTCAACCATGTGAAAGCTGTCCATTCGGTTTACTTTCACTCTGAAAGTTTCAAAGTCTACTCTACTTTCACTTTATTTTCCAATCTCTCTCTATACATGTATACCCTCAGGATTCAAAACTTTCCTCCACAGAGACATACTCATTCCACATTGTTACAGTGGTTCTGTCTGGGACTCTGAGGACTTCAGTTCTTCCCTTGTTACATCAATTTGCCCTGCACCTGCTACCTTGGAATTGCCCTAAGTTGTTGAGTTGTATGTGTAATCTAATTCCCATTAAGTTGCAAGCTCCTTGAGGAAGTCTTAAATGTGCCCTAGATTTCTTCATTTTCTTACACATAAACTCACAGATGTAGTGACTGACCACCTACCCAATGGCATCATCATATCCAGGATGGCATCCAGTACCTCTGTCTCCCATTGAACATTCCCTCATACTTCCCTCTTTTGGAACAAAAGTAAATTTATTTGGCTGGGTGTGGTGGTCCATGCCTGTAATCTCAGCTACTCAGGAGGTTAAAGGGGAAGGATAACTTAAGCCCAGGAGGCCAGGAACCGTGATCATGACACTGCACTCTAGCCTGGGTAACAGAATGAGATCCTGTCTTTAAAAATAATAAAAAGGTATATTTTATTTTGTATTACTCAGTTTTTCAGGGGCAGTGACTTGTTAGCCATCCTCTACCCCCATGATACTAGTTAGACAACTGTATTCCCAGTTCATCACACAATACCTGGCACAGATCAATAAACAGTGGTGACACCAAGACATCCAAGAACTCTCCAATCATCTACACTGGTTTCTACTGAAATGTCTGTTGTCATAGACTTAATTGTGTCTTCAGATACAGCAGTTCTGTTATTTCTGAGTTTCACCTGGGGCAAGAGAATCTTTAGCAAGTTTAAAGGCACCTATATCTGGAATCACCCTTCCCTCCAGATGAACATCACAGACTCTCCCATTAAAGGTCTTGCCTTCCTTGATAGCATCATCACTCCATCTATGGTGACTAACTCATGCAAGTTTGATACAGATTTTCCTGGTTTTGAAACTAGGCATATTACATTCCAGAAGCCCAGACCTCTAACTTACCTTCAATATTTGCAGGCTGGGAAGACTGTTTATTGCTGTCTCTCTTCCTTTCTCTCACCTCACAATCACTCCATTCTTCTACCTCACCATCCTAAGCGAACAAGTACGTGCTTTCTAGTCTTAAACATTAGGAAGAGCTAATGATATCTACAACTTCTACTTTCTGCCCTGCAAAGATTTCTGAGGCAAAGAAACACAAAGCCTGATTACCCACTGAAAACCAAGAAAGGAGGTGAAACTACAAGGAGAAAAAGAGTTTAACCAATTAACTTGCCATTTATGTAAATTGTTTAGCACAAGGCACGATACTTAACAAACAGGAACAATTATTATCATTCCTGTGTGCCAGAAGCAGTCAATGCAAAATAACGCATGGATCCTGCCCTCAATGACCTCACATTCTAGTGAGAAAGACAGACAAGAAAAGAGTATGTATGTTTTAAGTTAGACCTGATTCAAAGTATTAAAACTTTATCTAACATGGTATGTGTAAGATGGACAAAATTTGGGGGGAGTCAAGAAAAATTAGTAGAAGAGGGAAAAAGATCTGCAGGGTATGGAGGGGGCCATTTGTAACAATCTAGGAAGCAAGCATACAATACATGTTTATTATCCAGTCTTTGCATGTTCAGATTTTGTAGTTTCTTGCCCAGGATAGCTCCTGCTTATATCGTTTCTTATGGACTTCTAAATCTTGCTTTGTGGCTAAAATGAAATTCTGCTGCCTGTCTGGAAATGAAATAAGAGGTTATTTTTCTAGATGCTTTTTTTTATTGATCTCAGAATGTGTTTTAGAGTTTGGGGACCTCTTATCATCTATAGCTAATCAGAACAAGGTTTTAAAAGTAGTTTATTCTCTCGCACTTTTCTAATTAGGTCAATAAACAAATACACTAGACAAATGCTATCTTTGCAAGCTTTTGCTAGCTGTGCATCCAAAGATTGCCCCAGAGACCCTGACTTTAATTAGATTCAGTAGGGGGTCTAGACACTTTCATTTTCTTTAGAATTTTTCAATGTCCCACTTCAGACATGAATTTAGGAAACTGTGACTAACACATGACCCAAAATGAAGAATATAAAAATATAGATCTATTGTTTATCATTGGTATAATGTCCTCACTAAAGCTCTGCTTGCTACTCTGCTTTGCAAACATTCACTTCCCAAATTTAGGGAATTTAGTTCTGTCTATCACAACATATTGATAAGTGTAAAAATTGGCAATAGCTCAAATGTATAATTGTAGTTGGGCAGTTCAATAAATTATGGGCATCTATAGAATATTGCACTGTGCTATTCAACATATAGGCCTATAAATATATATTTTGACAGAAATATCAATTGGTAGGACAATATGCACATTAAATTATAATCCTATTTTTGAGTACATGTAAGAATAGAATCAAAGATGAACTGTTAACACTCTCAGCATTGTTTATATATAACTAATGGGAATATAAATCCTTTATTCACATCTGGATACTCTATTTTGTACATTGAATGTGAGTTTCTGGTATATTAATAGCTAGCATAATTAAAACTAAATAAAATAATACAAATTTAAAGATAGAAATTATTTTCTGTTATAAAAAGAATTGCTACTGACTCTAAGTGCCCAGCGGACCAGGGAAGTGAGTCAACATAACAGGAAGTGCTCAAATTAGAGCACATCCGACTCAGTGGGACCCTGGAGACCCAACTCTATTCCCTCATTTAGTGGTGCAGGAGCTAAAGCCCTAGAAGCCAAATATCTGTTCTAAACCCTACCATTCATCAGTGTAGTAACTAGATTTCTAACTTACGCTTGAATAGCTTTCACGTGCATTACAGTCTTAGAAATGCTCACCTAAATTCATCAACTTCACGCCTTACAAACAGCTAAACACTGAAGAATACCGAACAATTTCTAAATGCAGTCTAGTAAGGGCAGAAGTTTGTAAGAAATTTTTGGTATAAGCTAGGCTTGGCTTGATTGGCTCACAAGTCTGGGGTTTGGCTGAGATGATTAGGATGACTCGATTCTCTCCCCGCAAAGTTCCTCATCCTCCCACCAGATAATCCAGGCTTGTTCGCTTTGCTCCAAGAAAAGCAGGTGGAAACTGCAAGATTCCTTGAGGACTGAGCATGGAACTGGCACACCACCATTTTAACAATATTCTGTTAGAGCAAATCACAAGGCCAGCCTAGCTTTAAGGGACAGGAAAATAGACTCTGCCTGTTGATAGAAGGAGCTGCAAAGAATTGTGGCCATATTTGAGATCCGCCAGTTTTATACAAGGAAAGCAATCAGTACCTACAAGAGCAACCTACTATGTCCCTGTGCTTTTCAGGGCACCCAGAGTCTAAAGATGAGCCTGAACATAAGGATGAGTAATTAAACAACTTATGAATTGAGTCCTAGAGATGGGATTTGGACTTATAACAAGGCCAGCTCTTAGCTGTGATTCTTCACCACACAACTCAAAGAACAGCTCTTCCCAGTTGTTCTTCGTATACCCAGACCAAATATATCAAAGTGCCTTCCTTTGAGCCCCCACAGCAATACGTGGGTCATCTGTGATAGTTCCTATATTACTCTACTATATAGCAAAGTCATGGTTATAGTTTGATCCCTTTTTCTAAATTTAGCTACATGAGGGCAGGCACAGCAACTTGTCAATCACTGCATCTCCTGAAGCATCAAGCAAGGCAAGCACACTGGAATAGATACGCTGTACTTTAAGACATTTGCATTGATATTTATAACTGAGTTTGGTTTGTAGTTTTTATTCTATTAGGCCATCTTCAGCAGACTTTTTAAACAATGTATACCTGCTTTATAAAAATAATTTGGAAACTTTCCTTAATTTTTTATACCATGATATTTAAATAACTTAAATACCATCGGAATTATTTTTTCCTTAAAAATCTGAAACAATCCATACCTTTATAGGGAGGTAATCTTTGACAGCTTTCTCCGTTTGTTTATACTAATGAACTTGTTCAAATTTTCTGCCCCTACGGGGGTTAGCTTCAATAATTTCCCTAAACAATCACTTCTTTCCTGCAGGTGCTCAAATGTATTATATAAATCTTAGTAAGTAGTCTCCAATGAGTCTTTTAATTTAATTTTCCTGTATTTGTGTTGATTTCCCCATTATTATTCCTAATTTGAAGTATTTATACATTTTATCTCATTTTTATCTCAAAGTTAATTAGCTAATGGTTCTCAACTTTATTATTTTTCCAAAAGAATCAAATCTTGCACTTATGTATTAGCTTTGCCATATTTCTATGCTCTAATGCAATTTTTTCTATTTAAAAAACATTTAATTCTAAAATATAACACTCATACATAAAGGTGAAAGGGGAATGAAATATAAACATACTTAATGAATTGTTATGTACTTAAAACTTACATAACCACTGCTCAAGTCCTCAGATAGACCATTTGTAGTAACCCAGAGCCCCTACACATGATCCTTTCCAATTTTAACATTATTCCTCTCCCTTAGAGCTAAACATACTGACTTTTGTAATGGCCACTCTTTGCTTTTCTTTATAATTTTAGCACCTATGTAGGCAACCTAAACATTATAATTTGGCTTTGCCTATTTTTTGAATTTTATATAGATGGAATTACATACTGTGTATGCTTAGATAATTTTGTGTAGCTGCGTAAAACTGAAGACTGTTAAATTTGCTGCTAAATAATTTCCCATTGTATGAATGCACTGTTGCTTATTCACTTTTTCTTTTAATATGATTGATAATCTTTCCAATATTTTACTATTACAAACAATGTTGTGAAGTGTACCCTGATGTACACATGCACATCTTTCTCCAGGCAAAGGTCCTTAACCCTTGGATCCATGGATAGATTTCACAGAGTCCATGAACGTGAATGGGAAAAAAAAAAACTAAATCTGTCTCTTTATTACCTTCTAACTGAAATGCAGCATTTCTTTTCATTACAAATGCAGACAAGAGAGAAACACAATACCTGTGCCTGTAACCTTGTCATAAGTAGCTTTGTATGCTTTGTATTTTTTGTCACTGATAAAAATAACAAATATTTTATATCTCATTATGGCTGTAAATATCTAGAAATATCATTTGTGCTCATTACTATTTTGAAATTATTGTAGTTATTAGACCTCCTACTTGCTGCTGTTATTTAATACGTTAATAAAAATGAATAATTTTTACTATAGCACAAATTTATTGTTTTAGTATTTGATAGCCATATTCTGATAGAGTTGTTTCTCCTCACAAATTGTATGTATTTTATGTATTTTTTAAAAGCTTAAGTTCTTATGAGAAGAGATTCTTAGGCTTTGCATGATGGCCAAAGATACATGACACAAAAAAGGTTTGGTATTCCAGGGCATATAACTAGGAGGGGATTAAAGCCTGCGAGTCAGTCAGGGATGAATCAGGCTACACCACAGTAACAAACAGCTCCCAAATCTCAATGGTTCAAAACAACAAATATTTATTTCTCACATATTCTACATTTCCCTATGTCTACCTTGGGTGCATTGGGGGAATCAGGGAGCTCACTCAGTGAGTTAGGGTGCTAGAATTTCCACCATCTAAAAAATAACTGGCAGCTGTGCTGGAGAAAATAGAAGATGGCAAATCATGCATTGGACCTAAAGGCATCCATGCAGAAATGAGTGATATATTTTGCTTTTGCTCACATTTCACTGGACACAGCAAATTACATGGTCATACCTAAGTTAAAGGGGGTAGAAACAAGAATTCCATCAAGTGTCCCAAAAAAGGAAAACTAAAAATATTGGTAAATAACACTATTGACTATTAGAGTATACATGTTTTCAATTTTATTATATAATATCCCACTTATTTCCAAAGAAGGCTACCAATTTACATTCCCATCTGTACTATATGGAAATTCACCTCATTCTATACATCCTCAACAAGACTTGGTATTGTGAAGTTGTTTCTCATTTTAGTCATTCAAGTTGTTTTAAATTTTTTTTCCAGACTACTCCTGAGGTAGACCTTTTTAAATACGAATATTAGTCATTTGGATGTCCTGTTTTCTAAAGTACCTTTTCAGATCATTTGATCATTTTTAAATTAAATTGTCTGTCTCTTTCTTATTTATTTTTTTATCAGATCTATTTAACTTACATTTTATCTTTTCCTGTTCACTCGGCCTCTGTTCTTCATATCTCTTGTTCTGAGCCTTTGTTTTTGAGCAATTGCTTCATTAATGTTTTTTTAACCCATGGAGATATTTAGTGACAATTTGACCTTCTCCATTGTGATGTAAATATTTCTATTTGCAATTTTTTCCTTATTCCTTCAGTCATCTGTTGTTGTCATTGTTGTTGATTTCATTGGTTATATTTTGTGAAAGACCTGTTTTTGATCCTTTTTGTTTATTGCTCACATTTGAATAAGATTCATTCTTCCTGGATCAGCTGGAAGCAGGCAGTTCATGGAAAAGACTTTCAAGAATTCTTGTGAGACAGAGTTTTATATACGTTATTACATATTTTCAGCCTTAACATCTTCCCAACAACCAAGATGGCCCCTATTTCCTCCTCACATTGTGAGTGTCTCTTTTTTAAATTGCCTTATTAACAGACTATTTTCTACATAAATGCTCTATTATTTCAGACTCTGTATCATTGGAATTCTAGGAAGCTCTTGCTGCCAGGTCCGGCACCCAATGCCTCCCATTCCAAACAAGAACTGTTAGTGTTTTACTCGGAGCCATGACACATACTGAGGGAAGTGTTTTCATTTGGCTTTTTCTGAGTGCCGTCCTTTCATCTCTTTTATATTGTACAGTAATTGTTTTGTCGATTTGTGGTGTGAGTTTTCAGATTCATCTTAGTTTCACTAAAGATTAAGGCTGTCTTTCCAGGTCTTGTTGTCTCAGTTTTTAAGACTACAAAACCCAGAAAGAGAAAGTACCAACTTCACACCAACATTTTCAAACAAGAAGCCCATCAAAGGTTAAACAAGAGTCATGTGTTCAAGTTTGCATTTTAAGAGCATTCATAAAGAGGCACATTAAGAATGTAGTCACAGTAATGAACCGTTAAGAGTCTGTGTCAGTAATCCTGTCAATTGATAATAACTACTATGGAGCAGGAGAGTGATGAAGAACACTATTTGGATTTAAGAATCAATATAAATTGAGAGACAGTAAAATGTGGAAACTAAAGATTGGGAGAAAGGATATTCTCATGCTTCTAGAATATTTAAAGAATTGGGCTTTTTTTCCTTGTATGGTATTTAGATCAGAATGCAGAGCATATTTCCCTGTATAATGTCCTCTAAAATGTCAAACATATTTATTGATAAAAAGATGTCAATGCTAGCCAGGGTGTGAGTTATTTCAATAAAGACAATAATATGTCCTATTATCATGATGCTGAAAGTGATATTACTTCTCCAATAGAAAACCCTTCTGTGGACTATCTTCATTAAATTCCTGAAAGATCATTAACTCTCCATCCATCTTTGATAAATTCCAACCTCTGACAGTCTAACTACTTTATATGATTCGCAAGTCAATTTCATCTCCATGTTGCACATACATTACATTTAAAACATAAAGCTTTATTCCATTCCATAAAGATGCATACATTGATGACTGCGTAGATATACTAACTGGGAATGGATCAAAGGGCTCTATGAATGAAAAGTGTGGACAATGGTAATTTTTAAATTTAGTATAATACCAATTTTGAGAAAGGTGTAATAACAGGAATAAGATATACACACATCCCTGAAACAACTAAAAATTATTAAGAATAAACAGACAAAATAAATAAAACAAATAGCTTTTAAAACACTTTTCAGGCAACATGAAACTGATTCTCGAAAGATGAGAAACAAACTAGTAGAGACCAACCATTGCCCCAGTTTACCACCTTGAGAAAGTTTCCCATCCATGGTAGAGGGGAATCCAAGTAAGCCCAGCAGACTCCCTGAGGTGAGGAGGTGGACCTAATGTTCTGGGATACCAAGGCTGCTGGAGTTTGTAGGATAGGGTCCTGGAAAGAGAGCTTCTCAGAAAGAACTAAGAAATCTTCAGAGAATCCCTGCCACCTATTCAACAGAGATCCTGTGAGGAAACTACCAGAGGCTGGGGGAGAATCGTCAGAGAGGACGAGATCCAGGTTCCTACCCAAGATGGAGAAGAGTCTGCCACCACCCAGAATGGAAAAGCTCATAATTTACAGAGAACTGGGTAGAGTCCTCAGAAGGTACTTGCCGCGGTGGTAGGGAATAATTAGTCCTAGACTAAATGCTGCTTTAGTCCCATCTAACAAATCATAAAAACAAGACACAAAAGAATCAAACTGTTTCTGAGTAAGATAATTGTGTTCCAGTACAAAGCTTAAGAATATTTATAGAAATACAAAAATTTCCAGCACTCAGTGAGGTAAAATTCAGAATGACTTGCATCTATTCTGAGATTCTAAGACTACCAGGCATGCAAAGAAATAAGAAAACATCACTCATAATGAAGAGAAAAAACCAATCACACCTGAACTGGAACTGACAAAGATATTGGAAATAGCAGACGAGAACATTAAAACATTTATTATAACTGAATTCCAGATGTTCAAAAAGAAAAGAAAGTACAAGAAATATATAAAAATATCCAAATCAGACTTATAGAGATGAAACTAGAGATGAAAAGTATGATGACTGGGGTGAAAAATATGTTATATACATTTAATGGCAGATTAGATGTTACAGGAAAAAAAAAAGATTAATGAATTCCAACAGATAGCAATAGAAATCCAAAAGGAAACAGAGAAATAAACTACCAAAAATACCTCAGTAAATTCTGGCCACTTCAAGTATTATTATTATATATAATATATAATATTATGTATTAATTATATGAATAACATATGATATTATTATATAAAATATTATATGTAACATAAGTATTTTTATATGGTTATGTATGTTATATAATATATATGATTATATATAATATAATATATTAATATTATATACATGGAAGGGGAAAACAAAAAATTGAAGAAATAATAACTGATTTTTCCAAACATGAAGAAAACTACTAAATCACAGACTCAAGAAGATCAATGAAAATTCCAAGCACAAGAAACATGAAGAAAACTGCACCAAAACATATTATAATTAAATTGATCAAAACCAGTGATAAGAAAAAATCTTAAAAGAAGCCAGAACAAAAAGACACATTATACAGAGAACAAAGGTAAGAATGCAGTGGATTTCTTGTTAGAAACTGGTAAGAAGACTAATAGCTCCCTGTATTAGTCCCTTCTCATATTGCTATAAAGAACTACCTGAGACTGGGTAATTTATAAAGAAAAGAAATTGGCTCACCATTCAGCAGGCTATACAGAAAGCATGGCTGAGGAGGCCTCAGGAAACTTACAATCATGGCAGAAGGTGAAGGGGAAGCAGGCATGTCTTACCTGGCTGGATCAGGAGGAAGAGAGAAAGTGAGGAGTTGCCACGTACTTTTAAACAACCAGATCTTGTGAGAACTCACTCACTGTCAGGAGAACAGCAAGAGGGAAGTCTGCCCTCACGATCCAATCACCTCCCACCAGTCCCCTCCTCCAACATTGGGATTACAATCGGACACGTGATTTGGGTGGCGAAACAAATCCAAACCACATCATTCTCCAAATGTTTTCATGCCCTTATTTTCTGAACCTATTAATATATTACCTTATAGTTATAAGAGACCTTGCAGATGTCAGTAAGGTTAAAACCTTGTGATGAAGAGTATAGCCTGGCTTATCCAGGTGGGCCCAGTATAAGCACAAGTCCTTAAAAGCGGCTTATCCAGGTGAGCACAATATAACCACAAGTCCTTAAAAGCAGACAATCTTTGTTGACTGTAATCAGAGTGTGAAGCAAGAAGGACTTTACTTGCTATTACTGACTTTGAAGATGGGGAGAAGGAGGCCACAAACCAAGGAATGCTGTGCCTTCTAGAAGCTCAGAAAACAGCCATCAGTTTACAGCTGGCAATAAAACAGCAACATTGATCCTACTCCCAAAGAAGCTGAATTCTAAAAACAACCCAACTGGGCAGGAAACTCTCTACTGTAGCCTCCAGAAAGTAAACCAACCTGCTGATTTTAGCCCACTGAGACCCATATTAGACTTAACAACTCACAGAAGTGTGAAATAATGAATTTGTGTTGTTTAAAACCCTGAGTTTGCAATAATTTGTTATGGCAGCAATTAAGAACTGATGCAGAAACAATGCAAGTGATAAGACAAGGGAGAATTACCTTTAAAGTAATAAAGAAGGGAAAATTTTCAATGTAGAATTCAGTACCCAATCAAAATTTCAGTTGCATTTTTGTCTAAGAAACTGAAAAATGTATTCAAAATGTATACGGAAATTAAAAATAATCCAGAGTGGGCAAAGCACTTTGAAAAGATGTAACAAAGATAACCCAAATACCTGATTTCAAGAATAATTATAAAACTACAGTTGTCAAAACAACATGGCATAGACATACATGTAGAGAAATTGATCAATGACATAAAATAGAAAGTCCAGAAACAGATCCACACATACCAAGACCACTAATTTTTGACAAAGTTACAATGGCAATTTAGAAAAAAAAAGATAATTTTGTTAATAAGTGATGCTGGAACAATTGGACGTTCACATGCAAAAGAAAAAGAAAAGAAAGGAAAACAAAGCTCAGCACATACTTCACACCATACACAAAGGTTAACACAAAATACATGATAGACTTAAAATGTAAGAGCTAAAACTCTAACAATCTGGAAGAAAATGTTGGACAAAATCTTTGTGTCCTTAAGTTAAGCAAAGACTTCTTAGACATGACACCAAACAATCCATAAAAGAAAAAAACTGGTTAATTGAACTTCATCAAAATTACAAACTTTTGTTGCTTTAATTATACTGCTAGGGGAAGAAAAGCCAACCTACAGAAGATTAGGGAAAAATATTTTCAAAACATAAATCTAATTAAAAAGACTTGTATCCAGAAGATATAAAGTACTCTATAAATTAAATAATGAGAAAACAAACAACCCAATAAAGAGCTGAGAAAATATTAACAGACACCTTACCAAAGAAAACATGCGGATGGCCAACAGGCACAAGAAATAATTCACAACAGCGTAAAGTGTCATTAGGGGAATGCAAATTAAAACCACGATAGTGATACAGCATATCAGCACATGCTATTAAAATAGCTAATTTTTTTTTTAACTGACAGTACTAATTGCTGGTGAGAACATGGAGCATCAGGATGCTTGTTGCAAGCAGCACACTCAGTGGTAAAACACTGAAAATTTTCTACCTCAGATTGGGAACAAGGTAAATATGTGTTCACATTGTGACTTCTATTCAAAATGCTGGAAGCACCAGCATTGTATAACACAAGAAAAAAAGCATAAAAATTACAAAATAAGAGATAAACTATTATTATTCACAGACATAATAACCTACTAAAAGAGCTAAAAAACTCTACAAACAATCTATTATAATTGCTGGATAGAAGTTACTGTAAAAAAATAAAGTGTATTACTACTATACACCAATAACAAATTTTAAATTTTAAAACTGATACCATTTAAAATAGTCCCAAAACTATCAAATATAATTTAGTAAAAGATTTGAAAGATCTCTACATTAAGACTATGAAACATTATTGAGAGAACTTACAGAAGACCAAAGTAAATGGAGTGATATGCTATATTTATGGATTGAAAGGCTCAGTATTACAAAATTTCAAATGTTCCCTAAATTGATCTAAAATGAAAATGCAATCCCAATCAAATTCTAAGCTTTTTTTGCACTAATTTTCACAGCTTCTAAAGTGGAAATGGAAATGCAAAACTCTAAATATATCCAGTATTGACTATATCCAATAATATTAAAGAAAAATATATCATGACAAGCCATAGTAATTAGAACAGTGTGATATTGACCCAAGGATAGAAAATTTGACAAATAGAACTAAAATCAAAGTTACATAAGAAGGCCCAAAAATACATAGTCATCTGATTTATGTTAAAGATGACACTCTAATGCAATAGAGAATCTTACATCATACTCCACTCAGATAAAACTCAGATTGAATACAGGTAATCAATCAAAATGTGAAAGATCACAAGAAACTGAAAGGGCAACCCATAATGGGAGATGAAAAAAGAGAAAGGGAGTGGGAAGAGTACTTACCACATATGCATACACTAAACAATGTGTGTCCAAAATAAAGAATTCAAAAAGAAAAAGAAAGACAACTAAATATAAAAACAGGCAAACATGTAGGTGTTTCTCAAAAGAAAATATGCGCGTGACCAAGAACCATATTAAAAAGCTGCTGAATTTCATTAGTAATAAAGAAAATGCAAATTAAAATAAAAAAAAATGTCGTTACACACATATACATATTACAATGGTTAAAATAAAAATGATTGAGAATACCAAGTATTTGCAATGATGTTAAACATCTAGAATTCTCAGACACTGTTAGAGTATTAATTAATAAAACCATTTTGAAAAATTATTTGCCACTTATTTCTGAAACCTGAATAAACACATATCTGTGACCAGAAATTCCATTCTTAGGTCTATTTCCAACAGAAATGCCTAAAATGTATATTAGAAGACACATACAAGAATGTTGATAAAGGCATCATTCTTAATAACCCCAAACTAGAAACTACACAAATGGTAATCAACCATTAATAATTGCAATATATTCATATAATGAAACATTATAGAGCAATGAAAACGGAGGGTATACAACACATGTAACAATATGAATAATTATCATAACAAAAGGTTGTGCAAAGAAACATACACAAAAAAGTGTATGTGGCACGGTGCAATTTACAGAAAGTCCAAGAACAGCCAAAACTAATCTGTTCTGTTAAAAGTCAGGAAAGTAATTACTCTTACGAAACATGGGGAATTGCCTGAAAGAAAAGACAAGATGTGTTTCGGGGTGCTGGCAATATGGTATTTCCTTATCTGGGTGCTGGATGCCTGAGCATGTTCATTTTGTAAAAAATTTACAAGCTTCATACTTAGGATACATAGTTACATTTTTCTGAACATATGTATGTGTTCAATAATTTTTTAAGTGGCATAGATCCAATTCCTTTTTCAGTTTCAGATTTTTCTCTGTTCTATTGTGCTGAAGTTTTCATTCTTTCAAGCATAAGGCAACAGATTTTGTTTCTTTCATACTATACAGACAAGTGGGTCATTTTTGCAAAAAGCAACATTTTCCCCATAATTTCTGTAACTAGGTGATCTCACATTCAGCAGGCAACGTAGAAAATCCTGTCACTCTAATCTGGACTTTTTTAAAGCTTTATGGATAGTTTATTTTCTTGTTTTGGCTCTGCAAGAGCTTGCTTGCCACACAGCTGTGCTAAATCAAAGAGAACGTGCTTTATCAGCTCTGTAAACACAGACAAAACCAACACAGTTGATGTCCAAGTGTCACAGAGGGTGTTGTAAGCAAGAAATTTAAATCTAAAAATATAAAATGATGAAGTGGTGCTGTACATGAAATTCTTCCTGTGGCTAATTAAGGGCAACGAAGAAAATGGTGTTGTTTTCAAACTTTTAACTAAGGCCACACATATTTAGGCTAACATCTTGGATTCAAGTTGTGGTGGTGAGAAAGGAAATGAGTTTTGAAGAGGCATTCTGGTCCTTTGCTGATTCTCAAATGCCCTCATTGCCTTTCCTCATCTGGTCTCCCAGGAGAACTACTGTGGTCACATCCACCTCACTGCCTCCACGGTCTCAAGTCTCATCTCCCTTCTACTCAAGATGGAGAGCACTGAGAAGATACAGCAGATAAAGCAAGATCAATGTTTATAATTACATAGGTAAATGCCTAAAGGCAGCAACTGAAATGCACCACTATTTGTGCTTTGGGGTTAACACGTATAATCATTTTAACTTTGTTTTTAAAGTTTAGTTATTTCATTTTGATGCTGCTATCATTTTCTTAGACCTATGTAATTGAAATTTTAATTACATATTAGACAAAATATTATTTATGAATATGCTGTTTAAATTCCAACTGCTTAATCCTTTTATAATTATTTATAGAAAAAACATATTTAATCTTAGTACTTTGACATATTTTGCTACAGTTAGCATATGATTGTAAAGTCGCATTATGGTATACCCATATAACTTCCGGATTTTGAAATTAATTGGGTTTTTTGTTCTTTATTTCATAAACCATTTTTATGAATGTTCTATTAACGATTAGAAAATTTGATCTTGTCAGTGGATAGCAGAATTTTGTGTTTGTATTATATGTATGAATTTTTCTTTTTTAAAACATTAAATAAGCCTTATTGTCCTTTTTGACTTTCTATCATAGAGAATTGTGCTAGTGTCAATTATTGCAATGATGGTTTTGTTAATTTACCATTTTGATAGTAATAATTTTTGTTTTATAAGTTTATATATTATAATTATACATAGAGGTCTTTAATATTATTGTATATTTGATTATTTGAACTATATATGAAGGTGCAGGTCTGAAAATAAAATTCTAATTTGACTAAGGTTGAAAAGGCAAAATCTAATGATTAATGTATTTATATGGAAAATACCTAAAGAAAATCTTACTTAATTTTTGTCTTCCAAACTTTCATATAGAAGTTTTAGATATTTTATTTATTTATTTATTTATTTATTTCGCTACTCAGAAGTAAACTTTATCTAATGGCATAGGCTCAAAATATATATAGTGAAAATTAACAGCTCTACAGAAAAACCTAATAAATCTACCATCCAAATGGGAGATTTTAACATAAATTTCTCAATAAATAATAAATTAGGAATATCAAATTTTAAAAACTTAAGTAGACAATTTGAATACCAATGTTAATAAGATGTTAATCAAGATTAACATTAACATGTTAATAAGATTGATCAAATACACATATATAAAACTGAATATTGCCCACTGTTTTCATGCACACATGAATCATTTACAGTAAGTGGCTATGCTTTATACCACAAATGAATATCAACAAAAATTGTATACCATTGGAACTGGTGTGTTCTATGATCATGAAACAATTAGGCTAGAAAATAATTTTTGTAAAGAGGAAAAATATACTTTTTAAAATTATAAAACATTTATAAATAAATAATCGTCTAAAGAAATCAATATAAGAATTAGAAAATGTTTAATTGCAAAATATAGTTCAAATACTACTTATCAAAACGTGGAATAGACATAAAGCTTACATTAGAAAAAAACTGTACAAATTAGAAACTGATTGGTATAGTTAGTGACCTAGTGAAGAAAAATATAGACCATTTCAATAAATAAAAGAAAATATAGACTATTTCAATAGATGCAGAATAAGCATTTCTAAAATTTAACATGCATGCATAACTTTTTAAAAAATTAATCAGAATAAAATAAAACCATGTTATGGAGCTGAATTGTGTCCCTTCAAAATTCATCTTGAAGCCCTAAGCCCCAGTGTCTCACAATATGACTGATTTGCAGAGGAAGAGATAATTAAATTAAAATGAAGCTGTTAGGGTGGATCCTAATCCAAACTGACTGGTGTCCTTATAAGATGCTATGGTTTAGATGTCATTGTCCCCACCAAAACTGGTGTTGAAATTTGATTGCCAATGTAACAGTGTTGGGAGGTGGAGCCTATTGGGAGGTACTTAAGTAATAGAGGTGGATCCCTCACAAATAGATTAATGCCCTCCTGTGAGACTAAGTGAGTTCTTGCTCTCAGGACATGATTAGTTACCAGACAGTGTTATAAAAGCAAGTTTGTTTGGCTTCCTAGATGCTCTGTTGCTTCATCTTATTCCATGTGATCTCTTTGCACACACACACCACCCCTTGCTTTTCCACCGTGAGTTGAAGCCACATGCACCCCCTCCCCAGATTGGCTGCTTGATCTTGGACTTTCCAGCCATGAGAATCATGTACCAAAATACCTCTTTTTACAAATTACCAAGTCTCATATAGCGTATTATAGCAACGCTAAACAGAATAAGACATAAGAAGAAATTTGTACACAAAAGGAAACACCAAGGCTGTATACACCCAGAGAAAGATCATGTGAGAGGACACAGCAAGAAGGCAGCTGTCTGCAAGCCAAAGAGACAGGCCTCCTTAGAAACAACCCTGCTGACACCTTGATCTCAGACTTCCAACCTCCAGATCTAAGAGAAAATAAATTTTTGTCATTCAAGCAACCTAGTCTGTGGTATTTTCTTACAGCAGTCCTATCAAACTAACACATTGTCCATTAAAAACATAGAACATATACTTATTTTATGTTGAAATGTCAAAACATTTTCAGTAGGATGAGAAACAAAACAAAGATAGCTGCCATCATCTCTTTTACTCAATATTTTACTCAAAGTCTTAGTCAATGCCATAAGAGGAAAAGGAACAGGTAACGATTGGAAGAAGAGACACAATGCTGACACTTGCAGATAATATGTGTTGTATATGTGAAAAATTCATATGTAAGATAAGTTGCTAGAATAAATAACAGATTTTGGCAAGATTGTTACCTATGAAAACAATATGCAAAATTTTTATCACATTTCATATGTCATTAACAATTAGAAAATGTAATTTTAAAATGTTTACAAATATATAAAAATACAATGTACTTAGGGAAAATATCACTAACGCTGTTTAAATAATTTTCAGAGAAGAGTATAAAATCTTAATGAAAGTAATTAAAGAAGACCTAAATAAACACTCTTTTTTCTAAATAAGAAAAATCAAATTCATAAAGGTGTCAATTCTCCAAACTGACTAATGGAGCTGTTATGATTCTTATCAAAATCTCAAAGCACCCCAACCCCCACCATGGGTGCTCAATAAGCCATCGTAAAATTTATAAGGAAGAAAGAAGAGCAAGAACAACCAAGACATTCTGCAAAAGAACAAGATGGAAGACCTTTCCTATTCAACATCCAGATGAGTTTTAAAGCTATAATGATTAAAATAATGTGCTAAAAGTACAAGGATAGACAAATAAAATAGAATGACAGAAAACAACAAAAGAGAATTGAGAGAACAGACACAGAATCTCATATATGTGGAAGTTTCACTTGTTGATATAGGCATTTCTGATCAGTGGAAAAAATGATCAATTACTTACTAATGGTCCTTTAATGATTACATATTTACATAAAAATTAGGAAATGAATTATAGTCTCATAACTTAAGAAACAAACACAAATGGGTTAAATAGATTAATATGAAAGGAAAATGTGTGAAATCTATATAGGTCTCAGGGTAGAAATGGATTTAAAATATTAAAAGGAGCAAATGAAAATGGAAAATAATGATACAGTCAACTACATTAAAAATAAGAATTCTGGAGGACATTATGTTAAATGAAGTAAGCCAGGAATAGAATGTTAAACACCACATGTTCTCACTCATATGTGGAAGCTAAAAAAAGTTGGTCTGGTAGAAGTAAAAAGTGTAACAGAGGACAATAGAGGCTGGGAAGGGTATAGAGAAGGGAGCAATAGGAAGAGGTTTGTTACAAGATACAAAATTACAGCTAATGGGAAGAATAAGTTCCCGTGTTCTATAGCACTATCAGATGACTATAGTTAACAATAATACAGTTTCAAAAAGCTAGAAAGAGGACATTCAACATTCCCAGCACAAAGAAATGATAACTGTTTGAGATCATGGATATGCTAATTACCCTTATGTGATCGCTATACATTATATGTATCGCAACATCACTATGTACTCCATGAACATGTAAAAGTATTATTTTTCAATTAAAAAATAAAATTGAAAAGGAAAAATATGAATTCTATATAATTTAAAATGTCAACTAAAACCTAAAAACTAAAACCTAAAAAATCATAATTCTAATTGTATTAGAAAAAATATTGTAAGAAGAAATCTAACAACTTAATAGGAAAACTGTGCAAAACATGAAAACCAGTACTTCTCATATGAGTAAATCCAAGTGGCCAATAAATAGATGGTTAAACAAACAAAAAGGTTTAACCTCATTAGTTCTCAAGGAAATGTAAATTAAAACCACAATGAGATACCATGTTACTCTATCTCACAGGAAAAATTCAAAGCAGCATGATAGTAAATGGAGAGAATACGGAGCAAAGGTAATATTCATTTACTGCAGTAAAAGTGCAAATTGTACACCAGTTTCACAAAAACTATTGACATCACCCTACTTACATAAATATATACTACAACACAATTACAGTACTAGCTATACATATATATATACACACACATATATATGTCACTAAAATTATTTAAACCATGCATTGCGAGACACCTACAAGAATATTCAAAGAAGTAAAAAAGTGAGAAATCACCCAAATATCCATCAAGGGGAAAATAAATTAGCAAATGTGGTATACATAAAAATGAATGAACTACAGCTGCACACATCAATACAGATGAAACTTATAGTAAATAACTTCATATCACAGAAGAATATATTCAGTGTCATTTCATGTATACAAAGTACAAAAACAGAAAAAACCTGGGCAATACTTAGCTTAAGGATACAAATATATATGATAAAAAACCTAAAGTAAACAAAAGAATGATTAAAACAAAATTTAACAAATTGTTAACCTGAAAGTGAGGGAGGAGGATGAAGTTCAGATGGGACATACATTAAGTTTCTAAAGCCTAATAATATTCTATTTTTTTTATTTGGGCAGTGAGTGCATAGATGTTTATCTTATTATTATCAAGAAAATTTACCACAACAGGAATTGTGAAAAAAAATACAAGGCTGCCTACATTTAGGAGGCACAGAGAATTTAATAATTTAAATACACTCAACCCTTAAAGGAAAAGACAAAGGAAACAATTAAAAATTTCCAGAGTGTAAAGAAGGAAAGAACATCTCCAAAATATTTCTACCAGCTTCATATAAATACTAACCTGTAAAAGATAACATAAAACATAATAATGTAGAAACACAACCAAACTTATAAATATTGGTACAGAAATATTCATTAAAATATTAGCAAATAGAATCCAATAACATTTTACTCCAATAGCAATTTTCTCCCTATAATGAAAAGCTGGCTAAATATTAGGTACTCTATTAATCTGTGTCATCAGATTAGTAAGTCAAATGAGAAAAATATGATTATATTCAGAAGTGATGAAAAGTCATTCAATAAAAATTAATTAGAATAAAAATGAAAATTGACAAAAATTGTGAATATATTTCCTTAATGAAAGAAGTGAAAAAATTAAAAGCCTAATGTTGAAATAGTTACATTATTCTCATAAGAAACAGGACTAGTTTGTCCAGCCTCACCATACTTAACATAATTCTAGATTAGTTTTTCCAATTTTTTTTTATTATGGCATACCCTCTTGCAAGGATCCCTTATAGATGTTTGTTTTCCCTAATCATCCCTCATTTAATTGCCTTTAAATAAACTTTCTTTTAGAACAATTTTAGATTTACAGGAAAGTTGTGAACATAATAAAGTTTCTATATACTCCATACGCAGTTTCCTCTATTATTAACATCTTACACTAGTATGGCACACTTTTCACAATTATTAACCAATCCTGAAGCATTACTATTAACTAAAGGTCACATTTTATTCAGATTTCCTTATTTTTCACGAGTATCTTTTTTTTCTATTCCAGATTCCTATCCTGCATATGCCATTTTACATTTAATTGACATGTTTACTTAGGCTTTTCATGGCTGTGACAGTTTCTGAGGCTTTTTTTTTTTTTTTTTTTTTTTTTTTTTTTTGGAGACGGAGTAGTCTTGCTCTATCTCCCAGGCTGGAGTGCAGTGGCACAGTCTTGGCTCACTGCAACCTCCGGCTCCCGGGTTCCGGTGATTCTCCTGCCTAAGCCTCCTGAGTAGCTGGGATTACAGGTGCGTGCCACCACACCCAGCTAATTTTTATATTTTTAGTAGAGACGGGTTTCACCATGTTGGCCAGGCTGTTCTCGAACTCCTGACCTCGTGATCTGCCCGCCTTGGCCTCCCAAAGTGCTGGGATTACAGGCGTGAACCATCGCGTTTGGCCAGGCTTTCCTTTTTTTGGTGACGTTGACAGTTTTGAGGTCAAGTGTATTGTAGGATGATCCTCTTTTATAATTTATCTTATGTTTTTCTCATAATTAGACTGAGTTTATGACTTTTGAGGAGGAAGATCAAAGAATGCCGTTCTTGTTCTATCATATTAGGAGTACATACTATCAGTATGCCTTATTTATTAAGGTTGACCTTGATCACTTGGCTGTGGTAGTGTTTGTCAGGTTTCTCCACTGTAAAATTGCCCTTTGTTTTTTTCCTTTCCACACTATGCTCTTTGCAGGGTAGATACCGTGTGCATTACAAATATAAAAAGTAGGAAGTTCTGTTCCACTTTCATGGTGGCAGAGTGTCTATCTACATAATTTATTTGGAATTCTTTTTCACAACGGGTTTATGTATTAACCCCCACTGATTTCTTTATTCAGTTATTGATTTATATCAATATATATTCATGTATATTTGTTTAATACTTTGGTAACAAATCAAATGCTACTTTATTTTATTGCTCAAATTGTTCCAGCTTTGGTTATTGGGAGCTCTTTCAGTTGGCACTTGTGTCCCTCTGACATTTGCTCATCATGTGGATTTTGTGGGGTTTATTAATGTTTTTGAATACATCTTTACTTTCTTGGCACTACAAGGTGCTCCAGGCTTATGTACATTTTCTGCTCCAGCTCTAGAGGTAGCCATTTCTCTAGGCAACGCTGGGTCCTTCTATTGAAGGATAGTATTAGAAACCAAGGTCTTGGTGCTAGGTGCCACATTTAATTTTAATACCACAGATATACTGTATATGTGGTGCATTTATATCCATTCTGTATACATTAAAAAGTGTAAGATTTGTTTTGCACCCCTCCATCAAGAACCATTTTTCACCTCCTTGGGGTTGGTAGCCCACTACTGAGAATGCATGCCCTAGACATTTTAATCAATGCGATTAAGGAATATCAAATAAGATGTATAAATGTTGAGGGGAAAGACAAAATTACAACCTGAAGATTATAATCATTATGCCTAGAAAAAACAAGGAGAATCAAATAAAAAGCTCTTAGACATGCATATGAAAAGTCTATAAGTCATGAAACTCACATACAAAGTATATTTTTATAAGCAGATAAAACAAAATGTTACACAATATAATAAAGGAAACTAAAGTTTCTATTTGCAATAACAATTTTAAAAGATACGTTGCTTAGAAATAATCATGACAAGCCATGAATATAACTTACTGTATGATTCAATTTAAGTAGAATATGCAAACTATTCTGCAGTGGCTGAAAGCAGATCTTGAGAATATTTCTTGAGAATGGAGGAGGGACAGAAGGGAAGGGACTCAAGTGTAATTTTGGGGTGATAGATATATTCATTATCTTGATTGATGCTTTCACAGTTATATACATTCTGCTAAACTTGCCAAATTGTACACTTTATTGTATGTCAATTATACCTTGATGATAAACTACTGCTATGGTCACCTTTATGTGTCAACTTGGCTAGATTATTGCTTCTAGTTATTCAATCAAACACTAATCTAGGTTTTAGTTGGAAGACCATCCAATGTAATATGAGGGGGCTTGATTCATTCAGTTGAAAAGCCCTAAGAGCAGAACTGAGGCTTCCCTGATAGAAGAGGAAATTTCATCCGTGGCAGCGGCTTTTGCTCCTGCCCAGAAATTCCAGCCTGACAGCCAGCCCCCTCAATCATGTAAGCCAACTTCTTACAATAACTCTCTTAATAGGTACACATCTTATTGGGCTTTTTTCTCTCGTTGAACCCTAACTGATCCAAACTTGATTAAACAAAAACACACAAAACTAATGTTCAGCCAATAGACAGATATGCGACTCAGATTCAGAAACAGTTACCACTGAACACCCATCCCACCCCTTTCTTCTGGGCCTTCCTGATGCTTCCTGATCCTCACAGGTGCACAGCCTGAAAGAACAGAATGGAGGGACAGCAAAAGTGCTGGCACAAGGCTGGGGTCAGCCTGGACTAGATTGATGTAATACTTTTAGGATAACTTTTATTAACTATATGATACTGGCACAAGTATAGAGAAGTGGGTAGGTGGAGCAGAGGAGTCTGAAATGACTATGGATTTATTATGCAAGAAAGAACATTTAAAATAAGTAGTGAAAAATAGTAGTAGAAATATAGGTATTGAAAGATAGGCTGGTACAATGGGTTAACCATTTGCCCCTCCCCAAAATAAGAATAAAAAAAAAATTAGACTCCTTTCTCATTTTTGCACCAAAATAAATTTCAGTTAAAACCACCATTCAAAGAAGGAAGAAAAGAACTATAGCAATACTAGAATTTTTAAATAAGCATTTTTTTCCAAAAAATAGGAATGGGAAAGCCCTATCAAAACCTAACACAAAATCCAGAAGTCATATCTGAATGCCATTTTATTATGTAAAAGCAAAAATCTTTGTCAGGATAAGAAAAAATACTTAAAGTGAAAAGACAAACAGCAAACTCAGAGAAAGATATGCCACTTTTATAATAGACAAAGTTAACCTGCCTTAATTATTAGGAACTCTTATAAATCAACAAGAAAAGGAAAGCTATTCATTAGAAACATGAACAGGTGGCCTAAACAGCAAATTTGCAACGAAAAAGAAATACAATGGCTTCTGAACATACTAAAAGATATTTAGCTTGTAATTGTAAATGTTTGTCTAGCACGGAGGAAGAGAAACAAAGTGGAATAGGGCAACTTTACTACCAGGATGCAGCTGGACAGCGCCTGTGTTCTGATTATGGCCACAACTCCCATTGCAGGCCTATCCTGTATCTATAGTTCTTTCTAGGTTCCATAATTATTGCCTTTTCTTGCCCCCTTTGGGCTTCCCACTCTTAACAACCATCTAGTATTGTTTCCTCTTAACTCTAGGCTGCATATATTCTCTTCAGCCCCCTTTTTGAATAAGCGTGTTTCCTGCTAGAGCACAAATGGATAATTCTCCAGCATTACTCAACAGAAATATATTATGAGCAACAAAAACAAGTCACATATGTTATTTCAAATTTTCTATTACCCATCTTTAAAAAGTAAAACAGAAATAGGTGAAATTAATTTTAATAGCATACTTTATTTAACCCAATATATCTAAAATATTGGATATATTCAGCATATAGTCAGTATTAACATTACTGAGATATTTTACTTTTTTTATTAAATCCAGTTTGTAACTTACATATAGCATTGCTCAATTCAGACTCACCATATTTCAAGTGTTCTATAGCTACGTGCTGCTAGTGGCTGCAATATTGGACAGAATAGATTCAGATTTTCAAGTGTATTGGGATAAAGCTAAGCGTATGATTAACTATTTTTTTAAAAATCTCCTCCATAACTATGGCTGTGTCCCTTTTGCTTTTTTAACATTGGGCATATTATTCTTTTCTTGTTTTCAATTTAGTTCTGTCTATATTTAGTTTCAATTTTTGGTTGTTGTTTCTTGTATAATTGGTATCAATTTTTTAAAATTTCTTAATTAGACTACTGAAGTTTTAAGTCTTTCCAGAAGAATATATTTAGGCTCTATTGATCTATTCTGTGCGGTTTTTTTGTGTGTGTGTATGTTTCATTAATTTGGTGCTTGTATATTTGTTAACATCTTCCTTGTGTTCTTTTTTGATTTGCTTTTTGTTCTTTATCAGGTTCTTGGGTAAGAACAAAAAAAAAGTTCCACTTTGGTAACTTTCTAAACTTTGCTTAGTATTCTGAACACGGCTTCTGCACATTCGCTATTGAGCCCTTGGTAGGCCCTTTTAATCTGAAAAACTGAGTCTTCCTTGAATTTAGCAATATCTTCTCCTCCTATTGCTGCTCCTGTCTCTCCTCCTCTCCCTTTTTTGTCTTCCTTCTTTTCCTGTCTCTTCCCCTTTCGTCTTCATGCTTTTTATTTCCATCCCTCAGTTGCTGCTCTCTCCTCCCATATATGCTTTTTGCATGGACACTAGAGCTTCTGGATTTGTCTCCAAGTGTTTAATATTTATCTCTTATATTCTGTGCTTTTGTTGTCTTGCTCTATATTCTCAGATAGTATTTCTTAAACTTGAGTATTAAGTATTCGCCTTTTAAGCTTAAAAAGAAACTCGAGTATTAAGTATTCGCCCTTAAGATAATAATACTCATGGAACACCATAAGCATATCCCAACCCTGTTTAAAAGCAATCTGCTTTTAGGCCAATAAATCAGTTTTCCATCTTATCCATTTAGGCTTTTGAGTGAATTGAGTTTGTTTGTTTGTTTGACTTTAATGCCTGTGGTCATTAATCATTTTCATAGTAGCCTACTTTGACTTGACAGGTGGAGATTGTATCTTCTTAAGGTACTCTGAAGATTCCATTTGGAATGTTTTTTAGGTTTGTTAACGAGTGGCCTCACAAGTTTTTCATGTTGAGGAATTTTTTTAAAACTTTAAAAATAAAGGTTGAATATAAAACAAGGTGATACAGGAGGAGATTTAAGAAAAATTGAAAAGAAAAATAGTCCCCAGTGCCCTCCAAGTGATTTTTGTCTTATTCTCTAGTACCTTATCTGAAGCCTTGTATTTTCTGCCACTCAGTATAAAAATGAGTCCTAAATAATATAAAATACAGGTAAAAATGAAACAGAGAACAAATATCACAAAATAATAACAAGAAGATAGGAAATTAAGAAGAAACAATACAATAAGCTTAAAATAAAATAGAAATTAAAATAAATTAGAAGATAATCTAAAAACAAAAATGTGTAATCTTGATATTAAAAAAATAAACTTAGAAAAAGAGATTAAAAGTTAATCAAGTAAAAATATATAATATGAAAGTAAACTCAATAAGAGATCAAAAGTGGTACCAGAATATTAGTTAAGAAATATAGAATTAAAAATTAAAATTTTTGAAATAAGGGGAAATTTTAAATTTTAAAAATTAACATTAAAATGTAGGTATGTCAGGTATCCCCAAGACCACCCTCAGGCTAGATAATTCACTACAAACACTCATAGGACTCAAAGAAGCTATTGTACTCACAGTTGTGATTTTTTTTATATACTTTAAGTTCTGAGGTACATGTGCAGAACATGCAGATTTGTTACATAAGTATACACGTGACATGGTGGTTTGCTGCACCTGTCAACCCATCATCTACATTAGGTATTTCTCCTAATGCTATCCCTCTCCTACCCCCCCAACCCCCTGACAGGCCCTGGTGTGTGATGTTCCCCTCCCCGTGTCCATGTGTTCTCGTTGTTCAACTCCCACTTATGAGTGAGGTGCTGTTTGCTTTTCTTTTCTTGTGTTAGTTTGCTGAGAATAATGGTTTCTAGCTTCATCCATGTCACTGCAAAGAACATGAACTCATCCTTTTTTATGGCTGCATAATATTCCATAGTGCATATGTGCCACATTTTCTTTATCCAGTCTATCATTGATTGGAATTTGGGTTGGTTCCAAGTTTTTGCTATTGTGAACAGGGCCGCAATAAACATACGTGTGCATGTGTCTTTATACTAGAATGATCTATAATCCTTTGGGTATATACCCAGTAATGGGATTGCTGGGTCAAATGGTATTTCTGGTTCTAGATCCCTGAGGAATCACCACATTGATATTTTTTATAGTGAAAGGAAATGGATCAAAATCAGCAAAAGGAAAAAGTACATGAGGTGAAGTCCAGAAGAGACTAAGCAGCAGCTGTCAGTTGCCCTCTCCCAGTGGAGTCATATGAATGTGCTTAATTTTCCCAGAAAGGATGTATGACAATACATGCAAAGGTTTGCCAAGCAGGGAAACTCACCCAAGCCTTGAGTCTAGGGTTTTCAATGGAGCTCATCATGCAGCAGCTGCCTGACTAACTTCAGCTACTCAGTGATAGCAAGACCTCAGGCATACAAAAACAGGCATTCACTATAAATCATATTGTTAACACTGGATCACATGGCACAAGGTCTCAGACATACAATACTATTTTCTTATCAAGTAGACTAATCCAAGGGCTCAGAATGCATTCCTTTAGTAACCAGCCAGGTGCTAATTCTGAAAACAGGCCTTCCCGGGGAATGTCCAGGGTTTGAGCAACCTGGACCTGCTGAGTCAACTCTTTCTTTCTGGTAGAATAGAAAAGAAAAGAAAAAAAATACAAGAAAATGGAAATGAAGCAAAAAGACTAAAAATCTAAGAACAGAAAGAAGAATTAAATAATAAATCCAAAAAAATCAACAGATATTACTGTAATTGAAACTATTACATCAATGGCAATATTCTGAATTGGAGAAAACAATACAAGGAAACAAAAGAAGAGAAAGAAATGAGAAATGTTAGCTGTAGGAAATAGAAACAGAAGGTTTGTATTGGAGAAGAAGGACTCAGTGACACTCTGAATCCTTGTCTTTGCCTCTCTCCAGCTACACATGCCTAGCAATGCCCTTAGTCCTTCTAGAACCTATCAAGAAGGATCCTACCTGGTCCAAAAAACCATCATCTTCCAGAAGCTTCAGCCAGCAATCAGCCCTGTGCTTTTATATGCTCAGATGCCCATTTTCAACTAGGAAGGTGTTGGCTTCTGTCATGCTTGTAAATTATGTAGCACATCCATTCAGGCATCTTGAATCAAAAGCATACAGTTTGCTGTTTCATTAATTACCTTGGTTGTCTTAGACATTTTCTTATTGTGTATCACCTATTCTGTGAGTCCAGTCTCTTTCCATGCCCATGTATCTACATATTGCAGGAACATAGAGACTGTCCACTCAGGGCAACAAAAGGCCTAATGAACAACTCGTCACTGCAGATAGGAAATTTCTAAAAGTTTCCATGCTAATCTTCAAGAACTGGGCAAATGAAAAAGAGAGAAAGAGTGGCACAGGCTTTTGAAAGCATGTTATGCTCCACTGCAAAGTGAAAAATACATTTGCTGAAAGCAAACTGCCACCACTTAGTTAAAGCTATCAAGCCTCTGAGCCTAATTAGAGGAAAAAAATCAATAGTGATTCAGTTTCTTGTTAGACAAATTGATTTTCCTGATAAAGTTCACAATATTCTTAGAGTTTGTCTTAATCATTTTCTTGCAAAATGGCATAGTTCCAACACTCCCAAATCGCATAGTTAAATTGAGATGAGTGGTTTAGCAATGCAGGGACTTACAAATCAATCTCATCAAAGACAACAATGCATCCCTCTGACAGGTGAGCAAAAATACCAGCCATTAATCCAGCTATCGCCAAATAGTCAGATGTTTATTTTATCTCTTTGTAAGATCTGGGTAAGGATCAGGATCTTCCAGTTTTCATTCAGACCTTAATTTCAAAATGGATATTTGGTTTCATTTTTCTTGTTTCCATAAATAGAACTGTGCCCTTGGGTTTAGAAAACCTAAGTCTGCATTTCAGCTCTCTTTCCTGCTGACTGCATGACCTTGAGAAAATCCTTTCACTTCTCTGAATTGTTGCTTCATCTTTGAAAAGAGTTGGATTTTCCAGTGTGTGTGCTTGATAAATACACGGCTATAAAGCAATAATATGTAATTCAGCAATTTCGTATGGCAGACCCTAGTCCAAGTGCATCAACTCATTTAACTCTCACATCCACCCAGTGAAAAAGATATCATTATTATTCTAGTTTATAGATGAGGACACAGGGGCTTAGAGAGTTTTGAGATCTTTGCCCAATCTTAAATCTTATCCAGGGCTATGTGAAACACAAGCTCTCGATCACTGTATTCCTAGAATTGTCTCTTAAGCTGCCTTCTAGTTCTAAACAACAATAGCTTCAATGTTGATGTGACTCATCCTTTGACTATAATTAGCTGTTATTTCCTTGAGGAACACCTCTAACATCCCCTGTCCTTCCTACCCAAATGTTTTATCTAGCTAGAAAATGAAGGCTATCAATATGTTAAGTCAATTACAAGGTTTTTAGAGTTTTCTTTTCCTGAGTAAAGAACTGGAAGGTCCTTCCTCGGTCAAACAATAGTAGTCATAATTAGTATTAACAGAAGGTTGGTTAACATGATTAACAGAGGTTTCATGTGATAGTTGATTTTGTATGTCAACTTAAGTAGGCTAAGGGATGCCCACATAGGTGGTAAAACATTATTTCTGTGTGCTTCTGTGAGGGTGTTTCCAGAAGAAATGAGCATCGGTAGATTGAGTAAAGAAGTTCTTCCCTCACCAACGTCAGCAGGTATCATCCAATCCACTGAAGGCCTGAATAGAACAAAAAGGTGGAGGAGCATAAATGTACTCTCTCTCTTCTCGAGCTGGAACATCTGTCTTTTTACCCTTGAGCATCAGTGTCCTGGTTTTCAGATCTTCTGCCTCCAGGACTTACACCAGTGCACCCTAATCCATCTTATTGTTGCTGTTTCTCTTTAGAACCCTGACTAATACAGTTGTTGTTTCCAGATGGATCAAATAAATGGCATGGGTACTTCTGCCAGTCCTCTGCACCATAACCCATGACCAATCACGACACTGTCTGCTGCTGAGACCTGATATCACCTTGAAGACCTTTAATAGCTCATGCTCTAAGAAGCTGCTATCAGTTGCCTAGAATAGGCAAAAGAGAATAAGCTCATTTACCATTCCAGTGAGTTCAGTGGCACAATAGGCAGCAAGGCAGAACAAAGAGAGGGCCAAAGAAGGACCTACTAAGCCAAATGGGGAGTAAGGCAGCTGCATTCCTGCAAAGGAGAGGGGATAATATCAAGATTATGTCTGAAGTGGAAAGGGCATAGAATGCAGCAGAGACTTCGTCTGGTCCATTACTATATAATCAGTACCCAGGACAGTGCCTGGCACATGGTAATGCCTCAATGAACATTTGTAACATGAACATCTACTTATTCCAATGAATGGCAATAGGACACAATTCTAGGCAGAGAAAGGAAACTGCCAATTCCAATTGAGATTGCTTTAAGAGCTCTGTAATAGTCAGGGTTCTCTAGAGAAACAGAACAAATAGGATAGACAGATATATGAAGGGAAGTTTATTAAGGACTATTAACTCACATGATAACAAGATCCCACAAAAGGCTGTCTGCAAGCTGAGGAGCAATGAAGCCAGTCTGAGTCTCGAAGCTGAAGTCTGATGTTCTAGGGCAGGAAGCATCCAGCATGGGAAAAAGATGCAGGCTGGGAGGCTAAGCCAGTCTAGTATTTTCACTTCTGTTTTTGTATTCTGACCACACTGGCAACTGATTAAATGGTGTTCACCCAGATTAAGGGTGGGTCTGTCTTTCCCAGCCCACTGATTCAAATGTTAATCTCCTCTTGGCAACACCCTCACAGACATGCCAGGATCAATAATTTTCATCCTTCAATCCAATCAAATTGACACTCAGTATTAACCATCACAAGCTCCTATAAATTCTGACTTCTAGAACTTAGATTCTGCTAGAACTTTGAGTCCAGCCAAAACTTTGAGTCAACATTGAAGAGCACTTTGTGAAGACTGGAGCCATGGTGGATGCGTATTTGTGGATGGCTGGGAAGGAATGAAGGCAGAGGAAATGGCAGTCACTGGAAATCAAGTACTGCTCAAGTCCTAATAATACACAATTAAAAACACTGCCCTAAAAGTAATTAAACTATTATTTGGTGGGTAGAATTTTGCCTTAAATCACTCTGTCCTCAGATGGGATTTTAAGTATCTTTCTTGAAAATAAATGTTATTATTTTGGAATGCCGTAACAGGAGAGTTCATGTCCTTTGTGGTTCCCTTCATAGATCAGAAGTTTATTACAAGTTCGTGTGTGGACCAATACTTCCTAAAGCCTATTTTATGGAACTGTGGCCTAGAAAATACTCTATGTGGAAAAAGAAACGATTCTGAGGCCAAATAAATTAGGAAACACTGCAGTCAGTATTATTTTGTCAATCTACATATTACATTAGCTCATGAAAGGTTTTGAGGAGTCTTGGGGTAAAGACAATGGTTTACCCAAGCATTGTTCAGATAGTTTGGTCATGGAACTTTCTTTTTCATATAACACCTAGCAACATCCCAAAGTGTAAAGGAAAGAATACTAGACTAAGAATCAGATAATATTTGAGTTTCAGTCCTAAACATAAGTTACTAAATGGGTCACTGGCAAAACATTTAAATTTTATAAGCCTCAATTTTCACTGTTAAATTAGTGAAATGCCTCCCTTAGCAAAGCTTTGTGTGAATTAAATAAGATACTTTATGGGAAAGATTTTGTAAATAATGAAACATTACCTAAATGTTAGTAGTTAATATCATTAATTCAGTCAGTTCTTTGAACATGAAATGTGAGAAATGGTTTCCCAACTATAGGCCACACTTGTCACTTTTTTCCCCTACCATTTAGCTCACTCCAAAGCACTATCCAAACAGCAAAATAATGGAAACCCATTAAAGGCTTTTTCCATTATCTTGACATGACATAAACCACTACTCAATCTTGATATTTTAAGGAATTGGCCAAAAACCTAATTCTATAAATCCCATAAGTGCTATTTGAGACTTAAATTTGAGTTAAACATGTCCATAAGCCTGCTATTGTTTCAACAAATAGATATACATATGTACCTGCATGTGGTACATGGTGTTCTATCAGTTCAGTATGTCTCATTTTTTACTCTTAACTTGTCTGAGACAAATTACTTGTTTTTTTCTACTGTTTCTATGTTTATATATGTATATATATCTACATGTGTGTATACATGTATATATGTGTGTGTATATGTATATGTACATAACACACATATATACATATATATGTGTATATATACACATATACATATATACATGTACATATATACAAATATACACGTACATATATACATATGCGCACATATATATACACATACACACACACACACACACACAGATATATATATATATAAACTATAAAACATGGCAACACTAGGGACAAAAACAAGTAATTTGTCTCCTCAGACAAATTAAGAGTAAAATCTGAGATAAATATATAAATCAGCATGAAAAAAATCTCTCTCTAGCTTCAAGGAGTTTAATGTTCAAAGTAACACCAAAAGTTATCATGTGTGTTTGTGTGTGTGTGTGTGTGTGTGTGTGTGTATCAGGAAACTGTGGCAGGTGCGCCAACTCTTGTTCTTCTGTTTTTGTATGGCCTGCAAGATAAGAATAGTTTTTACACTTTTTAATGGTTGCAGGGGTAGGAGTGGGAGAAATAATTTATGACAAGTGAAAATGATATGAAATTCAAATGTTAGTGTCCTTAAGTTTCACTGGAACATTGCCACACCTATTTGTTTACATATTGTCTATGGCTGCTTTCACATTGTAGCAATAGAGTTGGGTAGCCGCAACAGAGACTGTATGGCTTTCAAAGTCCAAAATACTCACTACCTGACCCTTTACCAAAAAAAGTTTGTCAACCTCTGCCTTATGCTCATATTTTTTAGACAAGTGTATTGTATGAGAAAATATAGTTACTCCACTCCACAGCAGACATCTGGGGACAGATTTTTGAGAGTAAGCTTAGTTCTCCTTTTAATTTTTCTTATACTAGAAAGCAATGTGTTTAGTAGAAATCTTAGGACTTTGGGCCTGGAAGTGAATCTTACCTCTAGTTGTATTAGCTGTCTCTGGATAAACCATTTGAACATTCTCATTCTCATCTTCCTTATCTGACTCATATGATGTTAGACTAATATAATAATCAGATTCATATGATTTTAGCCCAGTGCCTATGTCAAAGCAGTCTTCTGATAAATATCAGTTTCCTTCCTCAGCATCCCAGCAAAGAGCATGAGGAATGCATTACAAATGGACTCCAGCAATTCATTTTGCAGTCTGCAACCACCAAACAATTGAAAAGTAAAGTGCAGACAAGCCCCCAGCCTGCTTCCTGCAGCTGACTGACAGCACTTCTCAGGTCTGGCTGACTGGAAAATAATACATTTCCGACAGATCATTTGGTTTAGCCTTTTCTTCTTGTAAACAATTATCTACCAGTGTGTGCTTCTCACTGAAAATGTGCTTAAATGCTAGACCTCCAGCCAGCACCCTCCAACATGCCTGCTCTAAGAACCCTGGAGAACATTGGCACAGCATCTCTATCCATGGGGAAGAAGGCAAAGGCTGGGCACACCTGGAGAATTTGCCTCCTATCTAACTGCTTAAACAACTACAATGATGAGATTACCACACTGCCGCTCCCCGCACCTTGCACAGTGCTGTAAATGCAATGAACCCAAGCCAGCAGGCTTTTCCTGGTCACTCAGCTCAACTATTCTTATGCCCTCACCAGTTGCATGATTCATGGTTGTATTACTGCGGGTTCAGAAACCTATGAGAGGCAGATGCTGTGGTGCTCACCCAGATCCTCTTTGTCAGCCTGATCCACACATCCCCCAACTTCTGCCAGTGATGGCAGCTGCTATGGGGCACAGGTGTATCTGTTTAGAACTGCCTTTGGCCAACCAAAACTTTGTGTGTCCTACTCTCCTCACTCAGGAGCAGCCAGAGCCAATGAATGCATGTGTGACAGGTGTACAAATGCTTGCCACAACCTTGCCTCAAGACAAGACAACTCCATATTGCCCTTTGAGCTAGAGATCCTTCTTCTGTTGCCCCCAGGAGGTGAGACCAAGGCCAGATTTATCCTGACACTACATCCTTGCTCACCTCCTTTCCCTTCCCTAGCTCTTGGCTTTGGTCTGTTCCTCATAGTTTCTTGAACTGAAAAACACTACTTCATTAAATCACAAATCTTTGTCTAGAACTTTACTTCTAAGAACCTCAACCTATGACACTCTGAGTCACCCAAAGAGCACAGGCCGGTATGAGGTCAGAAAGGGGCATGTTGCTCCTCTGAGTTAAACATGGCTGCTGGTTATTCTAATGGAGATAATGGCTTAACCAACCCAAATGAGGGAGAGGGCCAATGGAGAGCCTTGTCAGCAGGGAGAGAGCCCATGTCCACAGGGACACTGGCTACACAGCTTGACTAATCCAAGCCACAAGGAATGTAGCTGCCCAGGACAAATATCTAGCACTGGCACCACCCGAAGAGTCTCCACTTCCACCCAAGATAAAGTTACCCAGAGGGATGCCTCTCTCAACAGTCAGCATACATTTGACCAACTACAGGGCCAGTTGTGCATACAGGGGTGGAGAAAAACAAGAGAGCCTGGAGAGAGGCAATTCAAAAGTTACTCCTTGAAATTACAGTCTTGGGTTTAATTCCAAAAATGGAATGATAATAGCTTCGAAGCTGGCATAAACGGAAACATGGCTCTTTTGTAGGGTTAGACCAAAATGAGGGTCAGGATAGCAGGAAGTTTAAAACAGTCCTGAGCAGAGATCAATGCTTACAGAGACATAGCAGCAGACTGCCTCTCTGCCCATGATGCTATTCAACCTGAAAAAGTGAAAGAGCTGCAATAGCCTGATTAGTGGGGAGCTGTACCAAACACACAGGGAGCTTGAGAGGGTGGAAGAGAAGGCATTCTCCTCACACCCCCCATTCATCAGGGGAAAATGACTGTGAACAGCATAGAGACCACCATGACTGGGAGGTAGGTGCCGGGTCATGCACAGGTCAATGCCATGTGTGTTCAATCACCCGCCCCCTGATGGGTCAGGAAAGGTGGCGGCCATCTAGGCCAGCAAGGTAAGTAATAAGCCTGAAGGTGAGACTCTGTGCTGGATTAAGTGGGTTTTGCTTCAGTGGCTTAAGACTGAGCAAGCAGTCAGGGAATAGAGGATGTTTAAAGAAGATGAAAGAGAAGAGAAGGAAATATTCTGTCATAATAAAAGGAATTACACCTTCAAATGCAGGTAGGAGATATTTCTGTGAAATATGCAGGGATTATATGGTAATGGAAACTGAATAAATGACTAACTATTTAGATGAGACAAGGTGAACAAGTAATTTCAAGGGGTCCTCTGACTTCACTGATAGAAGAGGAACTGAGGAAGAGGGTCCTTACCAGAAAAATTGTGGAACTTGGTTTAGAATTGGGTACTATGTTGGTTACTCTTTAAATTTGTAAAATAATTCCATGTAACACATTTATACAATGGACTGCAAAGGAGCATGAAAGAACTTTCTAGGAAGGTAAAAATATTTTATATCTTCATTGTGTCACTTGTTATTTAAGGCTTGTTTGTCAGCATCATCAACCTGTGCACTTAAAATATGTGAATTGTATTGTAGCTACATTAAACACCCACCATTTTTTGGTAAAACATATAGAATGAAGATATAATGCCTATGTAATAATAAAAAATTATTTTACCTAAAATTTTAATAAACTAGTCAACTACTCACAGTATAGGTTAAATCCCTCTCTTTGGCCTCAAGTCTACAAATTTGAAAAAATTGCATTGATAACTAATTGAGTTTTAAAAGATAATTTTTGGCAAGGTGCAGTGTCTCACACCTATAATCCCAGCTAGGTAGAATTTGCCTAGTCCAGGAATTCAAGACCAGCCTGGGCAACGTAGTGAGACCTCATTAAAAAAAATATAATTTTCAAAGATATCAGAGTTCACTTGGGTGAAAATGGCACATTTCTATTTTTTAGCAGTAAGCTAGCTTTTTTCTGAAACTTCTTTGTATATGTATATGTGACCTGGCTGAAGAAACTAGTTGCAATGTTTGAACTAGATATGTAAGAATTTCAAAATGCTATTCTTTTTATTACTTCCAGGATGGCTTACAGTCCTCACGAGTAAAATGGAATTAATTAGAGCATCATTATTATTCGCATTGTATTTTTGAATTATGACTCTTGTGTGTTTCAATAATTATTTTTTGTATTTCAGGCATTTTTTTTAAAAGGGATGTGTTGGGCCATAGCTTACAAAATGAGAAGAGGATATAGATCAGGCATTAATCAATGTCAGTATGTTTAAAACAATGGCTGTCAACACTATTTCCCCTAGCTGAATTTTGGAAGAAAATTTTTCCATTTTCTGGCCTGCTTTAGAACCACATATTGAAGTCACAGATTCTGTGGCTTATCTAGTGAAAGGTGATTTTTTTTATATATCAAAAGGTTTACAAATACAAATAGAAAATGTTTTCTCTTTGGAGGCTTAATGTTAAAACATCTTCATGAAAACCAACAAATTAAAAGATGTTGACAATATGTGTACAATAAAACTTGGAGATTTCATATTAATAAAGTATCTTATGCTCCAAATTAGAATGCAAAAATATTTTTTGGCATGTTATCCATTTCTGAGGGCATTAAACTGTTAAAAGTAACTATAGAATATAACATTAGAGTGCCTGAAAGTTTACTCCATTTTTAATTGAAAGTGTTTTTGTTCTAAGATAGTGTATTAGCAAGGGTTCTCCAGAGAAACAGAACCAACAGGATGTATACATAGAGACAGGGACTTATTTTAAAGAATTGGCTCACACAGTTTGGAGGCTTGGCAAGTTCAAAAATCTGTAGTGTAGGCCTGCAGGCTGGAGACCCAGAAAAGAGTCACAGTTCAAGTTCAGAAAGGGTCTGCTGGCAGAATGCCATCTTGCTCAGGGGAGCTCATCTTTTTCTATTCGGGCCTTCAACTGATTCGATGAGGCCCACCCACATTATGGAGATAATCTACTTTACCCAAAGTCCGCTGAGGTAAATGTTAATCTCATCTTAAAAATACTTTCACAGCATTAAGAATATGTGTCCACTGAGTTAAATGTTAATCTCATCTTAAAATACTTTCACAGCATTAAGAATAATGTTTGACCAAACATCTCAATAGCATGGTCCAGTCATGCTGACACATAACATTACTCATCACCAGTGGAGACAAGGGAAACAAAAACTTAAGAGATATACCCAAGATGGCTGAGAATTACAAGTAATGGTACTGGGGAATATCCAGATGATAGGTAAATGTAAAACAGAACTAACATGTGCTGTAACCTACTTGTCCTTACAACTTTGGCAAGATGTTTTTAGCAGAACACTGTACAGTCAACATTGTCAAGGTCACAAAGAGCTATATTATAAAAATATTATCAGTAAAAGTCCTCTAATTTAAATATCAGCTATATTTCCCTGACAGTGCATAATAACAAGGGAGTAGAAAAGTTTATCTTCCAATTCCCATCTCCCTTTGATCAAAAGTATAACCCATGGAGCATTAGCTTCTTTACACTTCCTGGTTATGTATGTGCATGCCAGTGAGGGCCCATTGAGTCTCAAGTCGCAGCAGGCAGCAGGTGAGGGAACCTGCAGCACTGGCATAAGAAGATATGTGGTCAAGTGTGCCTGGAGAAAGCTTCTCAGAGCCCACAGCATAGCTGTGGCAGGTTTGGGTCCTGGGAAACAAACTCTGAGATGGAGATTTGCATACAATGGCTTCTTGGGGAATGCTCTTGGTAACAACCCTAGAAAGGGAGTGAAAGAAGCAGAATGAGGCAGGGGGTATCTGGGAAGCACAGCACAGCCTCCATGTCAGTAGGCACCACAGCAGTGCTCAAGAGCCTGGAATCAGGTGATGCCAAGGGAATCTCTAGTGACATATTAAGCAGTGTCTAGTCTTTACGCCCTTCAGATCTGCTTGTGCTCCACCAGCATATTTGGCTCCTTTGCTACAACATTTAGGGTCTCTGTTGTTGAGAGATCATACTATTATATATTCCCTGAAAAAGTACACTTATGCAGACTTGAGGTTTGATTTAAGCTTGTAGACAGCTTCAGTCACCTAAGACAATAGGCTTATTGGGAAAGAAAGTTACAGTCTCTGTTGCTACAGCAGGTCCCAAGGCCCAGTCTGATATTTATTGCTTCATTTCTTCACCATCCATTTAAGATATATTTAACCACAACTCAGCACTTCAGCTAGTCTAACTTACTTGCATAGTAGAGTGAACCAGAACTTACTCCTCATGTAGTTTGTGTATTTAGTTGCCTTACTCTTGCCAATCGGTGGCTACCCAATTTCCCACTTGCCATACACCAGTGAATGCCCTGCGTCCCAGACATAGTCCACCCAACCCAACTATTAATATGTAGCAGTAACCCTAGCACCTCATGAAAAATAGGGTTGAGTATGCCTACTAATTTACCTCTTTGCACAAGAAGAAACAAATGAAAACAATGTAAAGGAGCCTGGATCATGTTCCATCAGCAAAGACACATGCATTCTGGTTTCTGAACAAACTGAACAAAATCAGAACAGACCCCCAAAATTCTGTAAATCTCTCCAGCAATCAGTTAAATGATCTATCAATTGTGACTTACCATATGGGATTCAACTGTCCTTAAGACAGTATCTAAGCAAGTATTGCTGAGGAAATAAATTAGCAAAAAGCTGAACACCTGGGTTCTCTTAATTGCAGATTACTTCCCATCAACCCCTGGCTCTGACCTCCCCACCTCCAGGAAAAAGAGGAAGCAGATCAGATTAGTTTTGAGTAAATTCAAAAGTAATAACATTAGTTTTATCATTTTGGCATTAATTCACAAGTCTTTGGGTCAACTGGCTAGGAAAACAAAGTTCAAATTACCTAAAGAAAGTCATTTTTTAAGCAAGTAGATTTAAAATAAAAACAGAAACCTGGGGCAGGAAAAATTATCACGGACATATTATAAGAAAGTAAGGACCTGTTCAGAGAAATGAGGGCCAAACCAGAAGAGAAGATCCATAGAAGTCAAATAGTCACAGTTTGATTATAGTAAAATAAGTAATCATTATAGTCAGATGGAATAAATTGAATTTTATGGAGATGTGTGTCCGTAATGACACTAAAAAAAGGGAGGGGTTAGTTCAAAATGAGTAAAACAATAATTATAAGTTATAAATTTCTGTATTGTCTATTAAATATGCTATGAACGAGTAAAACCAAATTATGAGTTCTATAATAGAGTTTTCTCCCAAAAAAGATGTACTATAAAAAATTTCAAACATCCCAAACACTTATAAAAATTTTACAATGAACATCTGAACACCCACCACCTAGATTCTATCATTAACATCTTACTATACTCACTTTATTATACACCTATCCTTTAATCCTCTATACATCTGCATTGATTTGTCAGAACTGCCTTAACAAGGTACCACAGACCAGGTGGCTAAAAGAGCATAAATTTATTTTCTCTGGATCCTGGATAATAGAAGTGAAGACCACGATCAAGGTGTCAGCAGGGTTACTTTCTTCTGAGGCTCCCCTCTTTGGCTTGCAGATGGCTGTCTTTGCTCTGCATCTTCACATGATCTTCTGTGCTTTGTCTCTGACCTAATCTTCTAATCTCTTTTCATAAGGGCACCAGTCGTTATGGATTAGGGCCCATCCGTATGATCACATTTTACCTTAATCAACTCTTCAGAGGCCCTGTCTCCAAATGCAGTCACATTCAAGATACTGGGGGTTAGAACTTCAGCATGTGAATTTTGGGGAGACAAATTCAGCCCATAACAATGCCCGTGAATTTTTTTATGCTTTTAAAAATAAACTAAAAGCATTAATACACTTCCTTCTATGATGGAGTATTGATCTAAAACCAGTTTATCAATTGAAATTGTCAATCAGTGTGGGGTAGGTGAATAAAGCACCTACTAGTAAAAGAAATATTGGGCATGATAAATGAGAAACAACAAGGTATGTAATGCCCATCACAAGTGTCCAGGAGACAAATATTACTTTGCTCATTATTATGTTAAACCTGGTCAGAACTTTATTATTAACATTCTAAAATGGACTAAAATGTAATTTAATCACAGAAATTTGACTCATCCCCAGATACTAGTGGCAAGGAAGTTTAAATTAGAAGAAATACATAACCATAAAGAATGTAATGAGAAACGGCAAAGGGATCATGTAAACAGAAAAGTAAAATAAGAATTAGGTCAAAGCTATTTGGAGTGGTCAAAAGACATAACTTTGGGATGCAACAACTATGCTTAGTTAATCATACCACTCTTAAGAAACAAACTTAAAACAATTCGATGTTTTGTACAATTTATTACAGGAAATTGTAATATTATTATACTGTTATATTAGTTAGGGTATGAGTTTAAAAGCCACAACAGAATACTTCAAAACACAATCCCTTAAGAAATACAGAAGTAATTTTTTTCATCTATCAGATGAGAGTCCAGAGGCAAGTGATCCAAGCTGATGGGTTGTCTCTGCTTGCCAGTGTCATCTAGAGGCACAGGTACTTTCTAACTTTTTGCTCTTCCATCTCCTAGGTTACTGTCCTGACTTTCAAGCCAGTTCTGTACCACAACTGCATTCTAGTTAACAAGAAGAGGTCAAGATGAAGACTACGACAAGTTGTTACATCCCTAAGAATATAATCTGAGAGCTGGACTTATTACTTCCTCTACAGCTCATTGGCCAGAAATTAGTAACATGTCCACACCAGGCAGCAAGTGGTGTGAGTAACGCTAGTCTGTAACTAGGTAGCCATGGGATCAGCTAAAATGTAGTATATTCTAGTATTAAAAAGAAGAAGAAAATGGATACTGGGAGTGACAAAGATTCTTTCCTTGGCCAAACCCTAGCCAGGCTCCTCTGAGCTCTCTTCTCAACTAGGCCTCAATCTTGACCCACTACTTGAATAAAATGCTAACATCGTTTTTAACAGCAAAGGCAACCTCCCTAGGTTAACCCTAGACTCCCTTAAAGTGCCTGCCTGAAAAAGTTCGGGGTTACCAAAATACCTTATTATTTGTTCCAGCCAATATTTGAAGCTAAGGCCCCTGTCTCTCAGCCTCTGTTGGAGTGTAAGAGCTTAATTTTTAAAAGCTACCATTTAATAAACCCAGGTGAGCTTCACATGGACCGACTCCCCCTTCCCACTTTTTATAATTTTTTCAGTTTCATGACCCTGCTTAGCCCCTGCTCACTTCCCTCCCTATTCCCATATTCTCTGTTTAAAACACCTGGTCACTTTTTGGTATCATTTGAATGACAGTGTTCACTCCCACGTTCATATTAAAACTTAGTTCATAATGCAACAGTATTAAGAGATGTGGTCTTTGGGAGGTGATTAAGTCATAAGGGCCCAACCCTCATGATTTGGATTAGCACCCTTAGGAAAAGGATTGGGGTTGAAGAGAACACTCTCTTGCCCTTCTGTCATCCCTTCTGCCATAGGATAAAACCTAGGTGGTACCATCTATGAGGAATGGGCTTCCCCAGACACTGAATCTGCTGGTGCATTTATTTTGGATGCCCCAGCCTCTAGAACAGTGAGAAAATAAATTTCTCATTTTCATAAATTACTGAGTCTCAGGTATGTTGTTGTAGCAGCATAAATAAACCAAGACACTTTAGTATAAATCAAAGTTGAATTCAGTTTACATTGAATTCTTTTCCTATTGTAATAGTGTGCTACTGATTAAAAGCTGTCCTTATCATTTTAACTAGAGCCTGGTTTCTTCTTTATTCTTACTGTTTTCACTCTTTGTTATTATTTTCCTATATAATATAATGTTAACATACTCCACTTTTATGACAGAAACTATTTACTGCTAACTGAACTCTGTCAAAGACAATCATAAGTGAACCCCTTTAACAGGGAAATATAAATTTAGAAAAACATATAGAAAAGATGAATGCTGGTGAAAGGGCCATGATCATCAGAAGGGAAATTAATTAGAGGGAACAAAGTTAAGATCATTTAGTAAAAATTTAGTTCAAGGAAATAGGTCAATGAATTCAAAAGAACGTGTACAGATCAACAAGGCGTCATTAGAAATAAACAATATAAAAAAGGGGTTCTGAAAAATGTTTTTATTCTTGTGAACATAAAAGTCAAGCATGCCAAGAACAGTCTGGGTTTGACAAATTGAATCAGAGGGTTAAACTGAAGCAAAATCTAGGACACAGCACTACTGTTCCATGGCAATGAGCACCCTCTCCATGCTAATGATCATATAATAAGGAAGGGAACATTAGTTGTCTGGATTAAATTGTGTTTCTCCCCACTCCCAAAATTCACATGTTGAAGCCCTGACCTCCAATACGACTATATTTGGAGATAAGGTATATTTTTTTTTGGAGAATAAGGTCCATTCTCACATTGCTATAAAGAAATGCCTGAGACTGGGTAATTTATGAAGAAAGACGTTTAATTGGCTCACAGTTCCACAGGCTGTACAGGAAGCATAGTAGTTTCGGCTTCTGGGAAGTCCTCAGGGAACATTTACTCATGGCAAAGGCAAAGTGGGAGCAGGCATCTTACATGGCAGGAGCAGGACCAAAAGAGAGAGGGGAGGTGCTAAACACCTTTAAACAACCAAATCTTGTGAGAACTCACTCACTATACAGCAGGAAGAGGGATGGTACTAAATCATTCTTGAGAACTCTATCCCATGGTCCAATACCTCCCACCAGACCCCACCACCAACGCTAGGGATTACGATTGAACATAAAATTTGTGTGGGGACACAGATCCAAACTATATCATAGGGCTTTTAGGAAGTCATAAGGGTGACATCCTAATCCAATAGGATTTGTAGCTTTATAAAAAGAGGAGGAGAGAGAGATCACTCTCTTTCTCTCCACACACAGGTACCAAGGAAAGGCCCTGTGAACACAATGAGATGGCAGCTCTCTGCGGGCCAGGAAGACAGCCCTCACTAGAAACCAAACTGGCACCTTGATCTTAGACTTCCTAGACTTAAGAACTGTGAGAAATAAATTTCTATTGTTTAAGCCACCCAGGCTATGTTATTTTGTTAAGGCGGCCCAAGCAGACTGATACAACTAGTAAATTTCATAAGTAGTAATTAAAGGTACAACCTCATAATATAGAAGAAAAGAGTTTTCCAACAAAGAATGAGGTCTTAGAGAGAACACTTGGCTTACAGGTAGAATTAATTCACTTCATGCCACATTCCTGTTAGACCTTCTAGATATAGCACACACCTGTAGTCAAGGATTTCTCAACCTTGACACTCCTAACATTTTAGGCAGGATAATTCTTTGTTGTAGGGGACAGTCATGTGCACTGTAGGTTATTGGCAGCATTCCCAGCACTTGTCCAGCAGATGCCAGTAGAACTTCCTTCCCTTCCATCTCTCTGCTTCAGCCACATTAGCCTCCTCACTGTTTCACCAACAGGCTGGCCATGTTCCTACCCTAACCAGGGCCTATGCTCTGATTGTTTCATCTGCTAGGAATACTTGCTCCAGACCTCCACAAGGATTATTCTCTTGTCCCCTTTAAGTCTTTGCTCAAGGTTTACCCTGACCCCCAGGTGTAATTACAAATCTTCCCCCTTAACCTTCTCCTTGCCCCACAGCTCTGACACCAAAACTGTCTCTAAATATTGCCAAATGCTCCCATTGGAGCAATATTACCTTTGGTTGAATACTACTACTGCTATAGTTGGTACCAGCAACCTCAGTCTAATTCAATGACAATAATGTAGTTTCATATCCACATTGTTCTTCTGTCTGAAATACCATCAGCATTGCTGGCAGAGAAAGATCTTTATGGGAAAAACAAAATATTGTACTTAAGTTTAAGTGGGACAAGATCAGAGTAATAAGAACAGTCTGCTATTAGGTTATTTATTTTCTCTTCCTCTTGTAAATGATAGTGTTGGTCTGGTCCAGAAAGGGCAAGAAAAATAAAACAGAAAGTCAAATGAGTGCACATTTATGTAAGCTAGTCTTATCTCATCCTTATTTATTTGAGGCAAGTTACAGAAATATAAACAACAGGATAAAAATAAAGAATGTAGGGCAAAAGAAAAACCATAAAATATGACCATGGAAAGTTTGTATTCGAATTGATGCCATAAGGTCCTGTGCTCTTGCTAGAAGTAGATGGGATGCAAATTTGGTACAGAACTCCTTAGTGATAGAGGAAAAAAATAAATGATCAATTACAAGATCCGCAGTGTTCATAAGTTTAAAGAAAGAGAAATAAAGTACCCAAGAGAAGATGATATTGAAAACAGGAAAATCTCCTTCATGGTCCTTCAAAACAAAAACAAACCATGATCTATTAGACACTTCTTTAAATAATGCGATATTTTTATCTTTGACTTTTCTATACCTGTATTAGGCATAATCAATTTACATATTTATGCCAAATTGGATGCACTAAATGTAACATAAAAATTTCCCCAGCTCATGAATAAATTGAATAACTCAATGAGTAGTAAAAGTATTAATGATAATTCTTTACATTTCCATTTCATTTACATTACCATATTTAATCTTAGAAAATCATGTGAGCATTTGATAACACTTTTATAGATAAAACTAAGACTTAGAGAAGTCAAGTAACTTACCCAAGATCAAACATCTAATTTGTGAAAAAAGCAGGATTTGAATCAATGACTTTTGGCTATATGTTCATTTTTGTTTCATTATACTACCTGTCTCTCCTCTACTAATATTTTGCATATAAATTTTACTTTAGTAAATATTTACTTTAATAGCACATAGCTATTGATAAGGAAGGCTTCAGAAGCACATGAAAGGAATCTGCATTTGAAGTGGCTTAAACAATAGCAAATGGATCACTTAGGGGAGCCAGGTCCCTGGTATAATAAGAACTAGGGCATACAATATCTTAAAGAAATACTGATCTTTCTGCCATTCTGTTCCATTATCCAGTGTCAACTTCATTCACATCTCCATTTTCACAAGATGACTGCAGTAGTTCGAAGCAACAAGTGTAAACATGGCACCTAGTGAGAAAAGAGACCATTTCTTATTTTTTAAAACAGTTCTATTAAACATACCTTATTGTTTTCCTTTCATGTTGTTTTATTTGTTGTTGAAAGTAAAGTACTGAAATCTCCACCACTGTTGAGTTACCGATTTGTCCCTTCATCTCTGTCAGTTTTTGCTTCATGTATATTGGAGCTCTGTTATTAGGTGAATATATGTTTATAACTGTTCTATCTTGCCAATGGATTGACCCTTTAATCATTATAAAATATCCCTTTTTTGTTCTAAGGTCTACTTTGTCTGATAGTATATCAAGCTTTCTTGTAGGTATTGTTTGCATAATGTGTCTTTTCCCTTTTACTTTTAATTAAATCTTTTAATCTAAAGTGTTCTGTCCATTAACCACATGTAGTCGGATCTTAGTGTTTTATCCAGTCTGATGATTTCTGTCTTTTTATTGGATTGTTTAATCCATTCATATTAATGTTATTACTGATATAGTTGGATCTATGTCTGCCATTTTACTTTTTGTCTTCTATGTCTCATTTTCTTGTTCCTCTGTTTCTCCTTTACTGCTTTGTTTTGCATTTTATTAAATAGCACTTTAATTTCTTTAATAATTTGTAGCACTTTTTAGTTATATCCTTAATGATTACTCTAGGACATACCATATACATCTTACTTTATCTCAGATTTATACTAACTTAATTCTGGTTAGATGTAGAAACATTATTCCCATAAAGCTCTATTCTGTTTTTCCCCTTTTTGTAGTACTATTGTTATACAAATTACATCTATAAATATTACTAATTCAATAATACATTGTTAAAATTACTACATTATATAATTTTATGATTTTTAAAGAAGCTGAGAAAAGAGAAAGTGTATGTGTGTAGCTATTGTCATATTAATGTTCTTATTTATCCTTTCTGATTCTCTTCATTTGTTTCTATTGATTTGTGTTACCATCTGAAGTTATTATCTTTGCCAAATACAGCTTGTTCTCACCTATTTCATTTATTTGCAAATACATTATAATACAATATATACATATTTTTATATAATAACTTTTCAAATCAGTTTAGATAAAACAGAGAAAAGTATGCATTTATACTGACGTTTATAATTACATAACTATGTAATTATAAGCACATTTGCCAGTGATTTTTTTTGTTTGTTTAGTCATGTGTATTTAGATTTATCATCTGGGGTCACTTGCTTTCAGCCAGAATTTCCATCAGTATTTCTTGTAAGGTGGGTCTACTAGAAACAAACTGGCTCAGTTTGTGTTTATTTGAATATGTCCTTATTTCACCTTCATTTATGAAAGATAACTTTGCTGGATATAAGGTTCTTAGTTGACTTTTTGTTTTTTTTAATCCAGCACTTTGAATATCTTATTCCAGTGCCTCTGGCCTCCATTTTTCTCTGCTGAGAAGTCATATGCTAATCTTTGGGGCTTTTCTTGTAAATGACAAGTTATTTTTCTCTTGCTACTTTCTAGATTTTCTCCTTGTCTTTCGCTTTCAGCGCTTTTGCTATGATGAATCTATTTGTGGATCTTTTTGTGTATTTAACCTACTTGAAGTTTGTTGACCTTCCTGGATACATAGGTTAGTATTATTCAACAAATTTGAGAACTTTGCATCCATTATTTCTTCAATATTTTTTCTGCTTCTTTGTACTTCTCCTCTCTTCCTGGTACTCCTATCACATGTATGTTGGTTCACTTGTGTCCCACATTTCTCTGAAGCTCTCTTCACTTTCCTTCATTTATTTTTCTTCTTCCTCTTCAGATTGCATCATTTCTATTGTCCTATCTTCAAGTTTATTAATTTTTTCTTTTGCTAGTTTAAATCTACTTAAGCACCTCTAGTAAATATTTTATTTTACTTATTCTACTTTTCAAATCAAAAATGTACATTTTAATTTCTAATAGGATTTTTATCTCGTTATTGGTATTTTCCATTTGATGTGACATTGTCATCACATCTTACTTTAATTCTTTGTTTATTTATTTCTGTTTTTTTGAGACTGAGTCTCACTCTGTCACCCAGGCTGGAGTGCAGTGGGGCGATCTTGGCTCACTGCAGCCTCCGCCTCCTAGGTTCAAGCAATTCTCCTGCCTCAGCCTCCTGAGTAGCTGAGATTACAGGTGCATGCCACCACGCCCAGCTAGTTTTTGTATTTTCAGTAGAGACAGGGTTTCACCACGTTGGCCAGGCTAGTCTCAAACTCCTGACCCAGTGATCCGCCCACCTCGGCCTCCCAAAGTGTTGGGATTACAAGTGTGAGCCACCACACTACAGGTGTGAGTCACCACTCCTGGCCTTACTTTAATTCTTTAATCATAGTTTTATTTCATTCATTAACACATATTTAACAGTTACTTTGAAGTCTTTTCTGGTATATCTTGTCTCTCTCACAATCTGTTTCTGTTGCCTGCTTTTCTTTTTGGCATATAGGTCATACATTCTTATTTATTTTCATTTCTCATAATTTTTTGTAGGTAACTGGACACTTTAGGTAATATATTATCACAACTCTGTGTACTAATATGCCCCTTACAGGGATTGTTATTGTTCTTTGTTTGTTTATTTGTTTAGTGACTGGTTGGATTATTTTAGTGAAGTCTAGCTCCCATCCTTTTTAAGCCTCTGATTTTTGTCCTCAATTGGCACAACATTGGATATGCCCACAGTCATTCCAGAATAAGTGTGGTTTTGGCTAGGCTGCCTTTGACTGTCTCTTTCTCTGAACCATACCCGTGTACCTTACGTATGCAAAACACAGTCTCATATTAGGGCATTTCCCTTTGCTTCTCCCTCATCTGAAAGACTTCTCCCAGATATTATCATGACTTACTTTCTCATTTCATTGTGATCTTTGGTCAAATATTACTTCCACAGAAAGCTCTTCTCTGCCAAATCTATCTAAAATAGCAGTCCCTCTTGGGTTTCTTTCCTGGTTTTATTGTTTCCCACAACACTTATACTAATGACATAATAACATGTAATTTATTATTATTATTATTATTATTATTATCACCTTCATTATTATTATCCATCTCATACACTAGAATGTGATTCACAAAGCATGGGCCTTGCCTGCCACATTCACTGTTACATCATTCCTGGAGCCTAAAAGAGGTCTTGGCACATAGTAGGCACTCGCCAAATGTTGCTATGTAAATGAATGAGAAAATGAATGAATGAATGCTGTCTCCTTATATTAGGCATTAAAAGTGGGGGAGAGTATGCTCCGGGAAGAAGACTATGGATGAGAAGAACAAGGATGCTGAGACACCAAAGGCAAACTTCCCACCTTTGCCTTCTTGGGCTTATGCCTCTGTGTATCTGAGGAAGTAACTTCTACTGAAAATGTTTATCTGCCTTATTACTTTGTTCTAAAATCTCTCAAATCCCAAGCTGCAAGGCAAGAGAGAGAAGGCACTGGTACAGTAAGAGAAAGGATTTTGAGTATGTTTAAGTTTTGTAAGCACACTCATTTTTAGGGTTAGGGAAATGTGTACAAAGACAAGTGTAAAGGACCACAGCCACTCAGGAGAAAAGTTTACATGTAACTTTCAAAATATTTACCTATGACTCTATGCAATCTCTACTCAATCAGATCACTCCTCTGCTAAAATTTCTTCAAAGATACCCCTAGTTATTTCAGGAAAAAGACTCAGATACTTTACATGATTAAAAGATCCTGTAGGATCTGGCTTCAGCCTTTCCCTCTAAGTGTGGATTAAGCAAACTGCTCCCCAACCTTGCTGGGCTCCATTGAGTTCTTCAAATGGTTCCTCAGCACCTCTATCCAAATGGCCATGTTCCCTGCAAACTTTCCTCTTCAGGCATTGCTTAGATAACCTTAACTCATGTTTTAGGTCTCAACTCAAATCTCACTTCTCACTTCTACTTAGGCCTCTTCTCACTTCCCTAAACTATGTAGTCCCCTGAATTAGGATAAAGTTGCCTTCTGTAACAAATGGGCTTCAACACAAAAATGACTCAAACTATTGTGTCTCACTCATATAGCGTCCAAGGCAGGATAATTTGAGGACACCGATGATATTATCTGAAACTTTTTTAACACATAATTTCCAAGATTATCTCCATGCCAGTCAGCTGGACCAGGATAAGAGCATAGAGGAGCACATATAGGAGGTTTTATGAGCAAACCTGAAATTGGCAGATATCACATTTTCTCATATCCTAATGGCTAGATGTCAGTCATATGGCCACGCCTGACTGCAAGGGAGACTGGGAAATGTAATCTAGCTGCAGTCCCAGGAAAAAGCAGAGAATTTGGATTTTGGCAAAAAGGTAACAGAATCTGCCACAAGGCCCCCTTCCTCCTCCTCCTCCATTATATATTTCTATACCACCTGACATTTCTCTGTCACAAAGCTCAATGCACATGTTTTATGTTAGACTTGTAAAGTCTCTGAAGGCAGGGACTGGGTGTAACTATTCCCCGCTACATCCCTTGGCAAGTAGGATCTCAGTAAATATTACACTGAGCATTGTGAAACTGCTATTTTGTTGGTCATAAAATGTCTAATATTAGCAATTTCAAAAAACAACCTTTAAGACAAATCTTTGGCAAACAAGTTGTTTAGCAGACCATCTCAGATAGGTTAGTGGAAAGCTACTACACAGAACTCAGCTGTTTTTCAACTTACTTCTTTCAACTGGTTCTAAGCTTTGTTAGGTAATTTAAATCCTTGCCAGGGAAACACTTGTAGAGCAAAATGTTTTATGGACTAACTCTGAGGTCATGCAGCCTGGGGAAATTCAGAGGAGAGGAGAGCTCACACACAGACCTCCACTCAGGCTTATGAGGAAGTTTTGTCATGCATGTTAATAAATGACAGACCTCCAGTGCTACCCTAATTAAGCAAACATTTGTTCAGCATCTACTATGTACCAGGCATGTGTCCAGAGCCAAGGAATCAAAGATGAGTGCTTCGATTGCTTCCTTGGAGGAGATCATAGACTTGCAAGGGATTCACGATCAGTTTGTTTTGGAAATACCCCTTTAGCAGTTTTTGGAAAAACGGGCAAGACAAGAGGAAGAAAAACCATCTGGGAGTTGATTTTAGTAGTCCAGGCAAGAGATAGTGCCCCATATTTTTCCCTTCACAACTTTTTCTTTCTTTCTTTCCTTGAAGGAGAAGAGACGGTAGAGAGAGGAGTGGTAATGGGAAAGGTGAAGAAACACAACTATTTAATAAAGAACTCAATGGTCCCTCACCTGCTGATGAAGAAAGTAGCTAAGGCTCAGAAAAGGCAGCTGCCATGCAGATAAATATCAAGTGAATGAGTGCGCTGTGCCTAGAAGGCATTCACCTAAGAAGTTCTCCCACTCCTTTCTAATCCCTTTAAATAGAGAAATATGCCACTAAAATTAAGAAAAATTAGGATCTCAAGCATGTCAGGATTGAGGCTGTGCAGTCTTTTCCTGGAATCCACCTTGACACTTAAGACTCTACCTTAATCCTATGAGCGTAATGTTGGAGCATTAAGAAGGAAACCCCTCTCTAGGGTGTGTGCATTTCATCATTTGTCAAGCACAAGCAGTCTTTTTGCTGGGTCTTTGTTGCTGTCAGGCTCTGAGCTAAAAATAGACTTTCCAAAGAAAGCTCCTTTTAGGTGGTCTTACCAAGGCAATTTACATTATCAGCTCCAAGCTGCAAGACTAATTTGGAACATTCCTGCATTTGATGTGCTCCCGCCTTTTTTTTTTTTTTTCTTTTTCTGGAATCTGCTTTTTTCACAATAGACCTTAAGGAATTGCTCACTACAGAGATCTCAGATCTTGAACCAGGAATTAGGATGTGACCGAGGGGGTGGGGCTAGTGTGGTTTAAGTACCTGTAAGTTCCAATCAGATTCTCTGCACAGAGCTATCAAACTCTTCTGCCCATTTTTTCTCCTATGTTAAGGTTAAAAATATCCACCTACAAATATGTACTCCTGTAAGCTTTCTACTAAATCTAGGCAACTCTGCGAGGTCACAATTAATTCACTTTTATAACACTTGGAGGGACGAGTCAGTTGCAGAATGCTCTGCAATTGTCACTGTTGAGGCTGAAAGACCATCCACATCAGAGCACCAGGATCCCCAAAGCGTGCTCAAATTGAGTAGCATGTCACAGTCAGATTGTTCTGGGCAGTGTCAGATACCTTGAGCCTGAAATCTAGCTTTACCACTGCCTGCCCAGTTGTGGAGACTGGAAGCCCTGTACATGACGTGCCTAAGCCTCATTGGTAAATAATATGTTGTCAGAGTTGTCCTTAACAAAATGCCCCCTTCAGAGGCATGACTGTACCAACAAGTCCAACTTCTATTGCCAAAGGGCATGTGTAAAACCTGTCAAGTTATCAAAAGAGCTTTTAAAGACAATTTTATTAGTTAGTCATTTTGACAACCGTGTGGGATGACAAATTTTACAGATGAAGAAATGAAAACTCAGCAAAGTAAACTGACTTGTTTGAGTCAAAATTTGCCCAAATTTCAAGCATCACAGTACTGGAAATAAAATTGATCATTATTTTAGTGAAACTCAACATTTATTTGATACTATGTCTTCCCATCCATAAACAAGATACCTCTGACCATTAAAATCTCAAGTGTTGTTCACCATTTACTGATGCAACAGTTACAGACTAAATGCCTAGGGTATGCATCAGATAACTCATAGCTTTTGCTGGTGTTCGGTTTTGCTTTATTCATTGTATACAAATTCCTACACAATCTTATAAAGACTATTTCTTAATTTTAAAAAATTATACTAAGATGGCCAAATAGGAACAGCTCCAGTCTATAGCTCCCAGCGTGAGTGACGCAGAAGACGGGTGATTTCTGCATTTCCAACTGAGGTACCGGGTTCATCTCACCGGGGAGTGCTGGACAGTGGGTGCAGGACAGTGGGTGCAGCACACTGCGTGAGCTGAAGCAGGGCAAGGCATCACCTCACCCAGGAAGCACAAGGGGTCAGGGAATTCCCTTTCCTAGTCAAAGAAAGGGGTGACAGACAGCACCTGGAAAATCGGGTCACTCCCACCCTAATACTGCATTTTCCAATGGGCTTAACAAATGGCACACCAGGAGGTTATATCGCACACCTGGCTCGGAGGGTCCTATGCCCATGGAGCCTCACTCATTGCTAGCACAGCAGTCTGAGATCAAACTGCAAGGTGGCAGTGAGGCTGGGGTAAGGGCACCCGCCATTGCTGAGGCTTGAGTAGGTAAACAAAGCAGCCAGGAAGCTCGAACTGGGTGGAGCCCACCACAGCTCAAGGAGGCCTGCCTGCCTCTGTAGGCTCCACCTCTGGGGGCAGGGCACAGACAAACAAAAGGCAGCATAACCTCTGCAGAATTAAATGTCCCTGTCTGACAGCTTTGAAGAGAGTAGTGGTTCTCCCAGCATGCAGCTTGAGATCTGAGAATGGGCATACTGCCTCCCCAAGTGGGTCCCTGACCCCCGAGTAGCCTAACTGGGAGTTAGGCTACCCCCAGTAAGGGCAGACTGACACCTCACATGGCCAGGTACTCCTCTGAGACAAAACTTCCAGAGGAACGATCAGGCAGCAACATTTGCTGTTCACCAATATCTGCTGTTCTGCAGCCTCCGCTGCTGATACCCAGGCAAACAGGGTCTGGAGTGGACCTCCTGCGAACTCCAACAGACCTGCAGCTGAGGGTCCTGACTGTTAGAAGGAAAACTAACAAACAGAAAGGACATCCACACAAAAAACCCATCTGTAGGTCACCATCATCAAAGACCAAAGACAGATAAAACCACAAAGATGGGGAAAAAACAGAGCAGAAAAACCGGAAACTCTAAAAATCAGAGCGCCTCTCCTCCTCCAAAGGAACACAGCTCCTCACCAGCAATGGAACAAAGCTGGATGGAGAATGACTTTGACGAGTAGACAGAAGAAGGCTTCAGAAGATCAAATTACTTCAAGCTAAAGGAGGAAGTTCAAACCAATGGCAAAGAAGTTAAAAACCTTGAAAAA